>NC_082687.1:6104264-6416934 GCF_949987515.2 Delphinus delphis | reverse complement strand
TCTCACCTCAAGAACCAAGAAAAATCTCAAACAATCTAACCCTACATTTAAAACAACTAGAGAAAGAAGAGCAAAGAAAACCAAAAGTCAGTAGAAAGGAAGAAATCATAAAGATCAGAGCAGAAATAAATGAAATAGAAACAATGAAAACAATAGCAAAAATCAGTAAAACTAAAAGCTAGTTCTTTGAGAAGATAAACAAAATTGATAAACCCTTAGCCAGACTCATCAAGAAAAAAAGGGAGAGGACGCAAATCAACAAAATTAGAAATGAAAAAGAAATCACAACTGACACTGCAGAAATACAAAGGATTATAGGAGACTACTACAAACAACTATATGCCAATAAAATGGACAACCATGAAGAAATGGACAAATTCTTGGAAAGGTACAATTTTCCAAGACGGAACCAGGAAGAATTAGAAAATATAAACAGAGCTATCACAAGTAATGAAATGGAAACCATAATTTAAAATCTCCCAACAAACAGAAGTCCAGGACCAGATGGCTTCACAGGCGAATTCTATCAAACATTTAGAGAAGAGTTAACACCAGTCCTTCTCAAAGTCTTCTAAAAAATTGCAGTGGGAAAAACACTCCCAAATTTATCCTATGAAGCCACCATCACCCTGATACCAAAGCCAGAAAAAGATATTACAATAAAAGAAAATTATAGACCAATATCACTGATGAACATAGATGAAAAAATCCTGAACAAAATACTAGCAAACAGAATCCAACAGCACATTAAAAGGATCATACACCATGATCAAGTGGGATTTATCCCAGGGATACAAGGATTCTTCAATATCGGCAAATCAATCAATGTGATACACGTTATCAAATTAAGGAATAAAAACCATATGATCATCTCAATAGATGCAGAAAAAGCTTTTGACAAAACTCAATACCCATTTATGGTAAAAACTCTCTGGAAAATGGGCATAGAGGGAACCTACCTCAACATAATAAAGGCCAGATATGACAAACCCACAGGAAGCATCATACTCAATGGTGAAAGACTGAAAGCATTTCCTCTAAGATCAGGAAGAAGACAAGGATGTCCACTCTCACCACTATTATTCAACATAGTTTTGGAAGTCCTAGCCACAGCAATCAGAGAAGAAAAAGAAATAAAAGGAATACAAATTGGAAAAGAAGAAGTAAAATTGTCACTGTTTGCTGATGACATGATACTGTACATAGAAAATCCTAAAGATGCCACCAGAAAACTACTAGAACTAATCTGTGAATTTGGTACAGTTGCAGGATACAAAATTAATGCACAGAAATCTCTGGCATTCCTATACAGCAACAATGAAAAATCAGAAAGAGAAATTAAGGAAACACTCCCATTTATCATTGCAACAAAAAGAATAAAATACTTAGGCATAAACCTGCCTAAGGAGGTGAAAGACTTGTACTCTGAAAACTATGTAACACTGATGAAAGAAATCAATGACATAAACAGATGGAGAAATATACAATGTTCTTAGATTGGAAGAATCAGTATTGTGAAAATGACTGTACTACCCAAAGCAATCAACAGATTCAATGCAATCCCTCTCAAACTACCAATGACATTCTTCACAGAATTAGAACAAAAAATTTTACAATTCATATGGAAACACTAAAGATCCCAAATAGCCAAAGGAATCTTGAGAAAGAAAACCGGAGTTGGAGGAATCAGGCTCCCTGACCTCAAACTATACCACAAAGCTACAGTAATCAAGAGAGTATGGTACTGGTACTGAATATTTTAAGTGCACTATTGAGACCTACTACTCAGGGAAAAAAAAAAAAAAAAAAGATTCCTTTCAAAATATTACTGCTCGTTGACAATGCACCTGGTCACCCAAGGACTCTGATGGAGATGTACAGCTAGATTAATGTTGTTTTCTTGCCTGTTAACTCAACATCCCTTCTGCAGCCTATGGATCAAGGAGTAATTTTTATTTCAAGTCTTATTATTTAAGAAATACATTTCATAAGGCTATAGCTGCCATAGAAGTGATTCCTTATTTAGATCTGGGCAAAGTCAACTGAAAACCTCTGGAAAGGATTCCCCATCCTAGATGTCATTAAGAATGTTTGTGGTTCATGGGAAGAGGTTAAAATATCACCATTAACCAGAGTTTAGAAGAAGTTTATTCCAACCCTCAAGGACAACTTTGAGGGGTTTAAGATTTCAGTGGCAGAACTAATCAAAGATGTAGTGGAAATATCAGGAGAGTTAGAATTAGACATGGAGCCCGAAGATGTAACTGAATGGCTGCAATCTCATGGAAAAATTTTAACACATGAGGAGTTTCTTCATATGGATGAGCAAAGAAAGTGGTTTCTTGAGATGGAATCTACTCCTGGTGAAGATGCTGTGAAGGTTGCTGAAATGACAATAAATGATTTAAAATATTACATAAACCTAGTTGATAAAGCAAGTGGCAGGGTTTGAGAGGATTGACTCCAATTTGGAAAGAAGTTCTACTGTTGGTAAAATGCTATCAAAGAGCATTGCATGCGTGATACAGAGAAACTGTTCCTAAAAGGAAGAATCATTGTCTTATTTTAAAAAATTGCCGCAGCCACCCCAGTCTTCAGCATCCACCACCCTGATTAGTCAGCAGCCATCAACATGAAGGCAAGACCCTCCACCAGCAAAAAGATGATGACTCACTAAAGGCTCAAAGGAGGGTTAACATTTTTAGGCAATAAAGTATTTTTAATTAAGTTATGTACATGTTTTAGGCATAATGCTATTGCAATGTAGTGTGAACATAACTTTTATATGCACTAGGAAACGTAACTTGCTTTACTGAGATATTCATTTTATCATGGTAGTCTGGAATGGAACCTGCAATATTTCGAAGGTATGCCTATACAAGTAAAAATTTGTTAGAAAATATTCTTAAAATACCTGCAAATTAATCCAACCAAAAATGTGCAGCATCTTTTATTGAAACACACTGAAAAAAGATTAAATAAATATAATTGGATAGAAAAAATCAATTTCACAAACAGATTTTTATGAATTTGTATATACAATTCCATTCCAATGTAATTTGTTCTGCAACTTGATAAAATGAGTCCCAAATATATATGGAAAGAAAATAGGTGAAGAATAATCAAGACATGTTGGGAAAAGAAGAACAAGATGAAGGGCAGTGGTTAAAGTAGGCAAAGAATTTTCTATTTCTTAATCTTGGTGGACTTAAATCTGTTTTATTATATTTAACACCCAAGTTAGTTTTTATATATATTTTTATGTACTCTCTTTCAGAACATTTTTTTTTAAACTAACAGTATAAATCTGCGGCTCATTGCTCTGCAGAATTGACAACTAAAAATGAGGATAGTTACCATTTTATATATGGAACTCAATAATTGTTATTCACTTTTTAAAGTAAACTCTATTTTAATGTAACTGGAATGCATGTGTAATCAAGGAAATTGGGAATACACAGAAAGTATGCACAAATAAATAAAAATCATCAGGATCCAGGTTAAGCATCATGAATATCATTATACTTCTAGTCTCTTTCTCTGCAAATGTGTGCATCTGTTTGTGAATTTCTACAGAATTACTGTTTTATTATATATCCATTTGTGTTACACTGTTTCATTGACCATTACACATTTATTATTTGATGTGTTAGGAATTTTGAAAAAGTATACCTTTTATTATGAAAAAGTATAGTTGAAACTGATGTGCTTGGTCAAGCAATTCTCTTCAGAAATAGCAATATTTTAGAAACTAAAACTTGAAAATGCATCAGAGGTTACATCCCCTGAAAGATACATAATGTGCAGGAAGTATATAATTTTAGTAACCCAAAAAAAGGGGGGGGGAAGACAGAGGAAACATGTATTTCATGCACTAATGTCAATCTGAATCGTCAGCACTCTGCACCACAGCTGCTGCTTTTATTTGTTAGTTATTAAAATGAAGGAATAAGGGTTTTCCGTAAGCAATTCCCTCTCAGAGGCTGTCCCCAATGATTTTCATAAATGACATTTATTTTAACAATTACTGAGAGAGAAGATAGCATAGTGAACTTAATAGTGTGACTGAACACTTTCTACACTGTTCTTTCTATCAGAAAAATCAAATTTATTTTCAAAGCCAGGAAATATCTTTCAAGGGAGAGGAAGGGGACATTTCTTAAAGGTTGAGAAATTCTTCCCTTGAGGTCCGTATCTTTTCCTCCAGCTACTTGGGAAGAATTACAGGCCTGGGGATGGATCTGTTCTCCAGCAAGTAACTTTATAAATCCACCAATGCCAGTCACACCTGAGACTTTTCTAAATGCTATTTTCAATCTGTGAAATATATTCCTGTTACTACCTAAGTAGAGAGAATAGTAGGATGATATTTGCATTGCCATGGCAACTTACATCCCTAGATTGAGTTGACATTTTTGACTGTTCTACTTTTCATTTAGGGATAATATTTTTTTACTGCCTTTTAATCGAAAATGACAAATGGTGTTCAAACAAAGGGAGACTAAAATCTACTTAACACCTGCTATATGTCAGGCATTGAGTTGAGTTGTTCGTACACACCATTGCATTCAGTTCTCCAAGGACTCTTGGACGGTAGTGCCATTTTAGGAGGAGACAGAAATTTCAGTACCTTGCTGTGCTTAAGATCAAGTTATGTAGCAATAGAACCAGGGTCTATCAGAGCTGGTGGCCCTAATTCCCAGGCCAGGACCTCTTCACTGCTGCACACTTCTTCCTCCAAGCTTTCTCCCTGGATTCCTAGTCTAACTCTTCTCTGTAACTGACAACAACCACCTTGTGAAACACCAGTATGTGTGCGTTGCAATATACATGTTTTAAGTGGTGTGGTTTTTAGTGTTTAATTCTAAATTCCATGTATAGCAAATTGCATCTAAATTAGGATTGACTTGGTTATGTTTTACTTCTCAGTTAAAATAGTTATTCAAATGTTTTAATCGCATGCCATGTGCATTAGAAGATGATACCAATTAAGTAGTTAGGATTCAGCTATACATATGATGGGGATTTAGTTATGTCACTATGGAAGAATTATATCTATACTTTAATACAAATTTACAGATGTAGATTGTGTGAAATGTGCATTGCAAATATTAGGTTTTGAAGATCAGCATGCATTTGTTGAACATAAGAGGATGTCTGTGTTGGATCAGAAGAGCAAAGGAGCAGACATGAATTATATCTATAAGCCATCAAATTAAGATTAAGCTGACTGCTAAATTCTCCATAGACTCTAAATATTGTTCACTGAAAATTGGATAGCATTTTCTTTACATTTTGTTGCAGAGATTTTTTTTTTCATCTCAAATAAAAGAATGTAAAGACTTATACAGAGAAGATCCTTTGTAGTAGACTTTAGGAGTTATTTAAATAGCTTTGTTGTGATAATCTGTTAACCTAGAAGCACTGGTGGCAACAGCAGGAATGAAACAGTGAAAATTCTGTTCATGGATTCTGTCTTTATGAAGCAGCGAGTGGAAGGAAGTGTTTTGATAGTAGAAAAAAGGTGACATCATGGTTTAAGAACCACATTTTTTTTTTCCCTCTTGATTCCCAGCAAGAAAAGTTCTCAGAAACAGTTACTATTTGGGCAGTTGAGGGGCATCCGTATTTGAACGCAAGAAAATGTCTACTAGAGTGGCATGGGCATAAACGCAGAGAGGAAGCTTTTAAGGACTGGTGGGCGATGAAAGCAGAAAGCACAGGAGAAGTTTAGCAGTGAAGAGTAAATCAAAGGAAAGAAACAAATTGAAGATGCAAGATTAGGTTGGAAAAGTTGTGTTGGTCTTTGGAGCCAGGAAGGAATGCCTGGGTGACTTGATCTGCTCTGGAAAGAGGAGGGGACCCTGTTCAGGAGCCAGGGCCTCAATCCTTATTCTGTAGTCCCGTAATACCCACCCTTGTTGATCAGGGGTGAGGTTTACACTGGTATGATGTCATAGTCTAACATAGAAACACCTGATTGACAAGTTATTCTGAAGTTAATATGAATGTGTATGATTTCCAGAGTACGAAAAATGCTAAGGTGTTATGACTCATATATAATTACCTTTGTCAGCGAAAAAAAATGCACAGCCTAAAAGTTGAGTTATGTTTTATTTGGTGGACAAATCTGAGGACTTAAGCCCCAGGACACAGCATCCTAGATAACTCTGAGAAACTGTTACGAAGAGGAAGGGAGGCAGCCAGGGTATATAGGAGTGTTTTGCAGCAAAACCAGGTGGTCGGAACATAAAAAGATTACTGTTAATAAAAAATAATATACAATACAATAAAACCAGCTCTCTCATGTTAAGGGATTTAGCGCTTTTCTATGTATGAGAAGATGCAAGAGTCTGGGCTCACTGAAATCGTTCCTTTGATATGCACCTCAGGAATCTGGGGCCAGTATCCTGTGCTTCTCATCCTGAGTCTCCTTAGGGGGTACCAACAGGGGTGACTGCAGCAGCTGACTGCTACATGGCAGGCATTCTTTGTTTCCATCCTGAGCTCCCTCAGGGCTCGCTGTCGGGGTGGCTGTAATGTGGTGGCTTGACGGCCACAACATCCTTCGTTCACTGATGTGGCAGGAGGCATTCTTAGTTAACACCTGTAAATGAAACTGTAGCCCTCAAAATAATTACACTAGGACATTCTTTGGGACTTCAATCATACCATATATGGGCTCAGTTTGTACAAGGGACACATTATGGTGAAAACCCACCTGTGATGGAATAAATGCAACAGTAGTACACAAAATATATAACAATGGCTACATAGCCACATACCTGTCATAAGTCTGTAAATCAGAGGTGGTTCATTTTCAGCTAGAAGAAGAAAACATTCATATATGCTGTAGCTCAGGGCGTGCGTAAATGTGCTCTTACCATGTTATTTTCTTCATTGTACCTTCGGAACTCTTGAGGTACTGTGGTTTTATGTTCTTATTCTGAAGTCGTTGTCAGAATGCCTTCCATGCTAAACCAGAATCAATAACTTGAGTAATTTTCTCATCCCTTTTTCAAACATATATTAAAGGAGACTTAAAATGAGGTATTTGCATTGCTAGGAGGTGTTAATGAGACTTCTGACGTAAAAAACTTGCCCCTTAGTTACCTTCCTTGCATGCTAACAGCGTCTTCAGCCAGGTCACTAGCCGCTACAGAAATTCTGTTTTCAACCCTCATCCCAGTGTGAGAAGGTGGCTTCCCTCTCATCCCCTACTCCTTATTTCACTGCTGCCTAAGAAGACACTCTCCTACCCCCAGGCCCCAGCACTGCAGGTTCAGTTTCCAGTCAGCAGTGCTGTTAGTGGATGAAAAATGTATGCTGTTAGAGGTCCAGACTCATCATGTCTCTGGGTCCTTTTGTTGCAGGAAGGGGGGCCCCTTCCAGGTCTCAAGAGTGGGCTCTTTCTTCCCTAACACTCAGAAATGAATTGTCTAAGGAGACACACGTGCTGACAAGGCAAGAGACTTTATTGGGAAGGGGCGCCCGGGCAGAGAGCAGCAGGGTAAGGGACCCCAGGAGAACTGCTGTGCCACATGGCTCGTGGTCTCCAGTTTTGTGGTGATGGGATGAGTTTCCAGTGTCTCTGGACAATTATTCTGACTCAGCATCCTTCCTGGTGGTGCATACATCGCTCAGCCAAGATGGATTCCAGCAAAAGGATTCTGGGAGGTTGGTAGGACATACGGGCTGGCATCTTCTCTCTCCTTTTGACCTTTCCTGAATTCTTCCAGTTGGTGGTAGCTTGTGAGTTCCACATCCCTTACCAGGACCTCCTGTTGTAAGAACTCATGCAAGTGGTTACTGTTGGGCCTGGCCAGGTTGGGCGGTTTCAGTCAGTGGTTCCCCTAACAATTTTTCTAAGAACTCTTCTTTCAATCTGTCAGTTTCTAGGATGAGCTGAGTCTGATATTACTCTGAGATGCAGGTGGTTTTTATTTCAGGTCTTTGTATAACCGAAGAGACATATTAGTACCTAAGTGAAGTTTGTGTAGAGAGACGAAATATTCTGCTTTCTGAGTCCTTATGAATATCCATCCTATGAATAGCTACGTTAGAAGGAGGACATGGGTTTTTGTTGTTTCAGCATCTTCCGTCAAGTGGTTAGTTTTCATCCACATCACTAAGTAATTTAAAAGAGCCACTACCATTTGTCTTTTCAGGGCTACGGACATTTGATTTCATGAATAACAATAAAGGCTTGTCTGACCTTTTGGGAAGATTAAAACAGTAGGAAAATAAAGCACTGTTAAGCTGCAAGCTTCTTTTAAAATTTCCTTATTGAACACACTGAGCAAGTAATTATGATACCTTTACTTCTTATATATTTTGATATCACCAGGGCCCAAGAATGCCAAGATCTCAGAAAGACACTGTGCTCTCAGTCAGTGAGAAAGGTCTCTGCCTATATACATTAAAGGTGAAATAAGACATTTTGTAACCTAACTTCCCAGGCCCTACATGGGTCAATCTTAACTTGTGTTTCATTCAAAGCATAACACCCAGAAGTAAAAATATTACATTTCTATTTAACCATCTCAAGGAAGAGTAATGGAGATTTAATATAAAACTCATCACATTTCTCAAAACCTTCCTTTTCTCATTCCTTCTGTTCTCAAAGAACCCAAAGCCACCCCAAGGACTCCCTTTCTTGATACTTCACTTTTACCTCCATGTCAAGATGACCTTCCAAACTCATGCCGTGCTGCATTTCTTTCTCTTTCTGCCAACCTTCACCACTGTATTCTTTCTGTTACCTTTATGAGCTACATCAAGTTAGCTTCTCTGGCTTCTTTGCTTTCTCTCTGAGATTTACCCACTGATCAAAATTCTCAAAACAACTCAAGCCCAGAAGCTGACACAGAAAGCAGGTATCTTTGTTCCTTATAAATTGGGTCAAGAGGAAAGATATGAACACTCATGTGTTAAGGCTTTTTACCTGGTCTACGTACATCAACACACATGTGCTAAAATACATTTCAGGAACTGTTGCTATGTTTCCATAGTTTCAGTACCAACTGTAAGAAATACATTCTCACATTGTATTAATGAACTTTTTAAGTTGACTAAGAAGTGGGTGTAGTCTACAACTTTAACAGGAATTCAACTTCAGCACCAGCTAATGTAAGTCTTAGCAAACCACACAGAGTCCTTGCACATTAACTGAACTTTGAGGGAGGTACCTTATGCACATAAGTGCTAAAAAATACATCTATGATGTTTCTAATTCGTGTTAATAAATTTGTCTTTGGTTAGATATGTCCTAAAAAAATGAAGTTGATATCTAAGACATTGAGTTATCAAGAATAATAGGAATAGTAATAATAATAACTTGCCAAATATTAGGCTTGTGCCAGGTTTTTTGGTACAGAATTTAAATGCACTATCTTATTGTATTCTCTGGGATTTACAGGGGTAAAATAACTTTCCATTGTCATAGCTAGCAAAAGGCAGAGCTAGCACTCAAACCCCATTTATAATTCTTTCTTTTTTGGCTGCGCTGGGTCTTCGTTGTGGTGCGTGGGCTCTTCATTGCAGCACCCAGGCTTCTCTCTAGTTGTGGTGCGTGGGCTCCAGAGCACGCGGGCTCTGTAGTTGTAGCACGCGTGCTTCTCTCTAGTTGCAGCACGCAGGCTTAGTTGCCCCTCTTAGTTACCCGACCAGGGATCGAGCCCCCGGCCCTTGCATTGGAAGGCGGATTCTTAACCACTGGGCCACGAGGGAAGTCCATATAATTCTTTTTAAAGTTCCCGTGAGTGAATGACCACCTTTTGTAAGCATCCTTTGCTTATACCTACCGAGTGCTATAATGAAACCAATAAGATGGAGGGCAATCAATAAAGTATTTGAAAAGATGAAAATTCTCCTCACCGTAGATATTTATCATGGCACATTTTTTGTGTGTGGTTGTTCTTACTGAACTGGTGCTTCTTGAAGTTGTCAATGTTATTTTCAACTTTGAAAGAAATAACTTTTACTCTTTTACTTACATAATTCATGACCATATTAAATAAAGCAGATGTAACACTGAACTTATGGCATTCTTAAACTTTTTCTTAATACATGACCTTTTCTAAACATTTCCCCTTTAAGGTCCTCCAAGCAAGTTCTTACAAATCCATTTATTCACAAGTAGAAAGAAAGAAGGAAGCTCAAGTACATACTTTTTCCCACATATTAAACAAGTGATATTACTGATGTTTACTTCAAGCAATATATATCAAACTTTTTCATGTGTACATATCAGAATCACCTGGCATATTTATTAAAATGCCAGCGTTATACCCCACCACAGACCTGCTAAATATACAAATACAAAGATACAAATATATGGAGGGAGGGCCAAGGATCTGCATTTTATCAGGTTCCTCAGCTGAATCTGACACGCATACCTTTACATTTATTTTTAATATTTTACAGAAAGGATTTATATCATTTATATTTCTATCCCACAGTATTTGCATGTTTTAAAATATGAGGTTAAAGAGCAACAAAATTATAAATGATAGTTTTAGATTATAACCCAAAGAGTAAAATAAATATCCATGAATCTCTGCTGATATTAAAAAATGTCTGAATATATATATGAAAAGAGGCATATTGTTGCACAAAAATTTCCAATTAAAAAATGCAGAACAATAAGAGAAATGTAATATCACCATTAGAACATCCCAGTAAGAATTGCTGCTGATTCACGAATAAATGCTCAAATTAGTGGCAAAAACTTTGAGGAGAAACAGAATATTTGCATAGCCTCAAAATATCACCACCAAAATATTAATCATGTGAGGCTTCTAACATATTTCCATGGATTCATTGATTCTGCTCCCTGCAGGAGGGGAAGCTGAATTCCCAACCTCTGGAGTGCAGTCTGGGTTTAGGGAAAAATACTCTGCAGAAACTTGGCAGACACCCTGTACCGAGTGATCAAGGTTAACATCAATAGCAGTAGGTCATACTGATAGCACGCCCCTGCTGGTGGGATGCAATCAGAAAGGCCCTTCACCTCCATGATGTTCCTTTCCCAAGAAAAAATAAGACAAACCCCAATTGCTGGACATTCTATAAAACACCTAGCTAGTGTACTTATAAAGTGTCAAGATCATGAAAAACAAGGAAACACTGAGAAAATTTCCCAGATCAGAGGAGACTAAGGAAACATGATGAACAAATGCAATATGGTATCCCTGATTAGATCCTGGAACAGAAAAAGACATTAGTGGAAAAGCTAGTGAAATCTGAATAATGTCAGAAATTTAGTTACTATCAATGGAGCAATGTAAATTTATTCATTTTGATAAATATACTTAGGTAAAATGTTAGCATTGGGTTAATGTCAGAAGATAATACAGGAACTCTATCATCTTTGTTAACATTTTACTGTGTTTGTAACCCAAAATTGTTAGAAAGCCAAAAAGTTTTTTAATGTATAATAAGTTTAACATTTAGTTTTCCAGGAATATTGGCAAAATTCATGAATTTGTGAACACTAAATATTTATTTACTCTTTTTATTTTATATATTTACTATAATGTCTTATTATTGTCAATGTTTAAAAAGCAAATTTAGGGGCTTCCCTGGTGGCGCAGTGGTTGAGAGTCCGCCTGCCGATGCAGGAGACATGGGTTCATGCCCTGGTCCGGGAGGATCCCACGTGCCGCAGAGCGGCTGGGCCCGTGAGCCATGGCCGCTGAGCCTGCGCGTCCGGAGCCTGTGCTCCGCAACGGGAGAGGCCGCAACAGTGAGAGGCCCACATACTGCAAAAAAAAAGAAAATTTAATAATTTCCATTACTATTTTATTATCATTCATTATTTATGTGAAAAATTTGTGTAATTTTAAATATTATATATAATTTTATATATATATATATATATATATATATATATACGTAAGAGAGAGAAAAGATTTCTACTTAATTGCTACAATTAATTTGAAGTGTCATTTTAGGAATAATTTTCATTGTCTATATCTTCAAATCTATCCCAAATATATAATCTGAATTTTAACACCCTTAATTTAATTTCCATTAGAGATTTATAAATGTTGAAATTCAAAAAGTAGAGGTGTGATTGAGTGAATGTATGAGCTTCCTGTTATAACAAATAACCACTGACTGAGCGGCCTGAAACAGCACGAGTTTATTATCTTACATTTTTGGAGGTCAGAACTCCTAAAATCCAGATGCTAGCAGGACTGAATTCTTTCTGCAGGTTCTAGGGAAATGCATTTTTGCCTTTTCCACCTCTTGAAGCCACCTGCTTTCCTTGGCTCCAGGCCACTTCCTCTGTCTTCAAAGTCTGCAGCATCAGGTTTGCAAATCTCACAATCTCTCTCTCTCCCTCCCCACCAACCCCCTCTCTTTCTCCACCCTTGGTGTCCTCCTGTCATATCTCCTTCCCTGACTCTGACCCTCCTTTCTCCCTTCTAAGAGGACTCTTTTGATTATACTGGGCCCACCAAGATAATCCAGAATAATCTCATCATCACAGAATCCTTGATTTAATCACAGGTGCAAAGTCCTTTTTACCATGTGTGGTAACACGCATAGGTGTTGAGATTTGGATGTGGACCTCTGTAGGGGGCATTATTCTTCCATTAACAGTGACTTTCCTTCCTCTGACATCCATTAAATTGGGGGCAAATGTGTTACTTTTAATCAGATACTGTGGGAAGATATTTGACAGACACTGTGGAAATATGTTAGTATTATCTGCCTCGTCTAACAAAGTGTAAAGCAGAATCCTTTATTCTTTAATTAATAGCCTCTAACAGCAATGGAATATTGTTCTCCCATGTATTTTCACATTGTTTTTCATAAGTAAAATATTTTTTTTGAGAATGAAGAAAAAAAGCCACTGTCTTAATTTTGTTTCAGTTCTAGCTAAATGAGAATAATAGAAGAATAAATTGAGATCAGTATTTGACAACACCTCTATTAGAAAAGCCTCCTTAGCTATGATTATCAGGGTGTGAAATACCAGCTGCTTTAGATAAAATACGTGAGACACACTTTGAATCAGAGCAAACTATAGACATGGGCAAGTAAATTGTGGTCCTCTATATGAGAAACTGTGGAGAAATTTTCAAGTTATAAATTAATATATATTTGGAGAACTAATGCTATTTATGTCATTTTCCTATGTGGAGAACTGCAAGTTGAAATACTTAATTTTTCCTCATGCTAAGTTCTCTAATCTGTGATTCTGATTTCTAGCAGCACTAGACCTACAAACTCAATGCAACCCAAATGTAACTATTTTAGAGTTTTTTAAGACTAATTATTCCTCTGGTATTTCTCTTGTCCTAATGCTGTGAACACATTTCTCCACTCTGTAGTCAATATCTTGGCTGGTACAAAAGGATATTGATTGAGACCAGGCCGTGTTTTACAAGAATGAAGTTGAGAGGCCTACAGATCAGATAGAAATCTTTGCGTGTAGTATTTGAATTTCTCAGTGAGTGCTGGGGAGAGATATGCAAATCAAGAATATCTAAAGTGGAATATCTATTGGTGGGAGTCAGGTTTTTCTACCAAAAGTTGCTGTTTGGGGAAAAAAAACCCTCATTTGAAATTAATCACTAGAAGAACATACATATTGATTGCTTATTCCATTCTTTATTTGCTAAGCAGTTAAGGTCTTTAACAATTATGGACTTCAGCAGTCCCTATGAAATAGCATTATCTCCCAGTTCCTATTTTTCCAGAAATGGAGAGCCAAATTGTAAGCAAATTATCAAAGATCTTATGTCAGCAGCGTAGGTAGAAACAGACCTACTAGCTGAGTTTTCAGTCTGTGACTTGGCTGAATTGCTGTGGTACTCCAAAACAGATTTGTCCTGGAGCTCCAAAAAGTTCCATAAACTTAGGATTCGTTAAGGAATAAAAATATTCTTCCATCCATCACATAATTTCACCTTCCTCCTAAGAGTATCAGACAACACCCCAAGTGAGAGGATAACTCCATCTGAAAGAACTTGGTCCTCTTACGGGTATAGGTTAGCTGATATTGTAATACTTTTCAAAATGAAACTTTTTTGTCATCTTTTGTCACTTAAGATAGGACAAAACATTTCAGGAGATCTGAAGTTTTGGCCATAAACATTAATTTTACAAACTAAAGAACATTAATGAATATTAAATAGAGTAGCTGTCCTCTTCACCAACAAAATCAAGACCAGTGTTTGGTGGTTTCATTGAAAAAGTTGGTTAAAGATGTAACAATACAGAATATCTGTATATACCTTATATTTTTAAAAATAAAATTCCATAAATGCATGTCATTCACTAAGTTGTTTTTATTAACATCTTTATTGGAGTATAATTGCTTTACAATAGTATGTTAGTTTCTGCTGTATAACAAAGTGAATCAGCTATACGTATACATATATCCCCATATCGCCTCCTTCTTGAGTCTCCCTCCCACCCTCCCTATCCCACCCCTCTAGGTGGACACAAAGCACCGAGCTGATCTCGCTGTGCTATGCAGCCCTTTCCCACTAGCTATCTATTTTACATTTGGTAGTGTATATATGTCCATGCCACTCTCTCACTTCATCCCAGCTTACCCTTCCCCTTCCCCCATTCACTAAGTTTTAGACGACACACACTTCCTTTGAATTGGAGTTCTTTGCCATCTTGCTTAGACCACTTATGATTTGTAATTTTGTAATTTTAGTTTCTTTAGATTAAAACAACCATTTAAAAATAGTTATTAAAAATAGAACCACTCTGAGATGTAAATTCTTCTAAATATTAACATTGTTTAATCCAGTCTTTATATTTTCTTCATACACTCTTTATTCAACAGTGTTTTTGTAAATATTTCCTAACTTTTTTTGTACCTTTGCAAAAATACAGCGTAGTTTTCATGTAAGCAACTCTTTTTATAATTGTAGTCAATCAATTTACATAATATTCAATTAAATTGTGCAATTAATACTACCTTAGAAATAGCTAGCTTTCCACAAAATCACTTTCCTTTTTACTCCATACATGCAAGACTTTATTTCCAAACCTCCCTTGCAGTTAAAGATGGCTATGTAAACAAATTCTCCCCAATAGAATGTGAGAAAAAGTGTGTTGGTTACTTCTCACCCTGACCCACTGGACCTCCCAGGAAACGGGCTCTGTGTCCTTGTTCACCATTTGCAGACTAGTACAGTGATGACTAGAGCAATGTTCAAAGTCACGTGTTTGAAAACAGAATACCTTCTCTTTGCCTGGGTCCCCACAGACCTAATGGAAAGGTACTTCCTCTCAGTTGGGAACTCTCCACTTTAGAGAGTGAGAAACAACTTCTGCTGGTTTGAACATTATATTTTCATTGACCATAATACAGAAATGTGTATCTTGAATTGAGGTGCCGCTTTAACAAAAACTTGAAATATTTAGCATTGGTTTAATGGTCATGCAGTAGGTTGCAAACAGCAAGCACACAGACACTGCAAACGGGAAAGCTATAAGCTGTGTTTTGTCAGGGTAAAATATTTGATGACACTATGACCTGTGGTTTCTAGAAAGGCAGACCTAGTGCCAAGCAAGCCCATAGTTCTAGGAAAAATAGTTGTAAAGAGCCAGAATATTGGTGTGTGTTGTTGCTGCTCCGCGCTATGTATAAGCAAAACCTTAAAGAAAGGGACCAGATTTGCCTGGTTTGCAGGCAAGCAGAAAGATTAGAGAGTTCGTAAATATAGAGCCAAGAAGTCTTGGAAAAGCCAATCGGTCCTGTACTTCAAACAATACGAGAAGAAATGGTACAAAACTCTGTAAAATGTCTTCTTCACAACTTGATATTTTCTTACAATAAAATTTCTAAACTTTCAAGACAAAGAAAACAATTCTTTTTTCTTAAAAAGTCTACCTTGCCTACCTCTCTTGAGGCTAGGATGAAGACTGACAACTGGGGTCTGGGCCCTGGGCTTGTATAAGGAAAGCAAGGAGCCCACTTAACAAAATGTAAGGAAGCACTCACCCTCCATTGCTTACTGGGCACATGCATGACCCTGAGAATGAGTGCCTCCTTAAATTTTACACCCTAGCCCTTGACTTTCCCTGGTCCCTACCTTGGTTCTGACCCTTAGATGTATGCCCTCAGACTTTGTTTCAGAAGTGAACTGGGAGATATGACTGGTGCAGGTGGCAGCAGAAGCAGTGTGGTTTTTGGGTACTGTGGTGAGACAGGTTTATCATTAAAGCAGAAGAAATGTGATTCTGATTCATGGGAGTCTGCAGCTCACTTGTCAGGCCAATTCCGTGGTGTGTTTCTGGAAGCCGTCTTATAAACCTGACCTATAGCCGAGGACCCCATCCTTTCCAAGGATTCTGTGAGCTGCATCATATCTTACATTAAATCTCTCCCTGTTTAAGCTAGGTGGAGTAGATGCTGCTGTCTAAAACTTAGAACTTTGATGGTCAGAAATTTTGACTTTGCCATTTGCTAGTTTCCATTAAGGTTACTTCAGTCTGAGCTTCAATTCTATCATCTGTGAAAGGGTAATAATAATTGGACCTTACGGGTGTAGGGGAGGGAAAAATATCTCTTTTGTTTACCCTTCTAAGTTCTTGGCTGGGGCCACTCTGAAAACAAGACAGATTAATGAGAGTAAAGCATACACATTTATTAAATATAAGTTTATTAAAGTTGTACATGGCATGGGAGCCCTCATATGGAAATGAAGACTCAGAGAAGCAGTTAAACCTCACTATTTTTAGGCAAAGTGTGACGAAGAGTGGAGAGTCATGGAAAAATGTGATAGGACAAAAAGCGGTAGGAGCTAAGTGTAGTAAAGTGGAGGAAAGAGCAAGGCCTGTTCTTTCAGATTCCTCTCTGCATCTTGGAGATAAGGATGCTCCTTTCCCTCAGGTATAGGGAGGGCTCCTCTCACATAACCTGCTTCAGGAGAAGGTCAGAAAGTCCTTCCTGCACAAGCCATTTCTCAAATTCCTCTAGCTTAAATTACTCAATATGCCAAAGTGCTACATTTTGGGGTTACTTGGGGCTTATTTTGAAAATTAAGCGTTTACATAACAACACAGTGCAAGACATACATTGGATAATTGTGTTTTGTTAACATTATTTATTAATTTGGGGATTTAAGTCATCCATGCATCTGGATCTTGCCCTATCTCTAATTTAAAATGACCAACGTAATCTCCCTTGTTCTTTTGTCCCTGGTTTTGCCTGACACTATTATTTTAATAATCAGGGTCTCTATTCTACCATTTTCCTCCCAGTCCAAGTTCTTTTCATTGATAGTCTACTGGGCACCTCGGTTCCAATGAGACTCAAATTCCGCAATTCCCTTGCATGGCTATTGGAGACTGGAGTCCTAAATCCCAGTACTAGTACTTCCTGTTCCTTCTCCCTGATGCCCTTAGATACATGCCTATCTTCACAGCACGCCCGTGGGTTCACACTCTCCATCCCTGTGACTACATGCGTGCTTGCCCATGGCCATTTGCAGGACATTCCAGTGCCTACTCAGTCTTGACTGTCATCTGCTGCCCGTTGCCACACTGGTGGACAATGCCAACCTGCTTCATTGTTACCACAAGATATGCCCTGAGCACCAAGCTCATCCCAGAGAGTTTACCAGGTCTTTGAATCAGAGTGCCTCCGCTACTTCCTACTTAATTCCCATTTTTTCAGGGGTTGTCATAATACTAAAGCTATTCTGTTCTCATTTAGAACATATTGTTTTTTCTCTTTTGAGTCAATAGTAATAGTTTTCTGCAGGTAACCATGGAAGAGGGCTTTCCTTAATTTTTAAGATATATACATATATTTTTCTAGATAGTCGAACACACGCACAAAGAAGCTGTAGAGTGTTACTGTGATACGAGGGGACCTATTACTTTTAGTGGTCTTAAGATGAACACCATCTATAGTGACTCAGAATGTAAGCACTGACCTTATCCAACTTTACCTGGGTAAGGACTCTGGAATGCCACAGATGGCTTTGTTAGATTAATGGTCAGATGGAGATCTTAACTTTGTAAAGGCAATCTCTAACCATAAATAGGTATAACTCACATATGACCACTCCAAACTTGGTCTCCTTTGGCCTTGGGCCCTGTATCAGAAAAGTTTTCCTATTATCTCTCTCCTTTCTATTTTTTCTCCTTTATTCTTGCTGCAGAACACACTGAACCTGTGCAAGATGGCCTGTGGGAATTCACTACTCTCGATACAACTCCTGCCTATTTTTTCCTCTCCCTACTCCTTTAGCAAACACGGATCACTTGCCAAATTTGAATCCTACTTTCAGCTGAACCCCCTGAACCCCTTGGCCGTTAGTGACCTTAGCCCATCTTCCCGCCCAAGGCATCAGTCAGGACTCCTTTCGTTCCAAATGACAGAACGTAAAATGATACCAGATAAGTCATGCTACAGGCTCCCTCCACACCCTGCAAATGTGGCCATGGACAGAAAAGTCCAAGACTACATCTGGCTCCATGCCTGACAGAATCTAGGTCAAGACGTTTTCTCTCTTCTTTTAAACTGACCTTTCCTTATGTCTTCCAACAGTCAAAGCTCATATCCCACCAGCCTGCTGATCCCATTAGTAAAACGGTGTCTTCCACTTGGACTCTGGCAGAAAACTACCAAAGAGGGACCTGACTCACCCTGCTTCAATCACATGCTGTTTCTCAGACAAGAACTGTGGTCAGGAGATGTGAGGTGTAGCACTCTGATTGGCCGGGGCTCTGTCACATGGATGCTACTGTAGGAGATGCAGACAGTGCTACCGACCTCACAAGAAAATAATTTCCTTGTGGAAAAGATGGTTCTCTCATCAGAAGGAGGAAGGTGTGCTTGGAAATCAGAAACAACAATCCACTCATTGCCCAGTATCCATGCACACTTTTTTCAAATGTGATCTTCTCAAGTGTCCCATTCACATAAACCAACTAGCTAGCCTTGTAAAATCCAAGTCCAAGTTCCCCACTTCCTAAAGGAAATTCTTTTCTCCTCACTGCCTTCACCTTTAAGTCCAGGACCACTGAATCGTAAGCCTTCCTATTTTTATGAGCTGCAGACAGTCTCCTCATGAACAGTTCTTGTAAGATGTTATAGCTTCCTTTTATGATTAGAAATGACGTCTGGAAAAAGCTAAATACTTTCTCTAGGGAATTACAGAGAATTAATGGCAGATTTAGAATTCCCAGCCTGACTCTGACTCCATTATCTGATCAGTTAACTTTTTCATTATTCTGCTCACATCGGGGTTTATACTCAATTCTACTTCCTGAGAGTCACAATTCAGTAAAGGACAATCTGCAGAACCTCAATAATATCTGTTCCCGAACCAAACTTGGGTTTGCTCGCCCGTGCGCAGTAAAGCCAATCTATTGACACCGGGTTGTGGTGAAGGAAAGTGCAGCCTTTATTGTAGGCACCAGACAAGGAGTTCAGAGCAGCTAATGCTCAAAATCACCTGAACTCCCCAATGGGTTTCAGGAAAGCATTTTTAAAGGCAAGGTTGGGGAGGGGAGTTGCAGGGTATGTGACCAGCTTGTACATGATTCTCGAATTGGTTGACAGTGAGGTAACAGAGCAGTGTCATAGGGGTTAACGTTATTCTTTAGGCTACAGCTGATCTGGGGGCTATGTGCTCATGGTCATTACATAGTCAACTTCTTCCATTTGGTGGGGGTTTTATCATCTGTGAAACAACTCAGGAATATGCATCAGATACTGTTATCTGTGTCCTTCAGGGAGGAACTAAAGATTCTGTGACTGCTATATGGCTGATTTACTATTTAAATTCTTATCAGTTTTCCTGGCCCAACTGCTGTTTTTGTCACTACATGTTCACATCCTTTCAATCAGTCATTCTTGAGCCAGGCTTTTGTGACTCTGGGGAGGCCTGGGAGACTACAGCTTTGCTACAAACAAGAAGCAGGCAGAGGGCATGGGGGGAGGGGTCTGTCCTGGGAAGGCCTCAGAGGGTCCTGCTCGGTTACATTTCTTTTCATCTTGAAAAATGAGTTCTAAAAACTTGATAGGTCATGTGGGAGACAAGGAAAAGACACCAAGACACTGTTAAGCGTCCAAGAACTTTTTGAGTGCCTAATATGTACTAAGCATGATTCTAGTTGCTAGGACAGAATTCATGCCTCTTATACCTTACATTTCAGTGACTTTCCCTGTGCGTGCCATTCTAAGAAGGCAAAAGCAAACACGGTAGAATCATCCTGTATTTATTCCTTACCTGTGGACAAAGATTACAGGCATAAGAAAAATTCTCAAATAATCTTTTCAGGACTCAGACCCCTTTATTAGAAGTTAGTTTTGGTTATGAGTACATTTTAGTATTTGAGAGACTATTAAAAGAGAGAAGTTTGTTTAGCAAAATGTTAGATTCTAACAACGTGTCCCTACATTTGTGAATAAGGGTGAATAACTGTTCTCAAGGGTAAATCAGAGAAATGTCTGATCTAATGATCTATGTGGAGTCAGTTTGCCCGCTGAAAACTCCATGAGCCAATGCAATTTCCTCTAATCGGACCTTTCACCAGTCATATTGAAGCAGGGGTGAGGTGGATTGGTGATGGAGGGAAACAGTGGTTTCAGGGCACAGAGAAAAAAGGCAGCATTCCAATCCTTTTTCTGAAGCCAGCAGAATACTTCAGAATAATGACACCTTTGGAAAAGTTGCCATTGGTAAAATGGATCCAGGGTCATTTAAATGTTTTGAAGTAAATGCCATCGTTTGTCACTTATGTCTGGATTGTAGCTTGGTTGGTGTAAACAAGTTTTTAAAAACTCATGTTCAATTCCTACCTTTACCTGCCGTTTAGAATACTCCTACATTTCTATGCTTCAAGTTGGAATGCGAAGCTAACAGAGCTACCGGTGTTTCATTGTAAAGAGGAGTCAGGTTTGTGACATCAACCTGTGAAAAAGAAACTATAATTTTTTAGCATCGTCTTTATACTTGTTACTGAGCTAAATACTCAAGAAATGCCCAGTAGCTGTTGATTGGGTTGCCCTATTCTTGATTCTAGGCAGTATATAATTTACAGCTTTACTTATGAGAAATTATTAACATACTGCGACCAGAAGACACACCAATCGGAGGTATACAAAACTGTAAGGAATAGCCTAATTAGCCACTGAAGTAGTCTCAGTAAATTAATAAACAGAATTTTGTGTTGAAAAGATTCCTCACAGCCAGATGTAACATGGTAAAAAAAAGAGAGAGAAAAATACTCTCGTGGGGTTTCTTAGAGATAGTATTAGGTTTAGGGAGAGAAATTAATGTGTATTTCAAGAGCCTTATGAAGAAGTCTATCATTTTGTCTGTTCAAGACTCCAGTTCTCAAAATTCTACTCAAGACTTGTCCCTAGGGAGTTCAGTGACCAGATCTTGTTGCTTGGGTGGCAGATCTGAGGGGACAATGGCAGGTGAAAGTCAATCTTTTGAAGCCAAATTTGGGTTACTTTCTTGGCTTTTCTGCATTCTTTTAAAATAAGTGATGTAAGAAGACAAATAGTCCTCACAAATGGGCAAAAGATTTGAACAGACACTTCGTCAAAGAAGATATATAGATGGCAAACAAGCCCATGAAACTATTCTCAGCATCGTTATTTATTAGAGCCATACAAATTAAAATCAAAGTGAGATACCATGACACACCCACTAGAATGGCTAAAATTTGGAAGACTGACAATGCCAAGCATTAGTAAGCATGGGATCCTTTTGAGGTGATGTAAATATTCAGAATTATTACTGTGATGATCATTACCCAACTATATACATTCGTCAAAACTCAGCAAATTGTACATTTAAAGTTGGTTATATTGTATGTAAATTACAGTCAATAAAACTGACAGTAAAACGGTACAAAAATATGGTGAAGGAAAACTTTAAGTAAAAGTATCATCGCATGTTTGGATAGGCTTCCCTCTTGTGCTTGATATCCTAATACTCTTGAACATTTTTCACAAAATGAGAACTAAACATGCTAAAATAAATAAACAGAATCCCTGAATAAAACATATGGTCTCTCTTCTGATCCCAAGCTCTCGGTTTTCAGTGTTTATCACTGTGGTCTTAAGAAAATAGTTTTTTAAAGAATCAATTGATAATAACCCGTATAATTTTTGCACAATAAGCATGTAATATATTTCAATAGAAGTTCTGAAGCCAACCCCAAAACATCCATAGAAGCCACGAGAGACCTTAAAATGATGCAATGCAGACATCTGAGAGAAAAATAGATACGCAGCTCTGTGCTGTGTTGTTAATTTTAGAATACAGCCTTTCATCATTTAAAAAAAAAAAAAGAAGGAGTGAGTGGTCCATCATTAGCAAAAGAAAATATCTTTTTGTGGCATTTATGTTCTCATTAAATTCCAGCTGCAAGGCTGCCATTTGAAAGGCCCATTTATCTTCAGGGAAGGCACAACCTCATCCTCACGGAGGTTAGCATGCAACTTAGACTAGATCCATCGACCGACGCTTCCGAGAAGCCGGTGTCTTGACCTAGAGGTAGATCATCATAAAACGCTCTGACCTCCATCACAAGGATTGAAAGTCTATGCATTGTCCCTTTAAATATCAATTACAAGTGATTTCCTTTGTAAAGAGGTTGAATTAAAAAGCCAAAGAAGCTAGAGCAAAAGAGTTCCTAAAGAGAGTACAGTGGCAGTGTATCTTGAGGGTAGAAAAATTGCCACAGATTGTTCCCATCTCTCCAAATGACTATGTTATCAACATGTTAGTAGAGGATCTATACTTTCAATTCAAATCTTTTTCGATAGTCTAAATTCTGTGATCAAACCCAGCCTCTCTACAGCAGTGATGATATTAGCAAATTGCCTCCGTAATACCTCTTTGGATTGTCTTGTTTCTAAAATGTTACCTAGTTTTCACAGAAAATAATTTGCATATCTTCTGTGTATAAAACGATATGCTGAGTCTTGGCGATACAGAGCCATGTGAGAAATGTGTCAGTCCCTGGTGGATGGATAGTCTAGTGAAGAGGAAAGCAGGAGAGAACAGTCAAGCATCACAAAAGGCAAAATGCATTAAATATTCAAATAAAGTAAAAGCTTAACTCCAACTGGGACATTTGAGCATTTTCTTGGATACACATTTTTTAAAATTTTCTTCTTTCAGCATCTGTTAAGTTGGCAAATCTCAGTTATATAAACAGCAACCACAAAAACTGAAGAAGAGAGAACAGGGGGAATGAATGCTGAGAAGTAGATATGGGCTTGAACACTGACTTGTAGTAGAATCTAAATAAAGTACTAGTTTTCTTTTTTTCTCCGCCACCCGCCATGCCCTTTCATATCTATATCGCCCTCCTGGCAGAAATATAGCCAAAAGTTGCGCTCTTTCCAGGACATGGTTAGCAATGTTTCCAGGGCGGTTCTCCACCTGCATTCTCACTGCAGCATTACAACCACTTTGACCACCTGCAGACACTGATAGTACTTTAGACAGAGTGCAAGCTCTCTCTCCTTGACCATCCATCACAGGCTGCTCTAAATGACCCCACCACCTGGTCTCCCCCTTTTTTCCCCTCTTTTCTTTTATACTCGACTCAGATAAATTTACTCACCGTTTCCTCCTTGGAAATATTCTGCTTCACCCCAAACTAAGCACTTTTTCTAACATCTGTCTTAAGCCTGCCATTCTTATTATTATCTTTAAATCAGTGAATCAAGTCCTTTAATCTGTCCCTGAAAATTATATCTGCTCTATGTAAAGCCCTGGCTGGACTGAGGGTTGGCCACAAATTCCTGTTAAACCTTCCTGAGCTGAATTTGAGACTTTTAGGGCCTGGACACATAATGCATGTTCTCCTTTGATATTATAAAATATTAATAATTCATATATTCATGCAACAATGTTGGAGTGACTGCTGCATGAAAGGCTTTGTGCTAAGAATAAGGGGCACAGCACTGAACAAAACAAAGCCATATTCTCATGCAGAGAGAAAGGAGACAGACAACAAACAGGTCAGCAAATACATAAATAAGTACTATGATGAAATATAAAGTAAAGGAAGGGGAGAATGATTAAAGGTTTGTCTGGTAAGTTGACATTTGAGTAAAAATATGAAAGAAGGAAGCAAGGAAAGCATGCCGATGCTGGTGGAAAGAGAATTTGGGGAGAGAGAGCAGCAATGTAAAGGCTGAAAGCGGGAGCCTGCCTGAGTGTAGCTGGAGCAGAGCTGGCGTAAGTAGGCGGTGGGGATGCAGCAATAGCTAACTCAGGACCTACCTGGTAGGAAACAGTAATGGTTTGGGATGTTACTGAGAGAGAGGAGAATCCAGTAGAGACTTTGGAACAGCGACGTGACACAACATGACTTCTCTTTAGGGGGGAAAATCAAAGCGAAGTTTAGACACAAATTCCAAATCTCCTAGACGATGATGAGATATCCCCACATTTCTGAGGCTCACTTTCCTTTTTTTAAAAATGGGGAAAAGAACAACTGCCTTGTCAAATTGAGAGAATTAAATGAGTACTTACCAGAAAGCCTAACACGTGATGAACCCTTTATTGAAAGTACAATACTAAACCTTATCACAAGTGCGTTTGTCAATATCAGCTTTACCTCCCTCCGTAATAATGTTTGTCTTGGGATCACATCTCAACAACTGTGGTCACTTTGGATAGATACCAAAGATACCCATGTCCTTATGCTTTACGTATGCAATCTTGAGTCATCTCAAGCAAAATCCCCAAAATATTTGGATTTAAGGGAAAGCTGCAAAAACAGGTATGATTCTAACTTACTGTGAATAGTGACTTGACCTGTTTTATACGGTTTTTGAGGCACCATTCATGGCTTTAAGTGTTTTTTATTGTAAATGAACTCATGAACCTGTCTTAAGGGAAACAGACATGTAGAATCTTTGTCTTATTCTCACTGATAAATTCTCAAATAGACTTTTCTTCAAAACCTTATGTAAAATGTCAACACTTTGCAAAGTATTTTGGCAGAAGTTTGAACCCAGGGAAAAAGGAGATTATTATGTATAAAACCATAATAAATTTGAATTCTTTAATTCTTTTTTCCACTGACACTCAAACCTACTTTTTAAATTACATTATAAGACTACCTGCGCATAATGGGAACCTGTTTAACGTTTTCTAAAATTTTTATTCAGTAAACAAAAGCAGAACATGGATCTAAACCCAAAGTGAGACAGCACACCATTAACAGAGAGGCCTGACGGTGACGGGTAAGACAGAAACCTTGCCCTCTGCTCGCCTACAAAGGAGCAGGTGCCAGGAAGCAAGGTGTGGAGGACCAGAGCAGCCCCAAGGTCAGGAGTCTGTGAGGCATATGACAAATGGGGTGTCACCCATTGCTGGTGTCACCCATTGCTGGTGTCAGCCCCCATCTCTTACCCGTAATGAAGTGGGAGGGAAGATAAAGTCATCTCCCTCTATTCTATGTTGTTTGAACATCATTACCATGAATCTGTCGAGAGGATCTTCACTCCTAGCCGGGCAACCCCAGCCCTGGCCCCAGAGCCCCAAGAAGCAGGATGAAGTGGTGGCGTTCTGTGGCTTAGAAAAGTCTGAAAAGATTAATTCAGTGCTGTCATCCCCCTACTTAAAATCCTGAAGCTCACAGGATGTGGGGTATCACCTGGCTTGGGGGTACCCAGCCTCCCGTTGAGGACACAGGTTTCTGGGCTGTCTTGTGCAGGGGAGTCTGCGTCTTCCTTCTCTCCCCGTTACGTCAGCAAACATCCAGCCCATGACAGCTCCTCCCTTGTGTAGAGCACCCTGCTCCTCTGAGGCACATCCCGCCTCCTGCTGGAATCTCTGCTCTCTCCGGCAACATTTCTTTCATTTTTTTTCTGTTAAACTTCTCCCCCGTCGCCTGTAGCAGCATCTTAAAACTTTCAGTCGCCTTAAAGCTTTGAAACTGAAATGCTCCCCTTTACTTTTAGCAAATTAAACACTAACGTGACAAATAGAATAGAGATCTGCAGACATCACAGCACAGCCAGATTTATGTTTACCATTACACCTTCCTATCTCCTTCTTTCTTCTGGTGCCACAGAGGTTGCCCTTCCATGTGGGGCTCATCACTGCAGGGACTCTGTGTGACAGGCAGAGTTGTCCCCCAAGATTCCCTGCCCCCCCAGCATAATCCCTGTGGATGTGAATATATGGATTTTATTTTCATGGTAAGGAAAATAAACTTATGGGATGGTTGACTTTAGGAAAGGGAGTTTATCTGGGTGCCTAACCTAATCACATGAGAAAAGCAGAGATTTTTATCTGGCTCCTGGCAGAAAAGAAAGTCAAAGATTCAAAACCTGAGAAAGGTTCAGTGAGCTATTGCTGACTTGAAGATGGAGGGTCCCATGGGCAAGGAATGTGAGTGGTTAGAAGTTGAGAGAAGACCCCTGCTGACAGTTTTCAAGGAACAGGAGCCTCAGTCCCACAACCATGAGGAACTGAACTTTGCCAATAAGAAGAATGAGTTTGGAAGTTGGCTCTTCTCTGGAGCTTCCAGACAAGCCAGGCTGGTACCTGGTTTCAGCATTGTGGTACCCCAAGCAAAAAACCCAGTCACACCTGCAGAACTGTGAGATAATAATGGGTATTTTAAACTATTAAGTTTGTGGCAGTGTGTTACACAGAAATAGAAAACAAATACACTCTACATCTATTCTTCTCTCCTTTTAGGAATCTTTTCATTAAATTGTTTTCAGTCTTCAGCCTCTCCTTGCTGCCTCATTTATACTGTCATCACCACCATCACCACCACCACCACCTCTAATAGTGAATGAATATGCTAGACACTATGTTTAAATTCTGCCAATGTATTATTTTATTTAAAGTTTCACAAAAGCCAGGGCTCTTATGAAAATGCAGATTGCGTCTGTGGGTCTAGGTTGGGGTTTGAGATTCACACCAATTTCCAGGGGGTGCCTCGTAGCTTTGTTTGTGGATATAACTCAAGAAATTCAACTAAAATTTGTAGTTGCATGACTAACCGTATTGAAATGTGTAATTCCTCTTAGGCACCATTCTTATAAGTTAGATAATGGTCATCAAATAGTGTTGAATTGACTTTGATTGAAGTAACTACATACTCAGTCTGGTGTTTCTCAAAATGTCACCTGAGAGAGGGGAATGGAATGTAACTTGAGGAAAATAACCAGGTGCTGATTCCTGAATTCTATCTCTACCCTTGAGATCAGAACTGCTGGAGGCAGAGCCCAAGAACTTGTATCTTTAATAAGGTCCTCAGATGCATCTTATGTTACTCAAAAGCAGGGTTTCTCAACCTCAGCACTGTTGATGTTTTGGATGGATAATTCTTTTCGTGAGTGGCTGTCCTGTGCACTGGAGAATGTTAATAACATTTCTGGTCTCTATTCAGTCGATGCCAATAGCACACCCCCTCCCCAGTCATAACAACAAAAAGTCCCTCCAAACTTTGCTAAATGCCCCCAGGGAGCAAAATCCCCCCCGGCTCTAAATTTCAATGATTGTTGATTTAGGCTTTATCTAGAAAAGACATAACTGAAAGTATGTTTAGCACAGGACTCAGTCACTTCTTTTTCTATAAAAATAGAATAAATGTATATCCATAAAAATACGCTATGAAAGTTATAGCATGACTTGTTTAGTTAAAAGTATCTAGATAGACACTAATTTCTAAGTGCAACTTTTTTCAATCAATCCCTGCTTAATTCAGTTTGAACTTTGCAATAATTGACTTTAATTTGTGAAGTCCTGGTTAATACTCATGCCTTTATAAGGCTTAGCAGTTCTTCTGCTTTTCAAAAGACTGTAACTCTCTAATAAAAGCTGTGAAAAAGAGTGCTTTTTAAAAAAATTATGTCCTCAACATTTCTCATGAACCATGAAATACTGTTTCCAACCCCTCTCCATTTTTTCCCAGCCAGTTTAGTGGTCCTTTGCTTCTGGCAAATATCTCTGCTGAATAGCATGTCACACTTTTCTCTCCACAAATGAGACAGATCAGTAAAAATCTGACTCTGAAACTTTCTATGGGTCTGTGTAAATCCCCATCACTATTAGATGACTATGTGTGTGTTTTCAGTGAGGAAAAATGTATTGTGACGACCATGCTTCTATATCACCAGTAATAATGCCTCCTTTGAATTCATATTTCATGTTGAAGTTTATTGTTAAGGCAATCTGGCAAATAAGCCATGTGTGTATCTGAGTAACTTCAGCTCCTCATTTTGCCCTCCTTACGAGGCACAATCCTTTCTTTCCAGCTAACTATTTTAAACACAATTGTAAGGTAAAATCACTAAAAGCATGATTTTAAATACGTACACAGTGAAATAGTCTGTGTGGTAGGTGCAATTACTCATTTAAAATTAAGTCTGAAAAAAAATTAAGTCTGTCTCTTTGATTGGAGCATTCAGTCCATTTACATTTATGGTGATTATTGATATGTATATTCTTATTGTTATTTTGTTAATTGTTTTGGGGTTGTTTCATAGGTATGTTTTATTCCTTTCTTCTTTTGCTTGTTTCTCTTGTGATTTGATGACTATCTATAGTGTTATCTTTGGATTCCTTTTTCTTTTGTGTGTGTATCTATTATAGAATTTTTATAAAGAAGTTGTGAAATCACACACACACACACACACACACACACACACACAAATGGAATACTACTCGGCCATAAAAAAGATAAAATTTTGCCATTTGTAACAACATGGATGGACTAGGAGAGCATCATGCTAAGTGAAATAAGTCAGACAGAGGAAGACAAATGCTGTGTGATATCACTTATATGTGGAATCTAAGAAATAAAACAGGGAATTCCCTTAAAGACACAGACCTACTAGAGAATGGACTTGAGGATATGGGGAGGGGGAAGGGTCAGCTGGGATGAAGTGAGAGAGTGGCATGGACATATATACACTGCCAAACGTAAAATAGATAGCTAGTGGGAAGCAGCCGCATAGCACAGGGAGATCAGCTCGGTGCTTTGTGACCACCTGGAGGGGTGGGATAGGGAGGGTGGGAGGGAGGGAGACACAAGAGGGAAGAGATATGGAATCATATGTATATGTATAACTGATTCACTTTGTTATAAAGCAGAAACTAACACACCATTGTAAAGCAATTATACTCCAATAAAGATGTAACAAAACAAAACAAAACAGGGAATTCCCTGGTGGACCAGTGGTTAGGACTCCATGCTTTCACTGTCAAGGGCCCAGATTCAATCCCTGGTCGGGGAACTAACATCCCGCAAGCTGCATGGCAAGCCAAAAATAAAAATAAAAGTAAAAAATAAAATGAGTGAATGAATATGACAAAACAAAAGCAGACTCACAGATATAGAGAACAAACTAGTGGTTACCACTGGGGAGAGAAAAGGGGGCAGGGCAAGATAAGGGTAGGGAATTAAGAGGTACAAACTATTATGTATAAAATAAGCTACAAGGATGTAATGTACAGCACAGGGAATATAGCCAATATCTTATAATAACTGTAAATAGAGTGTAACCTTTAAAAATTGTGAATCACTATATTGTACAACTGGAAGTTATAATATTGTACATCAACTATATCTCAATAAAAAGAAAAGTGGAAAAAAACTTAAGTCTATCCCAGCTACTGCTAATTTCTCAAATCCAGAGGCCATCCTAGAAGAAATGGTTTACTGAGCAGAGTTTAGTCACTCTGTTAAAGGTGGCCTGAATACTCTCATTTATTCTCATGTTTGTCACTTAGCATTTATTTGGAAAAACAATGCAGAGGAGTGGAATTAGACATGGTCTTCAGAGTAGACAGACATGGGTTTGACTCTAGCTGTGTGCACCATTTTGGCAAATAACGTAAATTCTCTAAATCTTAGTCACCTCATTTGAAAAGGGGATGAACCAACCTCATAGATTTCTTGTGAAGATAAAATGCAATAAAATAAGTTCAATGATTAGCACAGGACTAGGCCCATGGAAAGTATTCCATTTTTGTTATTAATAAATAATAATATTAGTAATTAATAATATAGTAATATCATTTTACTTCTCCTGAACTGGTGCCTGTCTGGCTGTTTGTTTTCCTTAATCTTAGGGTTAGACATAAAGGCATGGCTAGATCAGAAATTTGTTTGTTCTTATTAATTCTTATATATATATTTTTACATATATACTATATATATAATTAACATATACATTTATATATAGCTATAAGTCACTTGTTAAAATATCCTGGTCTGCTTTTCTCTACAGTGGCCTTTTGCTAACTGAGGAGAAACAGGACTTATTATTACTTGGACTTTTCACATAGTTTAAGATATGTATCCACACTAAATGTTTTCAGGATTGTTGTAGACACCAAGATGTCCAGATATTTAAGACATAGAGATTTAATGTCAATTGAAGAGCTAATGGCTTAATGAAAAAGAAAGTGTAGGAAACTTCATCCTATTTCTACAGGCAGGAAAATTACTGACTTTAAGTTTTTACTTTGCTACTTGTTTGTCAAAACTCAAACCAAAGAAAGGAGGCTCGATTTGGTTTGTAGAATTTTCAGAAGCTCACTACAAAGTGCAAAAGTGACACTGAATAGTTCCATAATAAGCATTGTACTGAAGATGACTCACTCCGTCTTTGACATTTATTCAGGCTCTTGCAAAACAATAATTACCTACATGTTACTGAAGAAAAAAGAAATGAAATTATTGTAGCATTGTATTAATAAAATATTTCAAACTTTTTTCACCTGACTTTTTAGATTTAGGGCAACTGAATGACCTTCCCTGTTAGCAACACTTTTCCTGTTTTGTTTTCCCCTCAAAATCAGTAGAACTACCCATACTTGTAGCTAGTTTGAATCATATTTATGATATATTCATAATTTTTTAATGTAGCCAGTACAGTGTGTCTCTGTAACTCACTGCGGTTGTGTTCATAGTGTTCTTTTCAACATGAGGGGTTTAAACACATTATACTGATACTTACGACCTTTTTTAGTTCTACCTTTTAAGAATTTCAGATTGCATTATAAATGACACATGAAATTGTAAGATATTTAAAGTGTACATCGTGGTGATTTGATATACATTGTGAAAAGGTTCCTCTATCGGGCTAATAAACGTATCTATCACCTCACATATTTTATTCATTTATTTCTTTTTTGATGGGAACATTTACATTCTCTTCTCTTGGCAAATTTCGATTACACTAGACAGTGTTGTCAACTAGAGTTACCACATTAGATCCTCAGACTTCTTCATTTGATAGCTGAAAGTTTATACTCTTTTGCCAAGCTGTCTGATTTTCTTTTTAATTTAAGAATATGTGGCAGTTGAAAGGGTTTTTCAATGTTTCCTAACATTAACCAAATTAAATCCAATTCCACATATCACCTGTAATTTTTTTTGGAGGAATTCCTGTCTGATGACACAGCGGGAAGAGAAAGTTAGACAAGCCAAGAGGGTCCGTGTCTCTGCAGAGAGAACCAGATGAGATTTGTTTTCTGCGTTTATGTGGGGAAAGAATGAGGCATCCTGGAGATCAGTTAATGCAACTCAGATACTTAGATCCTGTTTTGCTTATTGGTACATTTGGACTATTTTAAAGAGAAAATGGGATCTGTCCTTTTAAAATAATACAGTGGTATTTTAAAGGGAAAACAGGATCTGTCCTTTTAAAATAATACAATGGTATTTTAGAAGAGAATGTTGTTCTGTTTGGGAGAGAAGCAGGTCTGAGTGTCTGAGAGTTTTATTGTGTTTTAAGAGTCAGAATGAAGATCTCCAACTGGGGAGAAGATCTTACAGTGAAAGCAAAGGGTGAAAAAAAAATTTTTTTAAGTAAAAGTAAGAAAAAATCTAGTCCAAAATGCTTCAAGGAAGCATTATCATAGGTTGTGCAAACTCCTAGACACTCTAGAGAGTATTCAGTTCAACTTCGACATCGAGAAAATCAAACCTTAGAATCATATTTTTTAAATTTTCCCTTAAATCTTTTAATAAATATGATTGCTCATTTTCAGCTTTTTTTTTTTTATGAAGTTTTGTTTTGTTTCATAAATGCACTCTTTCTAGATAAATCTGGCCATTCCCATACAGAGAGCCCCAAGCTGAAAATTTAAACCGAACAGGTAAAACCCCAAATTTCCTACTTGGTAAAAAGAGATGATGCCTTAGCAACATTTATAAATCACATAAAATTAGGTTCTTTCATTTTTAGTTTGGTTTTTCTTTTTTTCTTTTTTTTAAAGAAAAGCCTGTTTTGAGGTCTAGTAACACTCACTGAAATAAAAGAAGTAGAAGCAAATTTTTTAATGTTAACTTGAGGGAACAGATAAAACCACGCAATCTGTAGATAAGGATAGAACAGAACATTAGGGCAGGGAAAAGGCCAGCCTAACGTTTGGTGTCACCGCTGGGTCAAAAATGGCAATAATGGGGCTGAAGACAAGGCACTGTGTTCTCTACTGATAACTAGGCAGAATCAGAATTCCTCATATTTTCACTGGTTATTAAAAAAGCAGTATCCTCTTGTCTAGATTGCTTTTCCTCCCCAGTGGGAATGAGTGGAATTTCTAGGAAGGAAACTTAGAATCAGGCGGATATCCAGCACTGACAGGCTATACCCACTTGGGCGAGACATTTAACTTTGCCATATCTCCGTCTCTCTATCTGAAAATACACAGCAGCACGTACCCTGAAGATGTTTCATGGGGGTTAAATGAGATAATGAAAAATTGTACGTCATAATGCTTGGCATATAGTAATTATTATATTTACAACCGATTATAACAATCTATGTATTACGTTACAAAAATCCCTGAGGAAAACTTTTTTACGTAGAGATAAAAGTTTCGACATTTCTATAGTAGATGCAAAAAGATTAAGAAAACTCGCAATGTTTCCATGGCTTGGAAACATTGTATAATACCAGAGGATTTTTTGTTAGTGAAAGGTAAATAATCCATCTAGCTCGAAAAATGAAGCAAATGTTTAATTGTCCCTTTGAAAGCATTTCCTGTTATTAGGTGTGTAACCTGTGTCGCGCAGTGTTTCTGTGACTGAGTGAAGGATTGTAGTGAATTAACCTGCAGAGGTACGGTTTTCTCCCTTATTTGGGGGAGAGGCCTTTCCATTCGCAGCCAGGGCCCCAGGGTATGGTGGGTGGCCTACCAGTGGGAGGTGGTGGACAGGAGAGGGGAACTGGGTTGACAAGGCTGGGAAGGCAGCTTCTTCAAGGACCTGTGAGGGGGGCACTGATAAACTAGCTGCTTTGGAACGCTGACACACAGCGAGGTAGGAAATTCAGAAGCAATCCCAGTCCGGTAAATTTGAACCTGCCTGTTAGATTTAAGGTTATTGGAAGTCAAACATGTACACTTGGAAATCAATGCAGTTTTAAAAGTGGTTTTGAAAAGCCTCTTTTGTCTCATCTCTGTGAAGAAGAACCAAGTAAAAGATCTTTGGGCCCTAGTTTGTTTGTTTTGCTTTTCTAGGCGTTTGGGGTTTGGTGGTTGTTGTTTTCTTTTTTCGGTACGCAGGCCTCTCACTGTTGGGGCCTCTCCCATTGCGGAGCACAGGCTCCGGACGCGCAGGCTCAGTGGCCATGGCTCACGGGCCCAGCCGCTCCGCGGCATGTGGGATCCTCCCCGACTGGGGCACAAACCCGTGTCCCCTGCATCGGCAGGCGGACTCCCAACCAGTGCGCCACCAGGGAAGCCCTGTTGTTATTTTTTAACAAAGGGGAGTATTCCCCTGTGGGAGCAACCCCCCCCAGGAGGGGTTCTTGATGGGAAAATACCATCGTGAGCCTATTCTGGCAGCTATACATTAATAATGAGCCTGTGGGTAATGCCCAGCTGCTCAGAAATAGAACAAAGGTGCGATGTGTTAGTCTATTAAAAGGTATGGGGTGCCACCCTACCTCTTTTTCCTCCTTAAGACTGACTCACCTGATGAGATGGAGTTTCAGAACTTTGGATTCTGTCCCTTTTCCCAGGGGCTCATTTTAAAACCTGATAGACCTGCAATTAGATTGTGCATTCAAGTAAAGATATTTCTTGAGAAGCCATGATCAGCCATTTATATTTTACTTTTAATGTTATGTGCTAAATTCTCAAACCTTTAGCAGTGCAGATAAAGGGTAAATATGGGGTGAGAAGAATTGAGACAGAAAAGCATTCTCTTCTCCAATTTACGTAAGCATCAGAAGACTTCTGGGTCTTCTTAATTTCTCCAAGGTTACATTTGTTTTCTCTGGATGACATTTTCTGTGTACATTTTTCCTTTAGTTTCTCCAAGTGAGAATAGAAATCTCAAGACGAATGCCTAGATGATATATAGGTGTCACCACACCTCTGGTTTAAAAATATCATCTCCTGTGATATACCATTTAGGAGTATTTTATTGTTTTCTAACTTGTCAGGAAGTTGCTGAAGTTTGACTCATTATGATTGCATACTCATGTGAGAACTCACTGATAATCATAAAAAGAAACTCAAAACATAAATTAAGGTAAAAAGCAATCTTAGACCTGTCATTCAGGATTCAGAACACAGAGAGGAAAAATTCCGTCTCTGAAATCCATGGCAGACCTCCTTCAATGCCATTGCTCTTACCACTTCGGTCCACTGCACTTCTCTTACCTGGCACAGGGAAAGAAGGCTCCAAGCCCACAGTCAGCAGTTATGCAAGAAAGGAGAATCTATGTGGCCAGGCAGTGGCAAGTTCACCAAAAGTCCTAAGTTCTGTTCTCAGCTCTGGCAAGGAATAGCTGCACACTGAACACAAGTTGTGCTGCACACAGTGATATCCTCAGCTGTGTCTCTTAAGATAGTAACACTTTCCCGTCTATTCACAAACTTTATGGAGATCCATGAGATTATGTAGAAATGTATGAAAACTGAAAATTCCATATAAATAGACGGTATCTCTTCTAGCCCCTAATCTGAGAAGTCAATTAGACTTGAGAAAACTTTATATGATATGAGAATAGTGTCAATAAAATGTTCATATGAATAATATTATTTTCTTAGTTTTAATTACCCATCTCATTTGCTTCTAATATATCAGTTTAAAGTTATGACTGCAGAGCTAGGGAATATTCCATGAATATTTATTGAGTTATTTCATAATACAGCCAGCTAGTTCCAAATGTTGCCATTTGTACACTAGGAAGGGGGTCAAGCCATAGGTTCTATGTCTGAGACAGTGGTGTTTAATAGGTATTCACCAAAAAAAAAAAAAAATCTGCATACCTATCCGTATATACATTTATTACAAACTTTACTGACATGAAAGATCTGTAGCACACAGTTTACAAATAATAATACAATATGTAATACTTTTATTGTAAATTCCATGTAGTCTGTTGATGGTCATAGAATGCTTTAATCACTTTTTGTGATATGTTCTATCCATAGATAACCTATGGCTGCAATTGACAGATGAGTGTTGTTCCGACAAAAATGCTGGTTGATGCTTTTGTTTTATTTGACAGTAAGATGAAAGTGAAAATTGTATGTTGGAAGGTCACGTATTCATCAATGGTCAGTGATGAATGTTTTCTTTGGTAAATTGGAGAATACTCTTCAAATACTGGAAAAATATAACCTCAAATTTTTATGTTACTTAAACTATAATGGCTACAGACAAAACACACTTTTAAATTTAATCTCCATTATTAACATCTTCTCTGCAGTCTTAAATCTAACAATCAAAGAAACAATAAACCTTGATTTGTAGCTTTTGCCAATTTCAGTGGTATACACTCACCATGACTGAGATCAAGCTACCAATGTGACCTCATTAAATGCAGAGTTGAGAAAAGAAGCACAGTAGCAAACACCATTATATAGTGTTTCCACCATACAGATATAATAGTCATCAATATCCTCAAGAGGTTAGGTAATAGTAAAATGTAGTAAAAATTTAAGAAATAGTGACATTGAGTGTTTATTATTTTTGTTTTAGTATAACTTATTTAGTTGTGACTTTACCTAATTTAACTTCTTAATAATGCCTGTGATTAACAACTGCTCACAATATTCCTGAAGCTTTAACAGTTGGCTCTCATGCGCCAAAACAAACCAGCTCCAACATACTGATACTATTGTTCCCAGTTATGGTGTCATAATGACAACCTGCAACAAAGCGGGAAATGGTTGAAACTAATAATACTCAGTTGCTGACTCACCACTATGTCTAATGTCCATTAGAGATTATAATCTTATAACCCCTCTTGGGTCTTCTATTGACACATTTACATGGTAACTGTAGTTGTCACAGAGAACTTGAGACCTTGAGACCATATAATATTCACAAAAGGGTACATTTTAGGAATTTCTCTAATCTTTGTGGATTTCCACTACAAAGATAACTTTTCTCAAAGTGAAAAATGGTGTTGGGTAGGAAAAATTTTCCTCTACCCTTCTAGGTTCTTTTGGCTGGTACATTAATTAGATTGTTATAAAACAGATTAACAGGAGAAAAACAAATTTAAGTACATACATATGGGAGCTTCGGAGATTTGAGACCCAAGGGCAAGTTGAGCAGTTGAGGCTACATGAATCCTGAGCTAAGGAAGGGGTAGGAGCGGGGGACTTCAAAGAGGATGAGGGCATGAGGGCAATTCACAGGAAGATAAAAAGAGCAGATGTTTATTAATTAGATGTTTGTCCTGCCAGGCAGATAGGTCATTCAGATGAAAGTTGTTTCTGTTATTAGCTCTCTCTCTAAGCCAGGTCCATTATCTAAATTCTTTTAGGTAGTTAAGGGGGAGATAAAAAGCTCTTCCTGTTCGGGCCTTACTTGTTTTCAGCTCAAAATAATCCACTTGCTGAATTGGCACAGTTTGGGGAGGCTCATTCTGAACCCCTTCAATGGCTCGCAGTGAAGTTCTATCATGCTCTTCTGTGGACACATGTGCCACTGTTTCTCCAAAGAATTAGCAAATAGAGAAACCTTACAGATTTTTCCTCTGTGCTCAGACCTCAATTTTTAGTGCAATAAAATAAGAAGTTTAGCCACTGAAAATATTTTAAGGAGCTTCTGCTTTCTACCCTTTAACATATTCTTCTTCCTATATTATTAAATGTCACTTCTGTCCACCAATTATCAAAGCAAGAAACCTGGATGTAATACTGGGTTCTTCTTTTTCCCTCATTTTTACAACTTGTAAATTGCCACAACCTGGTGTTTCTTCTTCCTAAATAGTATTACCATCTATTACAATCTAAAGTGCTAGCACAATACATAGACCTAGGAAGCCCCCAATGACTCTTTTGATGAATGTATGGTTCAGGGGGGTTGACTCAGGCTCAGGCCAAAAAAGAAAAGAAAAGAAAATGAATTGGGTCTATTCCTTGTGGTGAAGGAGTAGAGTCTTGTGTTTTTGGCCTTAGTTGCCTGCACTGGCATAGACTTGGAATGGTGTTTATTTCTTCATGAAAAATTTAAAATGACAGATTTCAAAAAAGGTGGGGTAATGGGGGTTATGTGACTCTAGCCTTATAGCTGGTATCATTTGAAAACAGATTTTAACTTTTTTTTTCCCTTGAGTCTAATTTACTTGCACGCTTAATACATGATGTTTAGCACTAAATAATTCACTGCCTGTATAACAGTCTGACTCAGTTAAAAAGTAGAGTTATGAGTCCTTACTATCAGAGCCTTCATTGTTCTCCAGTACAAAATGTCCCCAAACAAGGTATGACTGTGAAATGCCACACAGTGTGTGAAGACTTTATTAGCAGACAGTAGAATGCTCAGGGGAAGTTGTTCAGACATGCTCTAAAGCGGTGATTCTTAAACTTTTGTTGGTCGGAGTCCCAGTGAGGGTCTTATAAAGACCTGGATTCCTCTCCCCAGAAAAATGAGTATCCACGTATAACAGACAATTTTGCATGAATTACACAGGGCGTTTTACAGTCTACAGATTAAAAATGCTCCAGAGAAACTCAGTTTGGGCAAGCCTTGGCAAATAAAATTAACGAATGCTAAGCCAGGGGAGGGTTAATTCTCCCCTGGACGGGACGAGAATGCTGCAACCCTGCAAATAAACATGCTCCTGTGAGCAATATATGTTCACATGCTCAGTGAACAATAATGCGGGAGCAGGTATGGAAACGAGGACAGGCACGGGTCATGAACTCATCTACTCGAGTACCAGAGGCTTTCCTAGGGCTTCCTTTGATTTCTGTCCTCAGACATCATTAAGGGTAGAATGAACTGCAGAGGTTCAAGTGCAGGAAAGAGCTGCATCCTGACAGATTTCTAAAGAAATAGGAATCATAAGGTCTTCTCATTTAAGCTTTCCCTTTCACTACACGTATAAAAAACAAAAATGTTAAAATTGTGCTCAGAATGCAATAAGCACATTTGATGCCAAGAGCACTGCCTTTTGCCTCAAGGGGACAACAAAGGGACAACAAAGTTTATGTTATCCCTTGAACATTTCAATGTAATTAGAGCCTTGTTATGTGTAGTAGGGAGATACATGATTATTTTATAATGAAGAAGACTAGAGTAAGCTTATCAAGGGGCCATGTATGTTTTCATTGTGGCCCCACTCTTTTTATCATATTCGTAACGAACATCAGGGAAGTGTCTGGTAAGAAAATTAACCCCAAAATAGTCAATACATAATGTCCAGCTAAGATACATGATCACATATTAACTCTCTAAATAAAATATATATATATTTATATATAAAACGCTGTACCAGGGTTTCACATATTCAACAAATATATGCTAGAAACATTTTTAAAGATTTTTTAATTATTAAAGTGTGCTATTTGTATAATTTTAAATCTTTATAATATATATTTACAATGATCAAATAAGTGATAATAAAGGATGTATTTTCTTCTAAAATATTCTAAAATATAAAAATCTTCATTCTTACATTTAGATTGATTACATATATCTAATATATATATTATAATAATTTATCTAATATGTAAATATTATGTGAATATATTATATATTATATAAATATTCTAGGTATATATTTCTGTCCAACTTTCTGTGCACATAATGGGATCTGGACAACCAGGACAATTTTGAAGATAAAGTAGCCCAAATAATGCAATTTTGCCTTAAATATCCATTTAAAAAGATATTTTTTCTTTGTACATGATCCAAGTAATTGTTGGAATTCTTCTTTTGATTATGTACAACACATTCATAGTTACTTTTGCCATTTTCTTTAAAACAAAGTCCAGGTTATACTTTTTTTCACCATAGTTAGAACAGAATTTTCTGAAAGCTGGTTTCATAAAAAGCTGTGTATTAATCATATAGGCCAGACATACAAATGTGAAATAAAATAATGAATAAATGGAAACATCTGAATAATACAAAGTAAGCAAGCTATTTTTCGGAAGAATAAAATTCAAGTGAGAAAGGCTTTTTAAAGAAAAACCTGAAATAACACAGATAATACCTCAATTTTCTATTTCATTTAGCTAGTAAAAGTATTGCTCTACTATATAAAGGGGTACCTAAATTCCTGTCCTATTCCCTTATTTCCCATTTCTGAAATAGAATAAATTATTATTTGACTTGAAAGACCAATGACATCTGACAATATACTGAGAAAGAAAAATGATAAATCTAAAGTTTTTATCAGTGTTTTTTATCCCAAAGAAAAATATTCTATAATGTGTATTTCAATAAAACAACTCAGTACCCACACTGAGTGTGGAGAAGGGAAAGGGGCAAAGCAAGGTTATGTGTTTTTCTTATGGTTCAAGACTCACCAGAGATGAATATTTTATTAGAACGTAAGTGCTCCCAGACTGTGTGTGGTGGCTTTGTAATGTGTCCACTTGGCAAGGCTGCACAGACTCCCTGCACTGTGTGTTTCCAGGTAAGATGAGCAGCAAAGGGCGACTGTGGGACTTGAGTAGGCAGGGCTAGGCAGCTGCCCTTACATCGTTCTCGGTCTTCCTTTAGCTTCTCCTACTCCTGGACTCAATGACAAAGGGCCTCAGATTCTGCAAGACACCAGTATCTTCAAGGGCAGAGGCAGCAAGAGCTGAATGGGTTCTGTTCTGTTCTCCTAGGCCTGAACCCACGCTTGTAGCTTACAGCTTACCCACACCCTCCTCTTCTCCACGTCTGTCTTTCCTCCTCCACTTCCTGCTCCGTAGACTTTAAGCTCCAGCATCAGATACATAAAGGCGAGAAACTGCTTCACCAGCTCCCATAATTGTGGAAAGTCAAATCTGTGTTGTATAACAGAGTCAATGCATGTTAGCTGAACCTATTGTGGTAATCATTTCACAATAGGTGTAAATCAAGCCGTCACGCTACACCTTAAAATTATACAGTGATGTAGGTCAATTATTTCTCAATAAAACTGGGGAAAAAACAGCCTCCAAAAATAGTAGTAACAATAAATAATAAAGGGGATGGCAGGAAACTTTGGGAAGTGATGGTTGTGTCCATGGCCTTGATGGTGGTGATGGTTTCACAGGTGTATACTTACCCCCAAACTCATCAAACTGTATACTTTAAATATGAACAGCTTTTTACACATTAACCATACTTTAATAAAATGGGTTTTTAAAAATGAAAAATAAACCTGTCTAACAAAACTTTTCATATATAAATATATATTCTAATGTCTCTGCCTATTAAAATATGACTGATTGATAGACTAAACATCTTAGCCTCAGAACTTCTTATATTTTTTTAGTTTTAAAATGATTGTCTTCCAAATGCAAATAATTTTATGCTTGCATTATCGCTATCCTAGTAGTAATCCTTTATCGTTATTTTGTTGGGTACATTTTATTTGCAGAAAATTGTTAGACAGTTTCTTTGGAGCCTCAAACTTAGAGTTGGATTAAAATTGCAAATTCAACAAGCAAAGTCTAATGTCCTACCTATTTGAGTTTAGCAGAAATACATTTAACTGATAAAAAATAAACACTTTCCAAAGAAAAATAAGATGGAAAATAAATTTATAAGATGGAATATTAGCCAACCCATAATAACAAAGTTAGTGGCTTTAAAAATTGAATTTCTGAGGTTTTTTTTTTTGCGGTACGTGGGCCTCCCACTGTTGAGGCCTCTCCCGTTTCGGAGCACAGGCTTCGGACGCATAGGCTCAGCGGCCATGGCTCATGGGCCCAGCTGCTCCACGGCATGTGGGATCTTCCCAGACCAGGGCACAAACCCGTGTTCCCTGCATCAGCAGGCGGACTCCCAACCACTGCGCCACCAGGGAAGCCCCTGAGTTATCTTTTTTTTTTAAACTTCAGCCTTTCCATGAAAAGAAATGGAATTTTATATGAACTCAATTCTACATTGCAATAATACCCAATGAAAGAATCTTTTAACGTAAGTTTTATCTCCAGTTCTTCATCCCTTGGAAAAATCTATAACTAGAAACACTTGTCAGCATATGTGCAAACTGGTAAACATCAGCCAAACCGGAAAACACTTCAAATTACTCTGAGCGGAAAGGAGGGGCATCATTCTAGTCTCTACCCAACCATTAGCATTAGAATAAACTGGTAACAATGTGTGGAGGATAGAAGAATGGCCTCCCCAAAATGTCTACATCCCAATCCCCAAAACTTGTGAATATGTCATGTTACACGACAAGAGGGAATAAGAGTTGCAGATGGAATTGAGGTCACTAATCAGCTGATTTTAAGACAAGGACATTATCATGTATAATGTGGGTGGACTCCATGTATCACAAGGGTCCTTTAACAGAAAGAGGGAAGCAGAAGAGTCCTAATCAGAGATAGCATCATGAGAAAGACCTGATCATTCACTGCTGGCTTTGGGGACAGAAGGGGGCCACAGGCCAAGGAATGTGAGCAGGCTCTAGGAGCTGGGATAGCAAGGAACAGAGTCCCTCCAAGAGCCTCTAGAAGGAACACCATCTTACTTACAGCTTGATTTTAGCCATGAGACCCATGTCGAACTTATCTCCAGAACTGTAAGTTAATACATTTATGTTGTTTTAAATCACTGAGTTAGAGGTAAATTTTTACAAGAGCAATAGGTACCTAATACACATGGCATCAGAACAGAATGAGTGATTGAAGTCTGCAGCTTTGAGAGAATGATGCGCTCACATCAGCTCTCTCAGCACTACTAAAAACCAATGGGGAAAATAAGAATAAGTGTGCAGTTAGACAAAATTCACATAAAGGGAAGTGTGCCCATAATGAGAAAATCATAAGGAAATGTTGTTTTCCCAGGTTTCTAACTTTTATAAAAAATAAAAGAATCAAAAGAGAAGGAAAAAAGATTTAAATGAACGTGTGCAACACTGACTGACTAACTTCCCGTGTCTCCCACTGCATTATATCTTTTGATTATGCAGAGTTCATTTCAGCTCAATGTAGATTAAATTGAATAGTGACATTCCCAACAGGACTACCAGATGGAATCACATTTTAATTAACTTTTCAACCAGCATACAGATGTGCTTCTTGTGATCATTATCAAGAAGTCATTTGCAAAATGAGAAGCCCTGGTGGCAGACTGTAGTTTAGAATGATTGATCACGTCGTGAGATCATTAACCTTAAAATGCTTTTAATCATTTATTGACCAAATGAAGAAAAAGCTTATAAACCATTATTGAATATATCTAAGCCAAATTATCTTGTACCTTTTGGGAGATTAAATTAAAGGAAATATTGACATGATAAAATAATGATCCATGCATGTATATTATATTATTAATTCCCCCAGAAAGCCACGTGTTTTCTGAAATTATACTTCCATACATCAAGGAAAGCTCATACCATAAGAAAAAGAACTTACCTGCTTCCACCTTTTGTTCTCCATCAACATAAAGTAATTCCAACTCATATTTGATGCTGTAAGAATAATAAAGCCCCTACCTTCCAAACCTTTACACCTTGAAAACAATCACCAGCATGAATAATTTGTTCTTACGTAGAAAAATAAAGTGAATATAAATGAAACATAAAAGATAGTTAACAATTACATAGAAAAGATGAAACAGCTTGTACATATACAACTTATCATTTGATTGAATGTTTACTTCAGTTCTTTCAAGCTGTAACTAGTAACTCTAGTAACTAGGATTCTAGTAATTAAAAGCACTAGTAATAAGAGGACTTTCCTAATATTTGAAAAACTTTTATTTGCTTATTCCAAAATTTATAGGTGAAATTCAACATGTAAGACATTTCAATTGTTATCATTGTGGACTGAAATAAAAATGTGCAATGTGAGAGCTGTGAGTGTCAGTTTTATTTAGGGACTTACTGAGGACTATAGCCCTGAGACAACTTTTCAGTGCTAAGAAACTGCTCCTAAGAGGTAAGGGGAGAGGCCAATATATATGTGATTTTGGTGAAGGAGGGTACGTGTATTCAAGGACACATCTCTGTAGAGGGAAGCACACATCTCGGTGACTGCTAGTCACAAGGAACAGATATCTCAGTTAATGACTTTAGTGCTTTTCTAAGTATGGGAAGGTGCAAGAGTCCAGGAAATTCATAAAAATTTCTTCTGAAATATTTCTAACTCTCTGAGAGTCTATTTTGCTCGGTTCCCCAGAACACAGAGTATCTCATCGTTGTTTTCAGGGTGTATTGTAGATCACAGACTGCAGTGGCTAATAATTCAATCCTTGTAGAACTGGATGGTGAATGACATTCCTTAGTTTGCAGTGCCCCCTGTAGGTCATATCAACCAAGTTTTGGGAGGTATTTCATGACCAATTTGTCCCATGGGGCTTAGGAAGACTCATTCCTAGGTCTGGTAAGGATTTCTTTTGCTGGGGTCATATCTAAATTGCACTCAAGTAGCCTTGAGTCCAAGGGAATCCTAGGGTACATCTTCCTGTCCATCCTGGCAACAGCCAGGGCCATAAATTGGTACCATAAAGCTGTTGAGTTCCATTAGGTACAACCCAGTATATCCCTTGTCATCTGGTCCAGCCTGCACCAATTGCTATCTTTAAGGACAATAATATATTGGCATTTTTCATAAAGCACCCAGCCCAGTTTCTTAGAGTTACTAGGCTTATTATCCTTAGTATGATTTAATTGTTCCCATTATATTTAATTTACTTATAAAAATTTTATCATTTTTCTTGCTGACAAATGTTGTAACAGAAGTAATGTCTTATTTGACTTCTAGAAAACCTAGTTACAATAAAAGTACGTATGTTGATGACTCTAAAGACATGTCTGTATTAATTAAACCAACAAAATTAAATTTATTTTTTTCTTATTTATTTTATTTTTGGCTGTGTTGGGTCTTTGTTGCTGCACGCGGGCTTTCTCTAGTTGCAATGACTGGGGACTACTCTTCGTTGCGGTGCGCAGGCTTCTCATTGCCGTGGCTTCTCTTGTTGTGGAGCACGGGCTCTAGGCGCACAGGCTTCAGTAGTTGTGGCACGTGAGCTCAGTAGTTGTGGCTCGCAGGCTCTAGAGCACAAGCTCAGTGGTTGTGGAGCACGGGCTTAGTTGCTACACGGCATGTGGGATCTTCCCAGACCAGGGCTTGAACCCATGTCCCCTGCATTGGCAGGTGGATTCTTAACCACTGCACCAACAGGGAAGACCCCAACAAAATTAAAATAACTTTAATATCAAATATTAATTTAATATTTCTCAAATCACGTGAACCTGAAATTCATTTGGTTTCTTTTGTATTTCTGTATTGAAATTGAAATTTTGTATTGAAATTCATTAGTTTCTTTTGTATTTCTGAGAATTTATGTAAGTGCTTAATTTTCTTTAAGTCAATTAAAATAGAGCTCATTTACAAATTAATTTTGTCAATACTGTCCAGAGGTAGAGACATATCATATCTATAACATACTCCAGACATATAGACAGACACAGCCAGAGATCGCTTAGCTTCATTTTGAAACTTAGTCGTGAATGAGGTATTAAAACTCACTAGTTTATAAATAACAGTTGAGATAAGTTTTAAAAAGTTCTCTTTTTCTTTGTCTTTTTTTTTTCTCAGTCTCAGGAATTAGAGATGATCTAGATAAGAGTAAGATAAGAGCTCCTGAGAGCTCTGGTAGGACATTTACATCTCAAAGGCACAGGGAGAAAAATGTAAGCTCCTCCAAGAAGGACTTTATCCCTTAGGGTAAGAATTTTGAAAAGATGCTTCATCAAGCTGGCTTCGTCTAATTGCATATGCAAAAATAAGTTTTCAAAAGTAAAAAGAGTCCCAGTTTGACCCATTTGAGGTTGGGATCTCCTTTAGTATAGCTTCCCCAATTAAATAAGTCCTTGCAAGTATAAGTTCTGTATCTGCATAAACCTGGCAGGGGTGTTAGTTGGAGGCTGGCTCTTTGACACCCCTCATTTCTCTATTTGAGAAACATTTTTCCCCATTTTAATGTTGGTTTGTTGGGATAAAATTACTAACTGTGTGAGACTGTATGGTGAACTGATGTGCTGTTTGTGAGCTTAATTCCTCTAGGTGTCATGCTAGAGTCATTTCAGCTCTTTTATATGTCCCTCCAGCCGTCGAAAACAGCTGCGACTCTTTGGAGCATTGAGTGACCAACTCTTATATTATGCATCCCTGAAGCTAGCTTTTAATTAATGAGGGGGTTTGCCTATGAGACTGCTGCTCAGTGAGAGAGGACTTGCCTCTATCACTCCCATAAATTTCTCAGGTGTCTGAGAAAGCCATAGCCAGGTGGGAGGACCTTTCTTTGGAGCAGAGAGCTCTTATACAATACGTTCACTTTTATCCTGACAAATTCTGTTAAATTGTTAACAGAATTTGTCAAATTGAGGAAAGATGTTAGGCCAGCCTCCTACCAAGTCATCCGGTCCAAACCACTCAATGTCTTTCAACTGAGCAAATCTTCCTCAGTGTCTCAACTGAGAAATCAGGTGCCTTTTTATCAACCAGCAAATAAAACTCAGATTGTCAACCAATAACAGGAGATCTGAAACCAGAGGAGACTCACACAAATTCATCTGGACTTGCCAAGGGGGTGGACGGACACAAGGGACCCTTACTGGTACCAAGGCCCCAGATCTTCATAGAGTTCCAGGGAAGGAGAAAAGTCTGCTCTGGGTCCCTTGATGGTTGCCAGGACCGTTGCCTGAGATAAAAGTGTACAATGTGAGAGCCGTGAGTTTCAGTTTTACTTGGGGACTTACTGAGGACTCTTGCCCCAGAGCCAGCCTCTCAGATAGCCCTGAGGAGCTGCTCTGAAGAGGTGGGAGGCAGGCCAGTGTATATTTGATTTTGACAAAGTGGTTCATGCATCTTTGTAGAAGGATACTGCTAGTTACACGGAACAGATATTTCAGTTAATGATTTAGTACTTTTCTAAGTATGGAAAGGTGCAAGAATCCAAGTTCATAAAAATTTCCCCTATAATATTTCTAACTATCTGAGAGCCTGCTTTGTCTTTTTTCCCAGAGCAGAGGATAGTGCTTCATCCAGATCTTTGCCCTGAATTTCTTTCAGTGTGTACTGTAGGTCAGCGACTATAGTGGCTAATGATTCAGTCCTAGTAGGGCTGGATGGTGAGCTACATTCCTTAGTTTGCATCAGTTAAGTTATTATAATATGCTCTACATCCAAGGAAAAAACAAGAGGCATCTATCTGTGTTTGAAAAGTTGCAGACTGTGAGAGAATACAAAGCCGGCGTTTTAGGGGGTCCAAACCAAGCTCAGATTGTCTGGTGTGTCTTTTAAGATGTCAAGGTGGAGAGCATTGCATCATTCATTCTGCCTTAACCCATGACAGTCACACGTGTCTGTTAACCTGCCGTGCTCACTGAGGGAATGGAAATCACAGTTCAGGCTCCTGTGCTTCAATTTCAGTGATTTACTGCACGACGTCAGGAGTCTTCTTCCAGCTCCTGGGGTGACCATGGAAAAGACACCTAAGCTCTCTGGACCTTGGTTTATCCCTCAGAGCAATGAGTAATTGGAACTCAGAGCTGGGATGGGGAAACTTGAGTCCCACTCACATTGTCACATTCCTCTACATGCAACCCCTGAGGGTCCTCAGAGCCCAGATTGAAAACTGACAGAGATTCCCCACCAGCCCCATCCAGTCCAGTCTTATATAAATGTGATTTTTGGAATTATGAAGCCAGCAGCAATTATCAAGATGGCACCCCGAGCTGGGTCCCTACCTTCCAGGCTTCTCCATTTCCCAACAAGTTGCCAGTCCAAGAAATCAGTCCCTGAAAATATCTGTTCTTGAAAGAGAAAACTAATGGGAAAAGAAAACTAATAAAAGAGGAAAAAATACTAGATAAGAAAATAAATAAAACTCTTTTGGCCTTTATAATTAATCAGTATAATTAATATTTTGTCATCTCTTTCTCTAGAATCTCATCATACCATTTTTTCTGTAACTAATGAAAAAATCAAGTCATGAACTAAATAAATATATTTCAGTGCAGGAACAGTTGCTCTGAAATATCACTTTAACTCCTTTAATAGGCTGGACCTAAACTCTTTTACTGTAAACAGTGACAGCTTTATGAGTATAATAAGGCGTGTTAATACTTGTTCTTGGTGTAATTACACTACTGACTCATTTTGTCATTTGAATAAAAGGCCATTTAGTCAAACAAATGTAACATAAATTCTAAAAGGTCCATGGTCATGTTGGTCAACAGAACCTTTAATTCATTTAAAATGCCTGTTTCTCAAGCTATGAAGGCAAGACTGAACTAAATCATGTTTCTATAATAGGTCTATTCTTTTTGAAGAACTCTCACTTTTTAACGTTTTGCTGCCCTTGAGCTGAACAATAGATAAAAGCACACTTGTCTTCTTAGGTAATATTGTCTTTAGCATTCCCTAAACTGACATTCCTAGGATGCAAAACGTGACACCATTATTAAGGACCAGAGATAGGAATGGACTGGGGATCCAAAGGACAAGCTGGATTTAAGCCCAATCAACATTACTAATGCTTCTTATGTCCACGTTTTCTCTGCAGTTTATTCATAAATTCTTTGGCAGTAACTATAAATTACTATGAGGTAGTGTTTTGATGAAGTCCCTTGTCGCCCTAGCTTCATGGTGCTTCAGTCTCTTCACACACAGACATGGGGTCTATTATCCAGGAGGGACACCAAGACCCTCTCAGTCCCTGGGAGGAGAGCTGCTCACACTGATGTTTGCACATGTGTGATCGCTCATTCAGAAAGTTCTCTGATAATGAGTTTGTGTGTGTGCCACTTGACACAATGACTTCCCCCAAAATCTTAATTTGCAAACATTACTGATTTAATAAAGATTTGGATTGTAGGAAGAGTTGAGTTTCATTTCCACTTTCATCTCAAGTGTGATTCCTAAATCCATGTAAGCCTTCACTATAACAAAGATGGGAGGCCCGTTTCCTCTCCTCTATGGCTTCCGAGGCCTGCAAGTCTCTGATGAAAGGCATTGAAAGACGAATGAAACATCAACTCCATTTTTTTTCTTTCCACGTCCTGGCTCTCTTTCACTTGAAATATTTCTGCTAATTCTTTTCTTCAGATATATCACAAAATATCAGAATCCTAAACAAATTTACCTTAGATATCTAAACATAAACAGTGTTTATATTAGACACCTGGATATTAAATATTTTACTCAAATTTCACTGTGTCATTCTCAGAACACATGAAAGTTGGTATTAGGGTCCAAAACATTTTTTCTTGTTAATTTTTTAAACTGACTTCCTTTTTTTTTTTCTTAACATCTTTTTTGGAGTATAATTGCTTTACAATGGTGTGTTAGTTTCTGCTTTACAACAAAATGAATCAGTTTTATATATATACACATATGTTCCCATATCTCTTCCCTCTTGCGTCTCCCTCCCTGTCACCCTCCCTGTCCCACCCCTCCCGGCGGTCACAAAGCACCAAGCTGATCTCCCTGTGCTATGCAGCTGCTTCCCACTAGCTATCTATTTTACATTTGGTAGTGTATATATGTCCATGCCACTCTCTCACTTCATCCCAGCTTACCCTTCCCCCTCTCTGTATCTTCAGTCCATTCTCTAGTAGGTCTGTGTCTTCATTCCCATCTTACCCCTAGGTTCTTCAGAACCTTTTTTTTTTTTTAGATTCCATATATATGTGTTAGCATACAGTATTTGTTTTTCTCTTTCTGACTTACTTCGCTCTGTATGACAGACTCTAGGTCCCTCCACCTTGTTACAAATAACTCAATTTCGTTTCTTTTTATGGCTGAGTAATATTCCATTGTATATATGTGCCACATCTTCTTTATCCATTCATCTGTCGATGGACACTTAGGTTGCTTCTATGTCCTGGCTATTGTAAATAGAGCTGCAATGAACATTGTGGTACATGACTCTTTGAAGTATGGCTTTCTCAGGGGATTGCTGAGTCGTATGGTAGTTCTATCTTTAGTTTTTTAAGGAACCTCCATACTGTTCTCCATAGTGGCTATATCAATTTACATTCCTACCAACAGTGTACACTTCCTTTTATACCACTGATCTCTCTAAGAATAGAAGCTGTTTTGGTGCAGTAGAAAAAGCCCTGGAATAGGAATTAGACAGACAGGGTTGGATTCTGGCTCCAGGTTTACTAGTTCTATGACTTTGCATAAAGCATCCTTTTTTGCTCTGTATGCCAATGTTCATTCTTGTCTAGGGGCTATTGTGATGGTCTAAATATAAATTGTATGTGAAAGTATTTGTAAGCTCAGTGTTGCTGTAAGTGTTAAGTAGTATTTGACAAAGTGGTTCATGCATCTTTGTAGAAGGATACTGCTAGTTACACGGAACAGATATTTCAGTTAATGATTTAGTACTTTTCTAAGTATGGAAAGGTGCAAGAAAAGTATGGAAAGGTGCAAGAATCCAAGTTCATAAAAATTTCCCCTATAATATTTCTAACTATCTGAGAGCCTGCTTTGTCTTTTTTCCCAGAGCAGAGGATAGTGAGGAGTCACAAGTAACCTTAAAATGAAAAGCATCTGGATTACTTAGGCTGCATCCATGGGTCAGGTCAGATTACATCATAGAGTAAAATCTCTCTCCTTACTCATTGGAAGGATAAGGTTGCCACCAATATATATCTGATAGTAGGTAAGGCCCAGTAACTTGGATTCAACTGTAATACCCCTTACTTCCCTGGAATGACAGAGCTCGTGTGCACCTTTACCTGGTTCTCTATGTCCTCTAGGAAATCTCTCCTCTAGCACCAAATTTATTGAGCTTGCTCATGCAATCTAAACCTCACCAAGAATTTCTATTCTTTACTAGCTCCCTTGTTAAAATAGAAAATACAGCTCCCTTGTTAAAATAGAAATACAGCATTGCTTCCTCAATTATTTGGGTGATTTTATTTTCCTTTTCAGATGCTCAATAGTCCAAAGGTGCTTGGACCAGCCAAACAAATCGTTTCACCTCTTGAGTCCTTTTCTTTGAGGAGAAAAGTTGGATCTTTGCTCTATGCCTCACTTTTTCTTTCTTTCTGCATGATCTGCTCAAATTGAGAGAGGGTCAGACAGTTGTGTTCACTGCTGATGTTAAGTTTGGAAATCAAATTGACAGAAAAAAACAGAAGTTCCAGTGTTGTCAGGGACTCAACATGCAACATCTGCTGAAGTGGGTACTTCCCAGCCCTAAAGTTTAGGTGAGCTGGTGGCACAGGCTTGACCTGCTGTTGGAAACCAGAGTCACAAGGAACGCTAGCCCGTGATGTAGCGTATTTGAAGGAGAGAGAGAAGCTTCATTAGCTGTAGTTATGACTTCCTGCTTTCAGCCAGCCAGGAGAGGGAGCAATCTCACTGTAGTTTGTGGATCCAGCCGTCTGACAATAAGTCTAAGCCCAGAGTTCTCAACCTCAGCGCTCCCTTTGTACTGGCTGGACAGTGTTCGTTGTGAGGGGCTTTCCTTTGCATCATGGGATGTTACACACCTCTGGCCTCCACCTGCTTGATGCCCAGTATCATCATCATCACAGCCCTACTCATTTGGAAAAACCCAAAACTTCTCCAAACATGACCAAATTCCCCTGGGGTGGAAGACCACCCCAGTTGAAAACCACCAGTTTAAAAATAAAGGGGGAGTTCCCTGGTGGTCTAGTGTTAGGATTCCGGGCTTTCACTGCCGTGGCCCAGATTCAGTCCCTGGTCCGGGAACTGAGATCCCGCAAGCCACGCAGCCAGAAAAGAAAACAAAAACAAAAAAATAAAGGGGATAATGAGGCAGGAGCCAAACTGCAGGATTTATCCTTGCGATCTTTGCTTTCCCTTGCTGCTTCCTTCCCCCCCATCGTCTCCCCCTCATCTCAATGCTTCTGAAAACAAATTCTTATCCCTGCGTAAGTGTGAAATGACATTTTACATTCTACCTAGGAGCAGAGTCCTTAATAGGCTTAAATCAAAGCAGTCAAATTCTAATCGTGGGGTTTTAGGTGTTGAGCCTTTGCAAGGTCCTGGTGGTAGAAATGGATCATACAAAAGTATTAATTTTCCCAAAAGATCATCCCCAGATGGCAGCCAGCTATCCAAGGAATCCAGTCCTCGGGAGGAAGAAATGGCCCTCTCCCCTTCTGGGTTCTTCCAGCTGGTCTAAGAATCAAATTGACACGAGACAGGTGAAGAGGAGAAACTCAACCCAAAATTCAATAACGTGTCTACATGGGAGAGACACAGGAGGGCTGAGTAAGTCACCAAAATGGCCCAAATCCTCACCTTAAATACCATCTTCAGCTAAAAGCAAAGGAGCATGTTGAGTAGTGATTTGGGACTTCCGAGGGGAGGGGGGCAATTCACGTGGAGGTGGAGAAGCAAATGTTTGGTAAACCAACGTTGGCTGGGCCAGGCAGAGACAGTGGAACACAGAGAGGGATTTTAACAAGCAGACTTTGCTGAGTTCCTCACCGTACACAACCCTAGTTCATACTAGTGAACTGTGGCGGCAGCTTCATTCCTGGAACAGGTCCTCTATCCACTTTCTCTTAGCCAGTCAGGGGGAACATCAAAGGTCCTTCCTGAGTCTTTTTACCTCCGATCGTTTTCAGCTTGAAATAATTACCACGCCAAAGGGACACATTTTGGGATGGCAAATTTTGCCTCCGTACATCCTCTGTATCAGCTTTTTATTATTAGTGGTGTCGTTATCGGTAGTAACCAATTTGTTCTCTAGTACCTGATCTCATCTGAAAAATCCAGGACGTCTAGTCTTACGAATCTCATCCTGTATAGTAGAGATTTGTTGTTTTCCTCCCCACTTTCTGTCCTCTTTTTTCCAGCAACAGCCATAGATTTTATTTTTTAGGCAAACCCCTCTTCCTCGCTTGGTTCAGGTGATCTGAAAGGGTTCCACCTCTGGCTGGAGGAGCAATGCCCACGACACAGACCTAATCCAATGAGACTAGAGATTTTGTTGGGTTTGTAGGGATAGAGGAAAGCTTCCTTTCCTGCTGGACTTAAACCTGGAAGAATGTAGGTGAGAGGTGTCTGAAATGATCACAGCTCTGTGGAGTCTCAGAATGAAACCAGAGGTGGAGGAGGACAGAAATCAGCAGAAAGGGGAGACAGCTGCTCCTGATAGCAGGTTTGACCTGAAAGCAACAGGAGCATCACAGTTAAGTCAGTTTGGGTTTGACCTTCGGAGAGCAACAGCAACATAGCAATCAAGTCAGGTTGGGTTTTCTGTCACTTGCCACCAGGAGTCTTAACAGAAACATCCAGTTATTTCTGATACGCCTTGGAGTTGTCTCTTGTTTCGTCTACTCCAGGTCCCCTAGGTGATATCTGCTGTTCTACTGCTATTGCTGTTAGTCCTGGCATTGGTGCAATAACACCAATGTCCCCACAAAGTAGGTACTTCTCTAAGTTCCCAAGCCAGCAAGCATCACTCCTACGGGCATTGCCGTCTCTGGCTGTATCGTACCTATAGTAGAGTGAGGAGGAAACCTTGCTCACGCTTTGTCCTTGTCGCACTCTGCCTTCTCAGCGTGAGAACTGTTGCTTCTGCCTCACAGAGACCCTATGAAATCACTTCAGCAGGTCCTGTCCGCAGGCCTTCCAGCCATGTGATGTAACCCCGAGCTAGTGAATCTCAGCATTCAAGGATTAGAGCCCATCTAGGCTTCCCTTATCCCTGCCCCCCGGGTCTCTGGGGGGTGTTTATGAAAACATCTCTCCTTCTACAGCCAACACCCTTTCATGAAAATGGAATTGTGACGATTAAAAGCAGAGAAGAAAACAGCACCAACAGGCTGAAAAGGCATTTCCCTGAACATTAAATAACTGAAATGTTAAAATAAAAAATTTTAAAACCATAGTATCCTAACACAGGAAGAAATCTGAGTGATCAAGGTAGTGCCAAGGAGCCATTTTATCTTATTTTGCTTCTATTAAATGAGTAAATGCAAAAGAACGTTCATTATATATATTTATGTCTGTATTTGACAGAACACATGGAAAGAACTTCACGTACTCATCACTGTTTTGAAGAACCTTGCATAAAGGGCACATACCTTCAGCTTTGTTGGTAATGAAAACTTATTTTGCAAAGAAGTGGTGGCAATTTAAATTTCCACTTGCAGACTACTAACCATAGCAATACATTCTTACCAAGATTTCATATTTTTAAAATATTTAGTTTTTGCCAGCGTAAAGGAAGTAAAATACTATCTTATGGATTTGCTTATATTTTATGATTACAAAATGAGATTGAATGACTTTTCACGTACTTATTGAACACTTGTGATTTTTTTTTCTTTGAAGTGCCTATTTAGACTATTTTTGTCAATTTTTCCTGGCAGGGAAAAGGTGTGTGTGTGTGTGTGTGTGTGTGTGCTCATGACAGCATTGCTTTTTTAAAAAAAAAAATTATTTATTTATTTGTTTGGGCTGGGTCTTATTTGCAACAGGCAGGCTCCTTAGTTTCAGCAGGCAGGCTCCCTAGTTGTGGCATGAGAACTCTTAGTTGTGACATGCCCTTGGGGTCTAGTTCCTTGACCAGGGATTGAACCCAGGACCCCTGCATTTGGAGCATGAAGTCTTAACCACTGCACCACCAGGGAAATCCCCCTGATAGGGTTTTTGTACTTCATTATTTTTTTAAGTATTCTATGTGTATTCTGTATATTAATCCAATTATATGTTAAGTCAATTATATGTTCTGCAAACATTGTATTCACATTTGTGATTTGTCTTTTCTCCCTTTTATAATAATAACGTTTAACACTTTTGATGATCCCACAATATTTGAATGAAGCAAGTGAGGCCAAAGTTGCATTAAATCTATGTATCACTTGAGAAGTGATATTCTTCAATATTGTATCTCTCAGTCATGAATATTAGGTAGTTTTCACTATTTATTTAAGTCTATGTTACTGTATTTCAATAAAATTTTATAATTTCCTCATAAAGCTCTTGGTCATTTGATGTTATATCTATTCATATATCATATATTATGATTTTGGGTAGTACATAAATTTGCATTTTATTGTCATATATTAATTTTATATCTAGGAATTTTCAAAAGGCTTTTTTAGTTCATTATGATTATTTATTTGTAGGTACTTTTGAATTTTTTTGTTTATACTTGTATCTCCTGAAAAAAATGGCTATTTGGTGTTCTTTCTCTCCTCTCTTTTGTCTTTTTTTTCCTTTTGTTGTGCCTTTTTTCATGGCTCAGACGCCAAGACAATGTTGCATAGAAGTGGTGGCATCTGATATCCTTGTCTTGTTCTTAATCTTGAAAAAAATATTTTTAGTGTTATACATTAAGTATAATATAAATATGCCCTGGTTTTTTTTTTTTGGTATCTGTTCTTACATCAGTTACAGAAAATTCAATTATATTCTTATTTTACAAAGAGTATTTATCTTGAATTGATCCTGACGTTTATCATTTTCCTATATCTTTTAGTATAAACACTTTAAATTTGGTAATGTGGTAAAATGGAAAAATTCTTTCTAAATTTAGTCTACTCTTACATACCAGAGAGAAATACAAATTTGGTAATTTTATTATCTTGTTCTATATCCATAGATTTGGTTACTATTATTTTGTTTAGAATTTTGCATCTGTGTTTATGAATTAGACTGTCTTTTAATTTTTTCTCTTAAATATTCTAGTTTGGGTATCAAGGTTATGCTAACGTCATAAAATGAGGCAGAGGCATCCTTTGTTATTTTTCAGAGGAGTCTGTCTTGCTTGAAACTATTTTCTCCTTGAAAGTTTGAGAGAACTCATAAGTAAAGCCATCTGAGTCTTGTATTCTCTTTGTAGAATATTTTTCACTATTGATTGTGTCTTTAATAGGTATAAGGTGTTTGGGCCTGGGATTTCTAGGAAGCAGAATCATCTTAAACATTTCATTCACAAGAAGCAAGAATGAGGGACAAAAGGAATGAAATAGAAAAGGACAAGGACAGAAGCCAATACTTGGATATATTAATGATTTAGCCTCTGTTAAGTGCTTCTGTTGGCTGATTTCACAAAACAGTCCCTGAGAATCTATATAACCACATCATACCATCAACTCGGTAGATTCAAAAGGTACAGCTGACAAAATTTAATAACTGTTCATGATAAAAATTCTCCATAAACTAGAAATAGGGAAAAGATCCCCCAATTTAATGAAGACCATCTACAAATACTTATAGCTAACATTATACACAGTGGTGAAGACAACTGCCTAAGATGTGGAAAAGGCAAGGATGAATACCCTCATCACTTCTATTCAGCATTTTACTATTGCTCCCTGCCAGGGCAAGAAGCAAGAAAAAGAAATAAAAGTCTTAAAAATCAGAAAGCAAGAAACAAATCATTTTATTTACAAATGACCAGATGGTGGAGAAATTCTATTATATTTCTCTTTATTTATGAAAATAATTTTAAAATGAAATAGAAAATCAATACTATTTACAATGGCATTCAAAATATAAAATACTTGGGAATAAAGTCAACAAAATAATCCACAATACCAGTACACCTAAAACTATGAACACCTGCAGGGAAAACGACTTAAATAAATGTGAATAGATACGCCACATTCATAGATTAAAGACAAGAAATCACAAAAATACCAGTTCTTCTCAATATGATGATAGTTGCAATACAATACTATTAATAATCTTAGCAAGCTTTTTTTTTTTTTAGAAATTAGCAAAAGGATTCTAAAATATACATGGAGAAGTAAAAGACTAGAATACCTCATCTGTCTTTTCTGGCTAGATAGATCTTACACCTTCTCACTCAGTTATTCATCTCTGCACTTCTCTATTGTATTTTTATTTCTTTGCCATATTCTATAAACTTTATTTATCTTATCAGCAAATCTAATTTATTGTTAAACCCAATCCCAGAGTTTTTAATTTAAATTATTACATTATTATATATCATTTTTTTCTAGAAGTTCAATTTGATCTCTCTTGGAATCTGCTGGATAATTTGTTTTTTGTTTTTTTTTTTGCGGTACGCGGGCCGCTCACTGTTGTGGCCTCTCCCGTTGCGGAGCACAGGCTCCGGACGTGCAGGCTCAGCGGCCATGGCTCACGGGCCGGCCCAGCCGCTCCGTGGCATATGGGGTCTTCCCGGACTGGGGCACGAGCCCGTGTCCCCTGCATTGGCAGGCGAACCCTCAACCACTGCGCCACCAGGGACGCCCTGGATAATTTTTAATAGACTTTTCTTCTTAAGTCATATATTTAATTCCTTCATTTATTTTATGAAGCATTTTAAATATATTGTTTATTTCATACTTCCAGAATTTGAAGACTTTGTATGTCAAATTCAGCTGTCAGTTAATTTGCTGGTTCTCATATATGATACCATGTTATCTTGTGTATTTTGAGTTTTGACTGTGAGCTCATATATCTTGGAATATTACCTGTGGGAATTGTTTTGAGATCTAAAACTAAGTTCCATCAGAGAAAATTTATATTTGCTTCTGCCAGTACCTCAGGGCACTACCAGCTTGAGATCACTTTGAAATAAATTCTCAGCTTGAGGTATTTTGGTCCAGCCAGATAATGTGAATTCAGGGTAGTTATAGTTACAAATTCGCAGGGGAAAGTACTTTTCCCCTCTTATAAGTGCTATGCTTCATGAAAGACAATTTTCTTTATAGTTCCCTGAAAGGAGATGAAATTTTTCTATTCCCTCATGACACTGGCAATGTAATCCTTTAATGCTTCAAATTATGTATCTCTCCTATTAAACAGTGCCATTGGCAGACTCAACTTTGTTTCCTGTACCTCGGCAGAGTACGATATTAGAAAATGTTGATCAAGTTCACCCAGCTTTGAAAATATGCTCAAGGTCAAAGACCATTTTAATGGTCTACTTATCTTTCTTACTTCGTGCCTCTGAGTAAGAAGCCTCAGTCTACAAAACTCCCCCACTGCTGATGTACCATGATGAGGATGAGGGATCCTGAGGTGAAGTCACTTTGCTAGCCTATGAGTAGCATGGTATGGGTGCCAGGTGCCTTAGCCTGTGTTTCTGAAGAAATAGAGCCTGAGGCAAAATAATAAATGCAAAATTCTAAGTGAAAGAAGCCAGACTGAAAAGCCTACATAGTGTATGATTCCAACTACATGACATTCTGGAAAAGGCAAAACTATGGACACTGTAAGAAGATCAGTGGTTGCCAGGAGTTAAGGAAGATGGATGGTTGAAACATGCAAAGCACAGAGGATTTTTAGGGTAGTGAAAAATACTCTGTATGTTACTATCATGGTGGATACAGATCACTCCAGATTTGTCCAAACGTATAGAATGTACAACACCAGGAGCAAACCTTAATGTAAACCACGGGCTTTGGGTGATAATGATGTGTCAATATAGGTTCATCAGTTGTATCAGTTGTAAGCTGTACTACTGTGATGCGGGTATTGATAGTAGGGGAGGTGTGCATGTGTAGGATCAAGGAGTATATGGGGAATCTCTGTCCTTTCTGCTCAGTTTTTCTATGGCCCTAAAATTACTCCAAAAATAGTTTAGTTTTTTTTTAAAAATGAGGGTGTCTATTACAGAACCTTCCCAGCTTCACAACAACCCAGCTTCTCTCAGGGAAAGGGAATTCCTAAAGTCCGCAGGGGAGAGCAGCGTCTTGCACACGGGATGCTCCTTGCTGCCGCATTAGCAGGTCCCGAGTGTTTTCCCATGGCTTTTTGCTGCTGGGATGAGCAGTTGAAGAATGTCACTTTTGATCAGATGCTGCACTGTTTGAGCAGAATGCCTGAGAAGATGTGAAGGGTCAGTACAGAGCTTTGTGAGAGCTGCACACCAGGAGTCAGCATGCCCGCCCACCTTCCAGCAGAGGGTGTTCATGGGTTAACCTAGCGTTATGGCCTCATTAAGGGATCTTCCCTACAATTTTTTTTCCAGTTTTTAAATTGTGGTAAAATGCACATAGCATAAGACTTACCACCTTTAACCATCTTTAAGTGTACAGTTCAGTGGTCATAAATAGATTCATAATGCTATGCTACCATCACCACCATCCATCTCCAGAAGACCTTGAATCTGGTAAAACTGAAACTCTATACCTAATAAAGAATAACACCCCATTCCTCCAACCATCCAGCCCCGAGCAACAACCCTTCTCCTTCTGCTTTCTGACTCTATGATTTTGACGACTCTAAGTACCTCATAAAAGTGGAATCACACAATATTTGGATTTTGTGTCTCGCCTATTTCACTTACTGTCTTCAGGGTTCATCCATGTTGTAGCATATGTCAGAATTTCCTTCCATTTTTTAGCTGAGTAGTATTCCACTGTGGTAAATACCATGTTTGCCTATTCATTCATTCATCAATGCGTACCTGGACTGCTTCTACATTTTAGCTATTGTGAATGATGCTGCTGTGAAGATAAGTGTACAAATATATCTTCAAGACCTTGCTTTCAATGCTTTGGGGTGTATACCCAGAAGTGAAAGTGCTGGATTATATAGTAATTCTATTTTTAATTTTTTGAGTAACTGGAATACTATTTTCCACAGGAGCTAGAAAAAAATCTTACATTCCCACCAACAGTGCACAAGGATTCCAATTTCTCCACATCCTTGCCAACACTTGTTATTTTCTCTTTTTTTTTAAATCCATCATGATGTTAGGTGGTATCTCATTATAGTTTTAATAGTAGTGATTAGTTATGTTGAGCAGCTTTTCATGTGTTTATTGGCCATGTGTATATCTTTTTGGAGTAATTTCTATGCAAGTCTTTTGCCATTTTTGCATTGGATTTGTTGTTGAGTTTTAGGACTTCTCTATGTATTCTGGATATTAATCCCTTATCAGATATGCGATTTACAAATATTTCCTCCCATTATGTGGGTTGACTTTTACTCTGTTGATCAGGGCTTTTGATATACATTAAAAATTGTATTTTTTATTCAGTTGTCTGTGTCTTTGGTGTCACTTCCAAGAAATTATTGCCCATCTAATGTTGTGAATCTTTTACTCCGTGTTTTTCTTCTAAGAATTCTATGCTTTTAGCTCTTACATTTAAGTCTTTGATCCATTTTGAGTTAATTTTTGTGTATGGTGTTAGGTAAGTGTCAAACTATTCTTTTTCATGTGATATTGTTTTCCCAGAACCGTTTGTTGAAAAGACTTTCCTTTCTCCATTGAGTTATCTTGGTACCTTTGTCAAAAATCATTTGACCATATGTGCAAGAGTTTATATCTGGGTTTTCAGTTCTGTTCCATTGATTAATATATCTGTCTTTATGCAAGTACCACACTATTTTGATTATTATAGCTTGTGAGTTTTGAAATTAGGAAGTGTGAATCCTCCAGGTTTGTTCTTATTTTTCAAGATTGTTTTGGATATTTGAGGCCCCTTGAGTTGCATATTAATTTTAGTATGGGATTTTCAATTTCTACAAAAAACAGAATTGGAATTTTGGTAGAGATTGCATTGAATCTGCAAATCACTTTGTACTGACATCTAAACAATAAGTATTAAGTTATTGATGTCTTAACAATATTGCCTTCCAATTCATGAATATGGGATGTGTTTCCATTTTGTATGTCTTTTTTAATTTCTTTCAGTAGCATTTCAGAGTTTTCATTGAACAAATTTTTCACCTCCTTGGTTAAATTAATTCTTAGGTATTTTATTCTTTTTGATGCTACTGTAAACAAAATTATTTTCTTAATTTCCTTTTTGGATTATTCATTGTGTATAAAAATGTAACTGATGTTTTGTGTGTTCACTTTGTATCCTAATATTTTGCTTATTTATTTATTAGTTCTAATAATTTTTTGTGGAATTACATTTGACATCCTGAAGTTATAACACACCAATTTGAATTTATACCAGCTTTACATCAATAACATACAAAAACTCTGTTTCTTTACAGCTAGCTCCATCCCCACCCCTTTCAGTTGTTGTTGTCACAAAATTATATCTTCATACATTGTGTTTCCAAAAACTTACACTAATGATTGTTTACATGTATTAGTTTTTTAAAAATTATCTAGGAAACAAATTGTAGAATTACACATCAAAATTATAATAGTGCTAGCTTTTAAACTAGTAATTTTTTTTTAGTGTACTAATCTCTTAAATCATCTAGAAAGTAAAAACTGGATTAGTAACCATTGTTATAAAATACTAGATTTTATAATTGCCCGTGCATTTATCTTTACTGTATCTTTTTTCTTCATATGGCTTCAGTTAGCTGTCTAGCATCCTTTTATTTCAACTTACAGGACTCCCTTGAGCATTTCTTTCAGGGCAGATCTAATGGTAATGAACTTCCTCAGCTTTTGTTTATCTAGCAATGTCTTGATTTCTCCCTCACTTTTGAAGGGCAGTTTTTCCAGATATAGAATTTGTGGTTGACAGTCTTCCTTTGTATACTTTGAATATATTGGTCCCTTGTCTTCTAGTCTCCAAAGTTTCTGATGAAAAATCTGCTGACAGTCTTACTGAGGAACTCTTGTATGTTATGAGTTTCTTCTCTCTTGCTGATTTCAGAATTCTTTTTTTTTTGTCCTTGTCCTTCAAAAATTTGATTATAACGTGTCCCTGGAGGTCTCTTTGAGTTCATCTTACTGGAGTTTGTTGACCTTCCTGTATTCATGTATTTCATGACATTTGAGAAGTTTTCAGCCATTCTCTCTTTGAGATTTCCCTGTGCCCCTTCTATCTCTGCCTCTTCTGGGGCTCCCACAATGCATATGTTGGTCTACTTGATGGGACTCAAAAGGTCCTTAGGCTCTGTTCACTTTTCTTCAGTATTTTTTCTTTCTGTTTCTCAAACTTGATCATTTCCTTTGTCCTAACTTCTAATTTGCTAATGCTTTCCTCTGGCAGTTCAAATTTGTATTTGAATCCCTCTAGTGAATTTTTCATTTCAGTTACTATACTTTTCAGCTCCAGAATTTACTTTTTGGTTTCCTTTTAGATTTTCTCCTTATTGATGTTTCTGTTTTATCTATACATAATTTTCTTTCCACATCTTTTTCAGCTCTTTGAGCATCTTTAAGACAGTTGTTTTAAAGTCCTGGTCTAGTAGATCTGCCATCCAGTCTTTTTCTGGGACAATCTCTGTTGATTTTTTTCCTTTGAGTGGGCCATACTTATCTGTTTCTTTGTATGCCTTGGGGTATTTTGTTGAAAACTGGACTTTTGAATCTAATAATGTGGTAACTCTGGAAATCAGATTCTCCCCCTTCTCCAGGATTTGTTGAAATTTTTGGGGTTTGTTTATTTTTAAAAATTATTGTAGGCTGTCTTTGTGCTGCAGATCAGCCTGAAGTGTGAACTCAAGGTCATCTCAGGTCTTTTCTGAGACTGCTGCTTTCCCTAGGCACATATAGTACTTTCTAATTTCTCCCATTTATGAAGTTGCTTTTGAATGTTCTAGTCGCTACTGTCTGGCTCCCACAAGAGAAAAAAGAGAAAAATAAAAGGAGTGGGAAAGGATGTCAACCATTTAAATCCCCTGGGAGTCCCTTCAGCTGGAGGAGGAGGAAGTGTGTGTAACAGTTGGGGTTTGGGGTGCAACAGTAGCCACCTGCCTCTTTGTCCTCATGTCTGAGATCAGAAACAGGAACAGGCAGTCAGAGCACAGATCTCCGATATTTGTAGGACAAGGTCCTTTTTGCCCACCCTGGCTCCCACGAACTGCTTTTGGACCACATGCACAGCCACCTGTCACAGGGCCAGGCAGTGGGAGGTGGTAGCTGCTACTGAGCTAAGAGCTGAAATTGACCAGAATTAACCATCATTTACCATCCAAGCTTTCCCTTGGGAATTTTAGGCTTTTAATGGACTCCAGAGTTCCAAAATCATTCCAACAGACAGATTCTGCCAGTGAAATTGTCTAGGTGGGGAGGCGGATTCTTGGAGCTTCCTACTCTGCCATCTTCCCAGGATCCCATTCCCTCTATGTTTTTGAGTGTGTGAGTGAGTACATCGCCCACTACATTACTATGTCCCTTGAAAAATAAGCCATACAACAATTTTTGAAGCTAAGTATTATGAAAATTTTCATTTCTGGTGTGAGATTGCTAGGTTTTTAAAATAGGTAATCGAAGTTTGAAACTGGTTTTGTTTTTCTTTTGGCTTTGGTCACTCAGAGCCAAGTTTTCAGCCTTATTTAGTGGAAAACATGTAGAACTTAATGTCTATTTTTCATAATCTGTATATTATCTTACTCCAGTTTTATACTTTTTAGTCTATCAGTATATTTTCTGGCTCAATTTTACTTTCAGTTTTATTGTGTTTTCTATATTTTTATAAGTTGTCTCAGTCCTTTGTGAAATGAGGCAGTCTACATACACATACATAAAAGGAGGCTTACATTTTACTTCAGGGCCAATTTATGGCTGGGCTCTCACCTTTCAACTGTGATGTAAACCATACACGATCAAGCGGCCGTGGGGGGAAATGCTCTACAAATACACTTCTTCATCTGCCAGGTGTTATTCTAGGCACATTTATATCTTACAAATTTGACCTTCACACAATATTTACCAACAAATTAGATATTTCTCTTTACATTTTACAGACAAGACACCTGATGATCAGAGAGCTTAAGTAACAGTAAATTCTAACTGACTCTATAATACAAGCTCATTTCAATACATGGGACTGATATTTATCTAGACAAGACCTGAGGAAATGCTTATTATAAAGAGAGTCTATTGAACTCAGATGAATAACATGCTATTTTCCCATGTTATTCTTGGAATGTGTGGACTTTTATTATAACTCTGCACCTGAAATATGCAAAGCATCACCCTAAGCAGAATAAGATAAGAGTAAGATGTCTTATTTCCTTTTGTACTATAGGGAAAAAAGACTTTGGTTTGATAATACAAATAAAATTCTGTGAAAAATCACCCAGTGGGTCCTTGGAATCTTCTCATAGTAACAAAATATTCCCATACTAATAAATCCATCAGTGCTCCCAGAGAATGGGCTAAGTACAGTCACTTTGAAAACTGCTCCAGCGTCTGCTCATGAAGTAGAAATTGATTTGAAAATAGAGGTCAGTTTTTAATCTAATATTTTATGGAATAATTCTATTTGAAGTATTTCTCACTAAAACTAAGGTGATTTACAACCAAAGCTGCAGCTACAGCCACAATTTACTGTCACACGTTTGAGAGTCTGAATTGTGATACAGAATGCATCTTTCAGCACCACATTCAGGGTATATTTATTTGTTATAATTTTTTTAAGTCTAAGAGAGATGACCAATTTCAGCAAATTGTTTAGCACTACTCTGTGAAAGAAGGTGTATCACCTTTCCATTTTGTATTATTATAATTGAATCTATTTAAACGGAGAAGCAAAATTAGGTGGGGTAATTCGTGTCCTTTTCTTTATACATTAACTTTACCATAACCAGCCACAGAGATAAGAGCCTAAATATTACCTCTCTCTCATATATCATCTTATTTTCCTGTCTCTGATTACCATAGAGAACAATCTCCTGACCTTGACTTTATTAGTCCCGATTTCTACTGACTGAGCTATACAATCTGAACTGTTCCCATCTGTTTGCATTCCTACGGTGCAGTTACCCTCCAGGAATAATCGAGTAAATGAGAGTTTCTCATAAGGGATCCCCATGGAGCTAATGCCCACGTAACAGTCCTAGAGATGTTGCTGGAAATATCAGGAGGGTAATGAGTGAGGGGGTGGAGCGTGGTGACTGGAGATCAGACTGGAGTTCCTCAGTCTGCTGCCACCAAAGGAAGAAGTGAGTACTTCTCCTTTTTCCACAAAGCAGAGCAATGCATATTGCACTTATTACTGAGAGCTTGGCAATTGGTCTTATCAGGGAAGGAAAGAAAAATGTAACTTTAAACTGAAAATCACATATTTTTCCTGGAGCCTGTTGGCCATAAATGTTCCCAGAGGTGAGGCCTTCTCTCTCCCTTGCTTGTAGCCGACCTCCATGTTTCAAGGGCCAATTTCTCTCGCCTTCACTGGAATCCTGTTTGACCTTCTTCTCTCACATCAGGATCCAAAACCAAACTCTCCTTAACACCAACTATAATAAGGATTCTTCTCAACCCCAGGACAAGGCTCCATCCTTCCTGCTCCAGGATAGATGGAGAGAATTCCATCTCCCTCAAAGGGACCGTCACTCCCACCTCAGCCCTCATGCCTACAATCATAGAGTGGTCTCCTGTCCTCTAAAGCCCAGAAGGATAGTCACTGGAATCAATAATACATGCCTTAATGTCTAAATTACTCAATCTATTGGGACACAGGAGTCAGCAAGAACCTCCACTGACATTAGTTATAATTCTAAGTATTTGAGGACTGATTTTGAATTACTAATTTAATTTATATTAGTAAGCGATCTATGACAAAAACATAAAAGTGAATTTGTATTACTTCACACATCTAGAGACTGTTCATTTACATAGGTAAATACTTTTCTTACATTAGCCTCACTTAAAAAGTTCATCAGTTTCTGCTTGACAAATAAGGTCATCTATACCATTTTCCTAAGTGGGAGGGAAATCCAAAAGGGAAGGGGTATATGTATGGCTGATTCGTTTTACTGTGCAGTAGAAGCTAACACAACATTGTTAAGCAACTATACTCCAATAAAACTTAATTTAAAAAAAGTTCATCAAGTGTCATGTTAAAATTCAGAAAATATTTTGTTTCCTCAAATGCCCATTTTCTAGTTTCAATCCTTCGAAGCTTCTAATTCCAGCCAATACGTAGAAGCGTGTGTCAGCTTTAAAATGGCATTTAGGGCTTCCCTGATGGCACAGTGGTTAAAAATCCGCCTGTCAATACAGGGGACACGGGTTCGAGCCCTGGTCTGGGAAGATCCCACATGCCACGGAGCAACAAAGCCCGTGTGCCACAACTACTGAGCCTGCGCTCTAGAGCCCGCGAGTCACAACTACTGAGCCCGCGAGCCACAACTACTGAAGCCGGCGCGCCTAGAGCCCGTGCTCCGCAACAAGAGAAGCCACCACAGTGAGAAGCCCGCGCACCGCCATGAAGAGTAGCTCGCCCCAACTAGAGAAAGCCCGCGTGCGGTAACGAAATTGAAGCACAGGTTTTCTCTGTCCCAACCTTTCCTGGTGATGTGACGGGTCCTAATCTTTCAGAAGTAGAGAGTTAATCCCCTTTAGGACTGGTCAGTTGCCTATCATGTTTGTTTGACTTCATTCAGTGTTCCCAGCGAGCCAGAGGAAGAGGAATGAGGAGAGAGAGTACCAAGGGAGAGCACAGCTCAACGGGTGGATATGGTCTAGGGTCATAAAGAGCACTTCCGTAAGCCGTGGTCTCCAGGATTTGGGGTCATGTACGCATGAGAAAACTTTGGAAGCACACCCTCAGTGTGCTATATTTTAAAAAATAATTCAAAAATGAATACACTGCTGTGTTGATTCATTATATAGATAACAGGCATATATAAAAATAGAAACGACAGGATGAGATAAAGGTAAGTAGAATTGTACAACATGGTGAAGGTGCTTAATGCCAGTGGATTGTACACTTAAAATGGTTAGAATGGTAAATTTTATATATTTGATCATAATAAAAAAATGTGGACATAAGTAGAAATAGTATTCAAACATATCAGTCCAGAATACCTGGTGTGCCCTGTGGTGGCTGGCTGGAGCGATGAGAGAAGCTTAAAGCCAGAGTAAACATACCACAGTCCTGGTCCCCTCTATTAAAGGCCAGACCTCCTGTGAGACAGACTTCCTTCAGGAAACATCTATGACATAGGAGGGAAACCAGCTATGTGATCTTGTGCAAGTCACTTAAACACCCTGATGTTAGGTTTCCTAATTTTTTTAATGGGAGGTAAGAAATGTTTACATTTATCTACATCAAATATGTACTAGGGTAATTTACATGAAACATTTCATAAACCCATGGGTACAGATGGTTACTAGACTTGTGGAGATTATTTTATAATGTGTGCAAATGTCTAATCACTATATAGTACACCTGAAACTAACATAATATTGTATATCATCTATATTTCAAAAAAATGTATAATCTTCAGAATAGCTTCATAATATAGGTTATTATTCAGATGTTTTAATGAAAAAACAAAGGTTAAGTTAGGTAGCTTATCTAAGATCACTGGTTCAAAGAGGGCAGACTCAGGATCTGAATCCATGTCTCTGCTTTCAGTGCAAATCCTTATTCCACCCCCTATAGGTGACAGGAGGTATACCCACCGGCAAGGGTTTTTGTGAGGATCAATCAGAATGATCAAGGGAATGTATTATGCACAGTTACTAGACAGAATAGATCCTTTTATTTTTTTTTTATTTTTTTATTTTTTGGCTGTGTTGGGTCTTCGTTTCTGTGCGAGGGCTTTCTCTAGTTGCGGCGAGCGGGGGCCACTCTTCATTGCGGTGCGCGGGCCTCTCACTGTCGCGGCCTCTCGTTGCAGAGCACAAGCTCTAGACGCGCAGGCTCAGTAGTTGTGGCACACGGGCCCAGCCGCTCCGTGGCATGTGGGATCTTCCCAGACCAGGGCTCGTACCCGTGCCCCCTGCATTGGCAGGCAGATTCTCAACCACTGCGCTACCAGGGAAGCCCCAGAATAGATCCTTTTTGAAAACTTTCTAGCAGACAGTTTCTTCATAATTCACTGCATAAGAAGTAAGTTAGTAAATAAATGAAGATTTGGGTTTTCCTTAGGGAGCAAATTAAGGGTGACATTAAAGGCAAATTAATCTCTCTCTCTCTCTCTCTCTCTCTCTCTCTGTCTTCCCCCTTCTCTTTTATTCTCTACTCCGTCATACACACACACATAATAACAATACTGAGCAATTAAACTGTGAAACCATGGATAAAAGAATAACTGGGGTAATAGAACGGGGCTGGAAATGGCAATGTGTTGTTTTACATAGCAGAACACTTGAGACTCAGTGATTTTGAATGACTAACCAAGGTCACATAACTCATATGTAGAAGAACTGAGTTTAGAAGCCAGTCTTCTGACCTCCAGGTAGTGTGCTCTACATCATACCCTCTGCCCTATAAAGAGTAGTAGATAAAAGAGTAACAGAGAGAAGAAAAAACAATAGATAATTCACAAAAGGACAAGGGTCTAAGTGGAAGAAAGGAGAGGTCCCTACTGACAGGCGTCATTTATTAGAAATGGCAAGGCTCTTCTTTGCAGTAGATGACGTGGAATCTCCTTTTCTCCAGTTGCCACCATGTGTCTTCTGGTTGCTTTTGTTTTTTTTTTTAGATGTTGGGGGTCGGAGTTTATTAATTAATTAATTTATTTTTGCTGTGTTGGGTCTTCGTTTCTGTGCGCGGGCTTTCTCTAGTTGTGGCAAGCGGGGGCTACTCTTCATCGCGGTGCGCGGGCCTCTCACTATCGTGACCTCTCTTGTTGAGCAGAGGCTCCAGACGCGCAGGCTCAGTAGTTGTGGCTCACGGGCCCAGTTGCTCTGCGGCATGTGGGATCCTCCCAGACCAGGGCTCGAACCCATGTCCCCTGCATTAGCAGGCAGATTCTCAACCACTGCACCACCAGGGAAGCCCTTCTGGTTGCTCTTGAGTAGCAAGATGCATAGCTTGTTGTGAACTACCTGCCTTAGAGTTTCTTCATTTCACTCTTTACCTATTCAGGGAAGACAACAAAAATGCATTACATTAAGTTAAATTAATGTTGGAATACAAGTCTCCATGAGTCTCTTGCATTTCTGTGCATCTTGCTAGGAGAGGCACTATGTTCGTACCGTCTCTCCAAGGATGCTATATAGGAAGAGCCTTGGAAGAGAGAGACTATGTGTCCCTCCAAAGCACCGAGCAGGCATGCTTTCCGGCCATTACAAGTGACTCGGGTTCCTAAAGCCCAGGGCTGCTCTCCTGTTACACATCCCGCTGAGTGTAGACACTGCCTGGCTCTCTCCGCTTTGTCCAGGGTAAATTAGCCATGGACACAACCAGCATAAATGCTGGTACTCTGACTCCAAGTAACAAACTGTCCTTGTCTTTGATCCACAAGTCCTGCATCTTCTGCCTGCATCAGTGAAACAGGACCTGTCCTGGACCAAAGCATGTAATGGTAGGTGACACCAACAAGGGTGCCCTGCATTGCAGGGGGTTAGTGAGAGCAGAGTAACCTGGCAGGAAGGGGACAGTGGATGAGGTTAGCTAGTTTTTACAACGCTATCGGTCTTTATCAGGGGCTAAAACTGAGCTCTCTCTCAGCTGGTATGGAATCATCAAGTCTCTCATTTCAAATGACTGTGAATCAAGGTCAGGTCAATCTGCAGCCTGCCTGTAATGACCAGGTAATTTACATGTTGGTAAGTAAATGGCAAAAAGTGATTGCAACAAGAAGAAAGTGAATCACAATTTATTATTTCTTTTACCACCATTCAGGCATTCTGACCTATGAGTGGAATGCCATATCAGAGGGAATTAGACTCCACTGAGAAATGAGAAAAATAGAGTTTTTACTACAGGACAAGATGCTTTGAAGTCTTAAGTGATGATTGTTACTGTATTTTAAAGAAAATGGACGTTAATCTTAACATGAAAGTGTGAATAGAAATTATCTCTGAAAATTAGCATATAAAAGAAGTTTAAATGACTGAAAACTTTCCTCTTGAGAATTTATTCTGAATGTCATATTAGTGAATTTTATTTGATAATCTCTTACACTATTTTAGTTGTTAAATACCAAATAGTGTTCTCAAAGGCTTTTAAAAGTGTGTGTAGTGGGGCAGTGGTTTGAGTTCATGACATTTCAATTTAGTGTTCTTTCACTAAAGATATGGTGTACTTTGAAATTACCGTTCTGTCATTCACACGTACAGTTTTGTCATTCTGCCTGGATAAATGTCAAGAGAAGGCACGCCCTTTTCATCATACTGAATTTTCCCATATATAACAATTAGCCTCCATAATCTGTGAATAATCACTTGTTCAATGAACTAGTCTACTGTGTCCTTTTATGATTTGTCTAGTTGTCCTCGTATTTCAGTGTATAAAGTCTGATTCAGTGACCACCCTACCCGGGGTCTTTGTAATGTATCACTTGGAAGAAGAGTATAAAATCTATTTACAGTCAATGTGTTGTACAGGGTTGTAAGATTAGTTGAGATGCGAACAAATATTTATTCCACATGTAAACTTTTTTTAGAGAAAAGAAATGAAAATCAAAATGCTATCAAATTCGATTTTGTAGAATATTTGCTTGATTTTTGTGACAGACTAGTATTTTCTTCCGTACGGCAAATATCACTAATCTGAAAAGAATCTGACAAAAAGAAAAAAGCCTTCTGAAATTTCAGCCATGGGCTTACAGATCTCTTTTCCTTTTTTCATCCATGGATTCTCAGCAGCAACTGAAACCTCAACTAGAAATTCGTTAGGAAGGAGGTAGAGGTTAGTTACTGTGCCTGAGTATCAGGAAAATATATGATGTTTGAAGCAATTTGTAATTTAAAAAGATGCTTCAGATTTTAAAGTTTCATGAGTGCTTTTTTTTGCCATTTATCCAGCTGTGGTTTTGTATTTACAGCAGTGAAATGTTTTTCTCAGGCTAAATCCTGAACAGAAGAATGAAATTCTGTTCTGCTTTGCATTTGTGAGAACTGCAGTTTGGGAGATGTTAATCACCTGGCATAAAGCACTCTCTAAAAATACCATTTTGAATAAGAAAAATAGCCCTTTATCACGTACATAAAGACATTTGGGGTGTGTTTTGGTATCTAATACGGAAGTACCAGGTGACAGATAATACATTACTTTTCAATTTGAAGAAGGTTTTGTTGCATAAAAGTGTATAGTCTCATGTGTCATATTACCTAAAAGGCAATAATAGATGATGAAAATAATCTTTAAAAAATATGTAAAAGTTCTCTGATGCTAAATATACTTTGGGATCTGATAAGGCTTGAGTGAAACAAAACCCCAGGCCCATATGCATTCAGCTTTGTTCTTTCAAAGCCCGAAAGAAGGCTTTGGTTCTCTGGTGGAAATTTCTAAAATCAACTGAGAAAGACTCATGTTTGCTTCAAGGGACTGAATTGAATATAAAATATGCCTTTGGAATTTTTCTGTTGACCCTACTAATTAAGGCCAATTTGAAAACAGACTCAGATCTCCTTCAGCCTTTTCTGAAGCACTGAGAGTCAGAACTGAACCACTTTGGACTGGGAGTTTGGGGTTAGCAGATGCAAACTATTACATACAGGATGGATAAACAGCAAGGTCCTGCTGTATAGCACAGGAAGGTATATTCAGTATCCTGAGATAAAACATAATGAAAAAGAATATAAAAAGAGTTTATACATATATGTATAACTGAATCACTTTGCTATACAGCAGAAATTAACACAACATTGTAAATCAAGTATACGTCAATTAAAAAAAAAAGAACTGAACCACTTTGGTAAACAAGGTCTACAGGGCAGACCAGCCTGCAGACTTCAGAGTAACACAGAACCCTACCACGCACCCTCAATGCATGCCTACCAGACCACCAGGAAGCCTAAACTGCTTCCAGAGGAAGCGACAAAGAAAGCTGTGAGTGCTGGAAGGTGATTTGACCGAAGGGGCGTGGCCACAGGCTTTGTCCAGTTGACAAAGGCTTAGACAGAGGCCCTGTCGAACAATGGTTGCTTCCTGACACATCCTCCTTTTCTCTCCATGAACAGAGGGCTCTGCCTCTGTGCCTGAGCCATGAGGATGGGGCTTAAAGAAGCTTAGACACAGCCCTACGCTTGTTTCTCTCCTTTCACGTGTGTGAGTTATGGTTTGTTTTTATGTCACCTGCAACTGAATATGTTAGGTCCATCATAAATTTATGAGCCTTTCACTTTTGTATACTAAGAGAGAAAACTAAGAAAGGATGTAGAGTTAAATGACCATGAACAAAGTAAAGTATATCTTATGCAAGACTTTATTCGTAATGAAAAACAATTTCTTGCTCATACATGCACAAAAACTGTTAACTGTAATAGAATAAAAGCATTCTAGTTGAGCACTTTGGAATTTTTTATTATATTTCTTAGATATGGTATAACTTAGTGTCATTTACTATTGATTTTTACACCTTTTAATTTCTTTACAATAGCCCATATTTTTTGCCCTATATTTCTTAGGCTTCCTTACATCCTAGACATTTTACAGATCACTACCCATTTCAGCATGATTCTTTTCACTTTGGGAAAAGGTAGGTTGGGAGCAGTATGTACACTTTTTAAAAAATTTTTATTGGAATCTAGTTGATTTACAAAGTTGTGTTAGTTTCTGCTGTACAGCAAAGTGAATCAGTTATACATATACATATATCCACTCTTTTTTAGATTCTTTTCCCATATAGGTCATTACAAAGTATTGAGTAGAGTTCCCTGTGCTATACAGTAGGTCCTTATTAGTTATCTGTTTTATATTTAGTAGTGTATATATGTCAATCCTAATCTCCCAATTTATCCCTCCCCCCCTTTCCCCCTTGATTCCAATCCTGGCACATAAACTACTCCAGCATATCATGAGAATGACCAAAAAAAAGGAAAGGAAAATTTTAAAGAAGTGACAAGGGCTATTTCAGAACAATAGCATACAGCGAAAGGTTTAGCGTTGTCTAGGGAATCGCATCAATATATCTTTATTGAGTGCATAATATGTTAGCTAGTGTTCCAGGTGATGGAGTTTTAACACAGAACAGAACATACAGGTTCTCCATTGCCATAGCTGTCCTTTCAAATGGGGAAAATAAATAAATAAACAGTTATTTAATATGATACTGGGTGGTTATGATAGCCAGGGAGATAAATGGGTTGGGGTAATGGGATCAAGAGTGGAATGTGGTGAGTTTGTAGGGGCTCATCTAAATGCTGTGGTCAAAGAAGACTTCTCTGAGGAGGCGGCATTTGATTAGAGAATAAAGAAAGTGAGGAAGCATCTGTGAGGATTCGTAGGGAAGATGTGTGCAGTTGAGGGAATAGTAAATGCTCCCGATCAGGGGCATGTCTGATATATTATGGACCAGGAGGGAGACCAGATGGAGTTACAGGGGCCAGATTATGTAGAACCTTTTAACTCAACGTAGGAACTTCAAATTTTATTCCAAAACAATGGGAAGGCAATAGAGGGCTTTGAGCAGAAAAGTGGTAAGATCTGATTTAATATATTTTTACACTGTTATTGAGGTATAACTGACATACTATAAATTGCCAATGTTAAAAGTGTACAATGGGATACATTCTGACATATGTATAGACCTGTTGAAACCATTATTGCAACCAATGTAATGAACATGACCTTCTCCCAAAGGAGGTCCTGTATCCCGGGGCAGTTCCTCCATCCTGCCACTCCCCACCATTCTCATCTCCAGGAGGCTACCCATGTTTCTTCTATCTCTAGAGTAGTTTGAATATTCGAGAGTTTGGACATTCCATTCTATAATTGGAATATTACAAAAAGTGTGCACTCTTCTTTTGTCCAGCTTCTTTTTTTTTAAATATCTTTATTGGAGTATAATTGCTTTACAGTGTTGTGTTAGTTTCTGCTGTACAACAAAGTGAATCAGCTATAATATACATATATCCACATATCCCCTCCCTCTTGCGTTTCCCTCCCACCCTCCCTATCCCACCCCTCTAAGTCATCACAAAGCACTGAGCTGATCTCCTTGTGCTATGCAGCAGCTTCCCACTAGCTCTCTATTTTACATTTGGTAGTGTTTATATGTCCATGCCACTCTCTCACTTCGTCCCAGTTTCCCCTTCCCCCCTGTGTCCTCAAGTCTGTTCTCTACGTCTGCATCTTTATTCCTGCCCTGCACCTAGGTTCATCAGTATCGTTTGTTTAGTTTCCATATATGTGTGTTAGCATCCGGTATTTGTTTTTCTCTTTCTGACTTAATTCACTCTGTATGACAGACTCTAGATCCATCACCTCATTACAAATAACTCAATTTTGTTACTTTTTATGGCTGGGTAATATTCCATTGTATATATGTGACACATCTTTATCCATTCATCTGTCGATGGACACTTAGGTTGCTTCCACGTCCTGGCTATTGTAAATAATGCTGCAGTGAAAATTGTGGTACATGTATCTTTTTGAATTATGGTTTTCTCAGGGTATATGCCCAGTAGTGGGATTACTGGGTCGTATGGTAGTTCTATTTTTAGTTTTTTAAGGAACCTCCCTACTGTTCTCCATAGTGGCTGTATCAATTTACATTCCCACCAACACTGCAAGAGGGTTCCCTTATCTCCACACCCTCTCTAGTATTTATTGTTTGTAGATTTTTTGATGATGATCCAGCTTCTTAACTCAGCACAGTTATTTTAAGAATCATCCACTTTGTGTCACATCAGTAATTCAGTCCTTTTTATTGATGACTAATATTCTATTGCATAAATATTCCACAGTTTATTTCTCCACCTGCTAAAGGAAATTTAGCTTGTTTCCAGGTTTCTTTGCTATTGCAAATAAGGTTTATGAATGTTTGTGTACAAGTGTTTCTATGGGCATATGATTTCATTTCTCTTGGGTTAAAACATCTAAGAGTAGAATGACTGAGTCATATGGTAGATGTATATTTAACTTTTTAAGAAACTACCACATTATTCTCCAAAGTACTTGTACTATTATACATTCCCACCAACAGTGGATGAGGTCTCCCGTTTCTCCATGTCCTGCCAACACTTATACTGGTCAGTTGTTTTGTGTTTTGTTTTTAAATTTTGGCCACACTAATTATTTGTTTGTGGTAGCTCACTATGGTTTTAATTTTTATTTCTCTAATGATGGACTAATGATGTTACATATCTTTCATGTGCTTGCTTGCTATCTGTATGTCTTCTTTGGTTAAGAGTTCAAATCTTTGCATTTTTTATAAATTGTTTGTTGTCTTTTTACTGAGTCTTGAATCAAGAACTTGCAGTGAGTAATGCTCACAGGATTCCTATTCCTGAGTGGCCTGATTTGCTTTTTAAAGAATCATCTTAATTGCCATGAGGAGAATTGATTGTGTATGTGTCGTGGTGTATTGGGCCGTAGGGAGCTTTATCCTACTTTTTTCTGAACATAATTAAAATTCGGTTTTAAAATTTATTCTTTTGGTTAAACACCAAGGGCTTCATGAAAGGTGTGGACAGTGGTGTCTCCTTTCAAGTGCAATTATCTAGAGCAGGTCCTAGGTTATCTGAGTTGTTCTTGTCCTGCATCATTGTAGGGATGACTTAGATTCGGACAAGTAAATTTGAGTTGCCTATTTTATATCTATATAGAGATGCTAAGTAAGTTTTTGGAGATGATGAGAAAGAAGTTGGGCAGGTGAGTCTGAAATTCAGAGGAGAGATTGGACAAGGTGTTATGAATTCAGAGCCTTCATGTTACTGGTTATCCTTAAACCCGTAGAACCAGAAGAGCTCGCCGAATAGGTTAAGTATAGGTAAAGAAGAGAAGAAAATCAAGAGGTAATCCCTGGGGCACTCCAACTTTTAGGAGTTTGAAAAAGGAGAAGTCAGCGAAAAGACTGTTACCATGGTTAATGGAGGTGGAGGTGGCACTGAGAGGGGGAGAAGCAATAAAAAGTAATTGACTTTTTTGGGGGTGTGATGCCAAGAGCTCACTGAACCACAATTAGTAGGTACATGTTATGCTGTTTGGATATGGAAGAAAGAAAACAGCAGTTAAACAAGTAAAGAAATAATTAAAAGGGCACTCCATCTCTAATGGAAGATGTGACAGGGCTGTTTTCAGTTTCCGTAGGCTTGTGTGGGTGCAAATCCTGAATGACAGCTTTCTTAATGTCTGTGCTTGAAATGAGAAGCAATGTACTTATGAAATAAGCCCATAAACATACGTCGGTTCTGCTGTATGACTTTATGCTATAAGACGGGGAGGTAAATGACTATATTGTATTCCCAGGGCTCACCCAATTGAGGTTAATGTAATGGAAACTCACGTGCTCAGGTCCAAAGGTCTTATAGCACTATTGCTATTATAGGTAGCAAGCTGATTACAACTAGTTGAAACATGGCAATCATTTTTCCTGGTCTTCTCTTTCCTATGTGAAGGTTACAGGGCACACAGACCTTACTGTCTTTAAAACTCTTCTCATCATTTCCTATTTCTGTGAAGTTCAGGTTGATAGCCCCACAGATCACTTAGTAAACATTCTTTAACATCAATAAAATACGTACACTATACGTATACGTACACTATAAATGTTAGTTATTTTATGCCCTTTACATTTGCATTTTACTCACTGTATTGTCAAAAAGCAACAGAGGGTTATAGCTGGGTGTCTGATACCTGGTATTATTTATGTCAGTAAGTGTTTGTTGAATGAATAAATGAAATAATGAATATTGAATAAGTTCAGCTGAATAAATGCTAGATTTATGGCAGAAACCAAGGTGCCACAAGTTAACCAGGGCCTCGAGTAGATTACTGCACTCATTCATATCTATTTCATCTGTAAAAATAGAAAGTTCAAAAGGTTCCTCATAGATCTGGCCTTTGGTAATGAATGCTCTGATGGCTCATGCTAGCATATTTCTTCGTGCAGCGTTACTTTTAAAATATTAATTTGATAAAATGTGTAATTCTATGCAATAAAATGCAGTGAAATATTAAAAGTTAAGGACAAGTGATCACTTATGTTTCTCATCCTTTAAAAAAATTTTTTGCATTATTAGATCAATGGAAGCCATGAAAAATAAAATAATGTCATTCTAAACATGATAGTTTTAATAAAAATGAAAAACATATTAACTTGTTATAGGCTAAAATATTTAGTATCCCATTTAATTCTTACAGTAAAGGTATTTAATGATAAGTACCATTGTTACTTACCTTTTACAATTACAGAAACAGGCACAGAGGAGTTAAGTAAGTGTCCTAAGATTGTGCAGCTAATCAGCAAATGATAGAGCCAGAACTCCAGCTTTGGAATTTCCGACTTGAGATTCTATGCCCTTACATGCTGTTCTATACTGCCTCACAAATACAGACTATGAAAATTTTGAGGATTTATTTTGAAATTAATTTTCTAAACCACTTATTGAATGGAAAGTGCATTACTATTACCACTTAAATTCCCATTTTTAAAGTTTCTTTTACCATACTTTGTGTTTTCTTCTTTTGTGCTACTATATTTATCACCAACTTTTTAAATGCTTGAAATGTGAACTTCTCACTAAAACAAATTAATCAACAACTATCATGTTATACCACTCAGGACATTTATGCACAGGCTCCGGACGTGCAGGCCCAGCAGCCATGGCTCACGGGCCCAGCCGCTCCGCGGCATGTGGGATCCTCCCGGACCGGGGCACGAACCCATGTCCCCTGCATCAGCAGGCGGACTCTCAACCACTGCGCCACCAGGGAAGCCCTGTGCTTGTCTTTTAAATAGCTACTGAAGGGATTACTCTAGCAATGGAAGGTGAGAAATAGAAAAAGATGAAGACAGAAAGGCTGTCTTAAAGCTGCTATAAAGATTTAGAAACAGTTTGACTGTGATCTCTTGCGTGCATGCTGGGATTTGCATTCATGCAAACTAAGTTTGACTTTCAGGCTGTTTTCCTAAAATAACCCATAAAATGTTGCCTCAAGTTTTGTAACTCCACACTCCCTGGTGGGCCAATGTTATCATATAATGAGGAATATATGTATATGTATAGCTGATTCACTTTGTTATACAGCAGAAACTAACACACCATTGCAAAGCAATTATACTCCAATAAAGACGTTATAAAAAAAATGGACCATAAATAAATGACAGTGAGGGAAAGGTGTGACACCTGGGCAATACCACCTTTTCTGTGACTGTATTCTGGTCCCTGTCTAGGTCACTGTCCCCATTTGCCCAACTAGGGAAATCTCATGTGTCCTCAGCTATTTTACAAAACCAAAAGTACATACCCAGGGATAAAATTTCATCACATTTCTTTATAAATTACTGACGGAGGAAGGAGAGAGAAAGTTGCATAATAGAGTTGGGGAGCACAAATAGGGGAAGGCTGGCACAAGAGTGGGACAAACAGGCTTGAAGTAGCAATATCACAAAGTGAGGCTCTTCCACAAGTACAGAAGGAAGAATTGCCAACCTTTGCACAGACCCTAAAATTGCCAAAACATATACTTGCCGAAACATATGTGTGTGTGCTCCATGAAGGTTTCAGAATTTGTTAATCCTGTTCCAGAATTTAGTAAAAAAACTTAGCCTGAATTCTCCCTGACAATATCTTAAGAAATAGATGTTTTAATCATTAGAGTGCTTTTTTAATGCACTTCCAATAGAATGGAAGATGAAAAATGCTAATGCAAGCATCTGACCAAGTGACACATTTTAAATGCTTGGTCTCTAATGTGTATACTGTCTTATAAACATGTCTCCAATCTCAAATTAAACCCATAGAAGAAAACAATATAACTCTTATACCAAAAGTGGCTCGAAAGCTACTTGATAGATTTCCTAGTAGCTGCAGACTGTGGTTGATAAAATATGACTGTACCTCCAGAGTAAACTTCTAAAATCTTAATTTGACTAAAAAAGCAAAAATTATTAATAATAATAACAATAAGGCTAGACAAAGAATACTAGAGATGACTTTTCTTCATCAGGGTCTAGAGAGAAAGAGATGGCACTGCCAAATTGGGTAATTAGGGGAGAATTAAGAGTCTATTTACAGCAAGTGTGAGCACAGTATAAGAAAATACAAGGGATAGGTCAGTACCCCCTGGCTGGAAGCAGCAGTGGGTGGTTACCACCTACAGGCTTGAAAAGCCAAGGAGAAGGAGTATTCTCTGGACCAGAGACAGAGAGGGCTTTGTGGACAGGGCCACCTGACTCCAACTGAGGGACACAGCCAGCCTCTGGTAGGTCTCAGGGAGGGGACGAAGACCTCTGAACTCATTATCCTCTGTTCCTACAATCTCCTACTGGGCTCTGCAATGGTGGAATGAAACTGCAAGTTAGAGAAGAAAGGAGGCTGTGATGAAATTCTTGCCAGTGCACCTTCTGGGCACGGAGAAGGGTGGAGAGTGGGGCGTGGATCCCAAGGGACAAGTATGAGATAGCAAGCAAGCCTGCAAATACATTTGCAACTCAAATGAACACATGAAGTCTTTATTACTGAAAGTCAGAAATTCCAAGGCAGGAAGAAAAGCCTAAAAGTCAGTGAAATGTTAACTAATTATAAGAAAAAGTCAATTAATTAATAGGGAATGAATAATTAATAAAGAATGTTTTTTAAAAACTTTAAGGAAACTGATGGTGGGTTTTCCTTTTGGCAAAGTGGAGTAGGAATATTATTGTGAAAGAAAGAATATGACCAAAGGTAATTTTATACGTGGATCAATATGAAATCTGAGAAGTTTTGTCAATTACGTGTATATTCTTAGAATACTTGAGGTTGGTGAGCTTCCCACTTTTAATGTGAACATAGTCACATAGGACAGAATTGTGGGAATGAACAAAATCGCTTACATTTCAGTTTTATGAGTTCAACTGCTGTACACTAAGAGCTTATGCTGACCTCACTTTATATAATGTAAAAATACTGTATGACATCACTTATATGTAGAATCTAAAAAGTACAACAAACTAGTGAATATAACAAAAAAAGAAGCAGACTCACAGATATAGAGAACAAACTAGTGGTTACCACTGAGGGGAAGTGTGAGGGGAAGGGCAAGATAGGGGTAGGGGATTAAGAGATACAAAGTAATTGGTATAAAATAAGCTACAAAGATATATTGTTCAACATGGGGGATATATGCAATATTTTATAATAACTATAAATAGAATATAACTTTTAAAAATTGTGAATTACTATATTGTACACCAGTAACATATAATATTGTACATCAACTATACTTCAATTAAAAAAGAAGTAATTACAAAAAAAAAAATAGTAGTAACCACCTTTCACACAAGCCCCTGAACTGAAGCCATCACCTCCCGCATTTAGCAGCCATTCTGTGCCCCTTATTCTCTGTCTTTTCATAACTGGAAAGATGTGGAAATTAAACCCTCACAGTCTTTTCCCTGGTGCTCTGGTAACTTAGCCAATAATCACTTTTCTATCTTAGTTTTCTTTCCATCCAAATAAGACTTGGTTTGGAACACTGGAGTGTGCAAACTTTTTAAAAAACTCATCTCCTTTTGTTTGCATGCTAGGAATCACAAGCACTAACTTGTACAGAATGCCAAGTCCCTCACCAGGAGACAGTCTTTCTTTCAGAAGTCTGGACACTGCTTTTATGTAGAAAGATTCTATATACTAGTTTTTTTATTTTTACATCTTTATTGGAGTATAATTGCTTTACAATGCTGTGTTAGTTTCTGCTTTATAACAAAGTGAATCAGCTATACATATACATATGTTCCCATATCTCTTTCCTCTTCGTCTCCCTCCCTCCCACACTCCCTATCCCACCCCTCCAGGCGATCACAAACCACCGAGCTGATCTCCCTGTGCTATGCGGCTGCTTCCCACTAGCTATCTACCTTACGTATGGTAGTGTATAATATCTCCATGGCTCTCTCTCGCTTTGTCACAGCTTACCCGTCCCCCTCCCCATATCCTCAAGTCCATTCTCTAGAAAGTCTGTGTCTTTATTCCTGTCTTACCCCTAGGTTCTTCGTGACATTTTTTTCTTTTTCTTAAATTCCATATATATGTGTTAGCATACGGTATTTGTTTTTTTCTGACTTACTTCACTCTATGACAGACTATAAGTCTATCTGCCTCATTACAAATAGCTCAATTTCGTTTCTTTTTATGGCTGAGTAATATTGCATTGTATATACGTGCCACATCTTCTTTATCCATTCATCCAATGATGGACACTTAGGTTGTTTCCATCTCCAGGATATTGTAAATAGAGCTGCAATGAACATTTTGGTACATGACTCTTTTTGAATTACGTTTTTCTCAGGGTATATGCCCAGTAGTGGGATTGCTGGGTCATATGGTAGTTCTATTTGTAGTTTTTTTAAGGAACCTCCATACTGTTCTCCATAGTGGCTGTACCAATTCACATTCCCACCAGCAGTGCAAGAGTGTTCCCTTTTTCTCCACACCCTCTCCAGCATTTATTGTTTCTAGATTTTTTGATGATGGCCATTCTGACTGGTGTGAGATGATATCTCATTGTAGTTTTGATTTGCATTTCTCTAATGATTAATGATGTTGAGCATTCTTTCATGTGTTTGTTGGCAATCTGTATATCTTCTTTGGAGAAATGTCTATTTAGGTCTTCTGCCCATTTTTGGATTGGGTTGTTTGTTTTTTTGTTATTGAGCTGCATGAGCTACTTATAAATTTTGGGGATTAATCCTTTGTCAGTTGCTTCATTTGCAAATATTTTCTCCCATTCTGGGGGTTGTCTTTTGGTCTTGTTTATGGTTTCCTTTGCTGTGCAAAAGCTTTGAAGTTTCATTAGGTCCCACTTGTTACTTTTGTTTTTATTTCCATTTCTCTAGCAGGTGGGTCTAAAAGGATCTTGCTGTGATTTATGTCATAGAGTGTTCTGCCTATGTTTTCCTCTAAGAGTTTGATAGTTTCTGGCCTTACATTTAGGTCTTTAATCCATTTTGAGCTTATTATTGTGTATGGTGTTAGGGAGTGATCTAATCTAATACTTTTACATGTACCTGTCCAGTTTTCCCAGCACCACTTATTAAAGAGGCTGTCCTTTCTCCACTGTACATTCCTGCCTCCTTTATCAAAGATAAGGTGACCATATGTGCATGGGTTTATCTCTGGGCTTTCTATCCTGTTCCATTGATCTATATTTCTGTTTTTGTACCAGTACCATACTGCCTTGATTACTGTAGCCTTGTAGTATAGTCTGAAGTCAGGGAGCCTGATTCCTCCAGCTCCGTTTTTCATTCTCAAGATTGCTTTGGCTATTTGGGGTCTTTTGTGTTTCCATACAAATTGTGAGATTTTTTGTTCTGGTTCTGTGAAAAATGCCATTGGTAGTTTGATAGGGATTGCATTGAATCTGTAGATTGCTTTGGATAGTAGAGTCATTTTCACAATATTGATTCTTCCAAACCAAGAACATGGTATATCTCTCCCTCTATTTGTATCATCTTTAATTTCTTTCATCAGTGTCTTATAATTTTCTTCATACAGGTCTTTTGCCTCCTTAGGTAGGTTTATTCCTAGATATTTTATTCTTTTTGTTGCAGTGGTAAATGTGAGGGTTTTCTTGATTTCACTTTCAGATTTTTCATAATTAGTGTATAGGAATGCCAGAGATTTCTGTGCATTAATTTTGTATCCTGCTACCTTACCAAATTCATTGATTAGCTCTAGTAGTTTTCTGGTAGCATCTTTAGGATTCTCTATGTATAGTATCATGTCATCTGCAAACAGTGACAGCTTTACTTCTTCTTTTCCAATTGGATTCCTTTTATTTCCTTTTCTTCTCTAATTACTGTGGCTAAAACTTCCAAAACTATGTTGAATAAGAGTGGTGAGAGTGGGCAACCTTGTCTTGTTCCTGATCTTAGTGGAAGTGCTTTCAGTTTTTCACCATTGAGGACGATGTTCCCTGTGGGTTTGCATATATGGCCTTTATTATGTTGAGGAAGGTTTCCTCTATGCCTACTTTCTTCAGGGTTTTTATCATAAATGGGGGTTGAATTTTGTTGAAAGCTTTCTCTGCATCTATTGAGATGATCGTCTGGTTTTTATCCTTCAATTTGTTAATATGGTGTATCATGTTGATTGATTTTTGCGTATATCGAAGAATCCTTGCATTCCTGGAATAAACCCCACTTGATCATGGTGTATGATCCTTTTCATGTGCTGTTGGATTCTGTTTGCTAGTATTTTTTGAGGATTTTTGCATCTGTGTTCATCTGTGATATTGGCCTGTAGTTTTCTTTCTTTGTGACATCCTTGTTTCGTTTTGGTATCACGGTGATGGTGGCCTCGTAGAATGAGTTTGGGAGTGTTCCTCCCTCTGCTATATTTTGGAAGAATTTGAGAATGATAGGTGTTACCTCTTCTCTAAATGTTTGATAGAATTCGCCTGTGAAGCCATCTGGTCCTGGGCTTTTGTTTGTTGGAAGATTTTTAATTACAGTTTCAATTTCAGTGCCTGTGATTCGTCTGTTCATATTTTCTGTTTCTTCCTGATTCAGTCTTGGCAGGTTGTGCATTTCTAAGAATTTGTCCATTTCCTCCAGGTTGTCCATTTTATTGGCATACATTTGCTTGCAGTAATCTCTCATGATCTTTTGTATTTCTGCAGTGTCAGTTGTTACTTCTCCTTTTTCATTTCTAATTCTATTGATTTGAGTCTTCTCCCTTTTATTCTTTTTTTTTTTTTTTTTTTTTCTCCCTTTTATTCTTGATGAGTCTGGCTAATGGTTTATCAATTTTGTTTATCTTCTCAAAGAACCAGCTTTTAGTTTTATTGATCTTTGCTATCGTTTCCTTCATTTCATTTTCATTTATTTCTGATCTGATTATTATGATTTCTTTCCTTCTGCTAACTTCAGGGTTTTTTTGTTCTTCTTTCTCTAATTGCTTGAGGTGCAAGGTTAGGTTGTTTATTCGAGATGTTTCCTGTTTCATAAGGTAGTATTGTATTGCTATAAACTTCCCTCTTAGAACTGCTTTTGCTGCATCCCATAGGTTTTGGGTCGTTGTGTCTCCATTGTCATTTGTTTCTAGGTATTTTTTGATTTCCTCTTTGATTTCTTCAGTGATCATTTCGTTATTAAGTAGTGTATTGTTTAGCCTCCATGTGTTTGTATTTTTTACAGATCTTTTCCTGTAATTGATATCTAGTCTCATAGCATTGTGGTCGGAAAAGATACTTGATACAATTTCAATTTTCTTAAATTTACCAAGGCTTGATTTGTGACCCAAGATATGATCTATCCTGGAAAATGTTCCATGAGCACTTGAGAAAAATGTATATTCTGTTGTTTTTGGATGGAATGTCCTATACTCCAGTTTTCTTTTGGTTTCCATTTGCATGGAATATCTTTTTCCATCCCTTACTTTCAGTCTGTATGTGTCTCTAGGTCTGAAGTGGGTCTCCTGGAGACAGCATATATATGGATCTTGTTTTTGTATCCATTCAGCCAATCTGTGTCTTTTGGTGGGAGCATTTTGTTCATTTACATTTAAGGTAGTTATCGATATGTATGTTCCTATTCCCATTTTCTTAATTGTTTTGGGTTTGTTATTTTAAGTCTTTTCCTTCTCTTGTGTTTCTTGCCTAGAGAAGTTCCTTTAGTACTTGTTGTTAAGCTGGTTTGGTGGTGTTGAACTCTCTCAGCTTTTGCTTGTCTGTAAAGGTTTTAATTTCTCCATCAAATCTGAATGAGATCCTTGCTGGGTAGAATAATCTTGGTTGCAGGTTTTTCTCCTTCATCACTTTAAATATGTCCTGCCAGTCCCTTCTGGCTTGCAGAGTTTCTGCTGAAAGATCAGCTGTTAACCTTATGGGGATTCCCTTGTGTGTTATTTGTTGGTTTTCCCTTGCTGCTTTTAATATGTTTTCTTTGTATTTAATTTTTGACAGTTTGATTAATATGTGTCTTGGCATATTTCTCCTTGGATTTATCCTGTATGGAATCTCTGTGCTTCCTGGACTTGATTAACTATTTCCTTTCCCATATTAGGGAAGTTTTCAACTATAATCTCTTCAAATATTTTCTCAGTCCCTTTCTTTTTCTCTTCTTCTTCTGGAACCCCTATAATTCGAATGTTGGTGCGTTTAATGTTGTCCCAGAGGTCTCTGAGACTGTCCTCAGTTCTTTTCATTCTTTTATGTTTATTCTGCTCTGCAGTAGTTATTTCCAATATTTTATCTTCCAGGTCACTTATCCATTCTTCTGCCTCAGTTATTCTGCTATTGATCCCATCTAGAGTATTTTTAATTTCATATATTGTGTTGTTCATCGTTGTTTGTTTCATCTTTAGTTCTTCTAGGTCCTTGTTCAATGTTTCTTGCATTTTGTCCAATCTATTTCCAAGATTTTGGATCAGCTTTACTATCATTATTCTGAATTCTTTTTCAGGTAGACTGCCTATTTTCTCTTCATTTATTACGTCTGGTGGGTTTTTATCTTGCTCCTTCATCTGCTGTGTTTTTCTGTCCTCTCATTTTGCTTATCTTACTGTGTTTGGGGTCTCCTTTTTGCAGGCTGCTGTTTCATAGTTCCTGTTGTTTTTGGTGTCTGTCCCCAGTAGCTAAGGTTGGTTCAGTGGGTTGTGTAGGCTTCCTGGTGGAGGGGACTAGTGCCTGTGTTCTGGTGGATGAGGCTGGATCTTGTTTTTCTGGTGGGCAGGTCCTTGTCTGGTGGTGTGTTTTGGGGTGTCTGTGGACTTATTATGATTTTAGGCAGCCTCTCTGCTAATGGGTGGGGTTGTGTTCCTGTCTTGCTAGTTGTTTGGCATAGGGTGTCCAGCACTGTAGCTTGCTGCTCGTTTAGTGAAGCTGGGTGCTGGTGTTGAGGTGGAGGTCTTTGGGAGATTTTCGCTGTTTGATATTATGTGGAGCTTGGAGGTCTCTTGTGGACCAGTGTCCTGAAGTTGGCTCTCCCACCTCTGAGGCACAGCACTGACTCTTGGCTGCAGCACCAAGAGCCTTTCATCCACACGGCTCAGAATAAAATGGAGAAAAAGTAGAAAGAAAGAATTAGTAGAAGAAAGAAAGAAAGAAAGAAAGGATGGGGGGAGGGAGGGAGGAAGGAAGGAAGGAAGGAGGGAAGGAAAAAAAGAAAGAAGACACAGTAAGATAAAATATAATATATTTATTAAAATAAAAAATAATTATTAAGAAAAAAATAAAAACAAACCAAAAAACGGACGGATAGAACCCTAGGACAAATGGTGGAAGCAAAGCTATACAGACAAAATCTCACACAGAAGCATACAAATACACACTCACAAAAAGAGGAAAAGGGGGAAAAAAATCATAAATCTTGCTCTCGAAGTCCCCCTCCTCAGTTTGGGATGATTCGTTTTCTATTCATGTATTCCACAGATGCAAGGTACATCAAGTTGATGGTGGAGCTTTAATCCGCTGCTCCTGAGGCTGCTGGGAGAGATTTCCCTTTCTCTTCTTTGTTCGCACAGCTCCCAGAGCTCAGCTTTGGATTTGGCCCCACCTCTGTGTAGGTCGCCTGAGGGCGTCTGTTCTTAGCTCAGACAGGACAGGGTTAAAGGAGCAGCTGCTTCCGGGACTCTGGCTCACTCGGGCCGGGGCAGGGGGCGGGGGGGTGGGGGGGAGGGGCACGGAGTGCGGGGCGGGCCTGCGGCGTGACGTCGCGCCGGCGTGACGTCGCGCCGGCCTGAGGAGCGCCTAGCGTTCTCCCGGAGTTGACCCTGGATCCCGGGGCCCTGGCAGTGGCGGGCTGCACAGGCTCCCCAGAAGGGGGTTGTGGAGAGTGACCTGTGGTCGCACACAGGCTTCTAGGTGGCGGCAGCAGCAGCCTTAGCGTCTCATGCCCGTCTCTGGGGTCCGCGCTTTTGGCCACGGCTCGCGCCCGTCTGTGGAGCTCCTTTAAGCAGCGCTCTTAATCCCCTCTCCTCGCGCACCAGGAAAGAAAGAGGGAAGAAAAAGACTCTTGCCTCTTCGGCAAGTCCAGACTTTTCCCCGGACTCCCTCCCGGGTAGCCGTGGCGCACTAACCGCCTGCAGGCTGTGTTCACGCCGCCAACCCCAGCCCTCTCCCTGCGCTCCGACCGAAGCCCGAGCCTCAGCTCCCAGCCCCCGTCCGCTCCGGCAGGTGAGCAGACAAGCCTCTCAGCTGGTGAGTGCCGGTCGGCACCGATCCTCTGTGCGGGAATTTCTTCGCTTTGTCCTCCGCACCACTGTTGCTGCGCTCTCCTCCGCGGCTCCGAAGCTTCCCCCTCCGACACCCGCAGTCTCTGCCCACTAAGGGGCTCCTAGTGTGTGGAAACTTTTACTTCTGTACAGCTCCCTCCCACTGGTGCAGGTCCCGTCCCTATTCTTTTGTCTCTGTATTTTCTTTTTTCTTTTGCCCTACTCAGGTACGTGGGGGGTTTCTTGCCTTTTGGGAGGTCTGAGGTCTTCTGCCAGCGTTCAGTAGGTGTTCTGTAGGAGTTGGTCCACGTGTAGATGTATTTCTGGTGTATCTGGTGATCTCCGAGTCTTACTCTTCCGCCATCTTCCCCTCCAGCTATATACTAGTTTTTAAAGAAATGAAATCACTCTCCACACATTGTTCTTTATCATATCATGTATATTACCATTTGCCTAACTTCATATGTGATCATAATTTCTATGTGTGCATCACATCCATATATAATTTTACATAAACAATTTCCACATGCTCTTTTGCTTTATAAGGACTTTTCCCCCTTATCTCCTCCATCTGCCCTCCCATCCACACGCCCAGAAATTTATGCATATCTTTCTGTGACTTTTTCCATCTTCACATAGCTGGGTAATGGTGCATGTCTACACACTAATGTGTGCACACACAGACACTTAGGGAGGGTCGCCCTTATATGTTTTACAAATAGTCCTATTATACCACTTCCCGTTTTACTTTTCACACTCAGTCTTATTTGGTGGAAATCCCTGTAGGTCAAATGGCAGAGATCCAATTCATCCTTTTTCATTATTGTATAATATTCCAAGGTGTGGCTCCACTATAACTTATTTAATCATTTCTCTACTGATGAGCATTGTTTACTCTGTTAGTCAGGTTCTAGTCAGGAGAGAGAAAACAGACTTTTTGTTTTATCACAGAGAATTTATTGTAAAGATTTATTGCTTGGCTGTAAATGATCACTAAGTAAGAGAGAAGGGGGAAAAAAATAAAAACAGAACAGCAATATATTACAAATTGGAATTGCAGGAAGCAGTCGTCCCCCCTAGGTCTGGGTGAACAAAGGAAAGAAATTGGAATTATTAAAAGCTTGGAAGAGGGGCCCCATGGAACCGAAACTCAGACTTCTGAGGAGGGAGCCAGCTGGCGGGTGCTGGTATCTAAAACCTGTTTCTGCAGGTGTGAGAAAAGCTGCACAGGCTCAGCAGTGGCTGCAGGAAGGAACTGCTGCTGCTACGGTTAAGAATCGTTCCTAGACTAATGCTCAAACACAAGAAGTAGATAAGAAGCCAACAGGAAGCAAATCCTGTTTTCTTTTCCCAAGCTTCCAGTTTCCCTGCAGTCTCCTTCTTCAGAGGGAGCTGGGTGACTTCACAGAGTACCGGCTTCAGAGTAGAATTTAGGAGGATGGGTTTAAAGGTTCCAGACATTAAATTAACAACTGGCACATCTTTATTGCCAAGAATTTTTTGTCAGTTAAGAATAGAGCTGTATTGTGTCCTTATTTGCATATCCTTTTGTACCCGTGATTTTATTTCTCTGGAATAGATTCCCAGGAGTGAGATTACTGCATAAAATGATATTTAAAATTTTAACAGATGTTGCCAGATGTTTTTTTAAATGATACTGCAAAAATTCACACTCCTGCTAGCAGTTTTTGAGAGAAATCTTTCTTCTTATCCCCACCAGAAATAGAGGCTATCACTCTTTTCCATTTTTCCAGCATAATGGGTTAAAGCAATGTCTTGTTACTTTAATTTGCATTCTCCTGCTTGTGATTTTAAGTATGTTGTCATATGCTTATTAACAATCTGTGGTCCTTTTTTGTGCATTTCTTTTCCTATCTTTTGCTTGATTTTTTTTCTATTGGGATTCTTTCTGTTACCTTTTGTTGTGACTAGACAAAACCTCTTTGACTATTATAGAAATTGAACTTTATCAGTCTTCTGTGTTGTACTTTTTTCTAACTCAATTGTTTGTTTATTCACTTTCATTTTTGTATTTTTTCCAATATAATCTAACCAAAAGCAACTTATAGCTTCTGGTTCCTGTATTAGTTATATAGATCTCCCTCACTCCAAGACTGCATTTATAATATAGGCTTTTTTTTTTTTTTTGGTACGTGGGCCTCTCACCCCTGTGGCCTCTCCCGCCGCGGAGCATAGGCTCCGGACGCGCAGGCTCAGCGGCCATGGCTCACGGGCCCAGCCGCTCCGCGTCATGTGGGATCCTCCCGGACCGGGGCACGAACCCGTGTCCCCTGCATCGGCAGGTGGACTCTCAACCACTGCGCCACCAGGGAAGCCCTATACGCTTATTTTTAAAACTTTATTATTTTTTACATTTTAGAGTTTGTTTTATATGGAGTATGACTGTATATATTCTTTGATACGGGTTTCACTTTTTCTTTCACATGGATAGCCAGTTGTCCAGAAGCATTTATTATATCAACTATCCTTTCAATATTAACTTGAATACTAGTTTTTTTAAATGTGAAATTCTTATGCCTATTTTTGGATTTCTTATTCTGGATTTTACTGACTTTTAATTAATTCTTATGCCAATACCATATTGACTTAATCACACTGACTTAATGTGGTCAGTGCCTAGCACAAGATGTCCTTTTTTTCATTATTTTTTGAATATTCTCAGGCATTTCTTTTTCTATATATGTTCTTTAAGATCATTTTATCTATCTCCTTTGTACTTCCAAAAAGAAGAAATAAACCCCATTGGAGATTTCACTGGAACCACATTCTATTTATATGGCAACTTGTAGAGGATTTATATTTTATGAAATATTCTTGCCATCAAAGAATTTGTTCAGATCATGATTTATACTCCTAAGATATTATACTTTATATTTTTAATAAGACTTTATGATTTCTTTGTTAAATTTATTCTTAAATGTTTTATAGATTTGGTTTTTATTTTTACATTTCTGGATATTTAAAACTAGAAGAGAGAAAGCTATTGATTTTGCAGTATTTCCATTAGGCTAGACTAAACTGCTATATAAATAAATCCAGAAATGTGGTGGCCCCGAAGAAATACAAGTTAATTTCTCTCTGGTGATGGTTTAGAGTGTGTGTTCCAAATTGGCACATGGCTTTTCACTGTGTGTTCATTCAGGAACTCAGGGGAATTCAGCTCTACCATCTTTAATATGTGCTTCCTGGCTTGCTCTGATAGACACCATCCTAGCACAGAGCAGTAGAAAGGAGTATGGAGGAAAGTTTAGATTTACGGGACAAGCAGGAGACTGACAGTTGTTAGCTCTGTCCACATCTCACTGGAGGGAATTTGGCCATAGGCAACCTGTAACTGGAAGGAAGCCTGGGAGATGTAATGTGACTGGGGTGATGTATACCTAATTACTATTCTCTGAGGACAGAAGAAGGGATAGTGGGTTTTAGGAAATTTAGTAGACTCTGCCATGATATATGTATCCTGTATCTAGCCATTGTACTAAAGTCTCATTTACTGCAGTTTTCTTTTATAACTAGAGGCAGTTGGAATTTCTATAATATCATATCATCAATCAGAGAAAATTGGTTTATTGCTTCTTTTTCAATAATTTTTTCTATCATGTATTTCATTTTCTTGTTGTTAAATTTGTTAGAAACTCTTAAGTCAAGTTGCATAATAAGAGCAAGAGCAAGCAGCCCTAAGAGAATTTCTTTAATTAACATAGTTCTAGTATTTTACCGTTTAGAATAATATTTGGTAATGGTTTTTAGGATATTGTCTTTATCACTTTTAAAGATTTCCTTCCATTTTTATTTTACTCAGAGCTTACTTTCTAGTAACACTGTCGAGGTTTGTTAAACATCTTAACTATAAGATCATAGTTTTTTGCTTTTGATGTATTAATCTAATGAATTGTTGATCGATTTCCTGATAAGGAAGTATCAGGAATAAATCCTATTTATTTTATTCCTTCAGCATTTTTTGGTACACTGCTGGTGTATCAAAGATACATACTACTATTAGATATATGCTAATATTTTAAAAGAATTTTTGTGTCAGTAGTCCAAAATAAGACCAGAGCATAATTTTCTTTTCCCTCTTTATATCTTTTTGGATACTGTCTTAACACATTTGGAGATTAATTTATGCAGAATTAATAATATGGATTAAGGAAGTTTATGTTCCTATGGTCAAGAATACTGTAAATAAAATTAGAATTATGTGTTCTTTAAAAGTAAGATACAACTCAATTGTGAAATCATCATGCCCTTATCCTTTGCAGGGCATATAGACTTTTATTTACTTACCCAATCTCTTCTTTGTTAATTATCTATTCAAATTTTCCTCTTCTTGAATAAATTCTGACAACTTTATTTTGCTAGCATGTGGTCCATTTCCTCTAGGTGTTCAAATTTGTTGTAATACCATTACATGGAGCATTCTCTTATAATTTTTCTAATCTTTTCTGTGTCCTTGATTATCCTTTCTTATTTCTTACATATTTCTGTTCTCCTTAATAAGTCTTATAGGAAATTCATCTATTTTGTAATTATTTTCAAAAACCTGCTTTAAGAAATATTTCTTTATCCTTCTTATTTATATCCATTTAATGAGTTTTAGCTTTTTTATTATTTCTTTTTACTGCATTCTTTTGTTACTGTGTTCTTTAATAACGAAGGCCTTTACAGTCATAAATTTTTATCTGGATATAGCTTTTGTTGTGTTACATAGGTCTTAGTATAACATTTTCCAGAGTTTCTGTCTGTAATTTTCCAGTTAGTTATTTCTTTGGACCAAGCGTTATCTTAAAATGTGTTAGTTTTGAGGTGATCAAGATTTATTAGTAATATTTAAAATTTTTATTTCTAATTTTGCTGACTCAATATCAAAAGAAGTACCCTATAAAATCTCTACTTGAAGATTTTTGTAGAGGTATTATTTGAAGCCACATAAATTTTTAAAGTATTTTTAATTTAAAGGACATGAGATTTTTAATACGTCTATTAATTGAGTTTTATTGTATTATTCAGTTCCTCTGTATCATTTATTTTTTGTTTACAAACCACATTGCTTTCAAAGACTTTTCTTCTATTTCAAGTTTTAATTCTTTAATTGTTCTCACAGAAATAGTTTCATGGTCTACTTAGAATTTTTCAGATGACCCTCAAAATTGCCTCATTTTTTTTTTTCTCCTTTCAAATATCTTGAGTTTTAGCCTGGGGTGAGAGCGGGTGGGGCAGAGGACAAAGGAGGAAAACTACAGAATAGCATCATAGCAGTGGTCTGTGTGAGATTGTCTTATTCTGATTTCTGAAGTCAGAAGTAATTTGTTTTTTCCTTTAGTTTACATAAAAAATAACAAACAAATAAATAAAACCCTCCTTCAAGCTTCCTTACTGCCGTCTTCTGATCGATGGATATACAGAGTATTCCTCTGTAGATAAATACAAGTCCACTGCATTATGCATTCTTTAACACAGAGCAGCCCCTTTTAAAGGAACTATGTCACTTTCCTTAGATTACAATATTAAATATATTAAAACAACTTAGTAACGATTTCCTCATTTGGTAATCATTTTTTTCTTGCTGGTAATAAAAATCCAACCATGTTTAGTAAGGTCAAATTTGAAAAACAATTATTATATTAATAATAATAATCACAAAACAAAAATAACAATAGCAGATTCATTCATATCAAACCAAAAATTAGAAATTTTGAAAAGATTTAAACATGCTTATGAAACTAGAAGTCTCTCCCTCTGCATACTGTGAACAATCTGCTAAGATTGTTCTACTAAGATAGCTCATCAAAATTATTGCTTGACGATCCCATAATTTTCATGTGGACTTATCTGGAACTCTTGTTGGTTTCAGCTTTTAGTGACCCACAAGGTCACTATAATTTGGGTACCAGTAAGTTATGTTAGATTCTGAGACAGCTTCTATTTAATCTAAGGTAAAAATTTAAACTGATCATAATGAGGTATGACAACCATATTTGGCTAATCTACAAAGAAGAATATGTCATTGCAATAGTAATGGGACAAGCCATTCAATTAATTAGTAGCAAATTGAACAGATTGCTTTGGAAGTGTTCCAAGAGGGAAAGTGCTTGCGGAGCTTTGCTTCAAAAGCAAGGCAGACCAGACTTCCTTAATCCCCTTTGGTAGAGAGAAATTTGATTTTCCATCCTTGAATTTTATATGCCAGAATCTAATCCACAGCAGAGGTGGAATTGCAGGATAGAGAGGTGTTTATGTTAAAATTATGGGTCTAGTAACCTGTGATGATTGTCCTGATTTTTGAGGGGGCTCTTTGGGTGTTTACTCTACCTGTGAATAATAATGGAAATATTATAAACTTGTAATCTCTAAAATGTTTTCATCTATAACTCATTTGATCCAATCCCCAATATATTATCTGCCCATTTCACAGTGAGGAATTTGGAGGTCTGGGATCTCAAATACACTCCTGCTAGAACGAGTGCACGGGTACAGGTCTAGTTCAAGTCAAAACCCCATTTTATATCACCGCCGTTGCAGCAATAGGGTAACCTCTCTGTTCCCATGTGTAAACTGGAATGGAAATAATAGAGATCTTAGCCACGGCAAAAAGTTAGCCTTTGCCTAAGCTTGTTTATTTCCTTCAATGCCTAACCTTGTATTAAGAGGAAATAGAGCTAACTGATTTCAACGTAAAAGGTCTCTTGAAGTACAAAATAATAAAGCAGAGGCCTCCTCCCATTAGATTGGGGGAGGCTGAAGCATATGGGAATTATCTGCTTATTACGACCTCACACTAAACTCATTCACAGTTATGGAAGGACATGGCCCTCCTTGTTTTTAATCTCAAAACACAACAAAGTCCTGTTTGGTTGGAAAAATTAAGTAATCTGATGCCAGATCAATTTCTTGTACAAATAGTACTTCTTGGTTCTTGCTGAAGAGTTTTCAATTCTAGTTCCTTGATCATGTTCTCAAATATCATGTAAAAATAGAAAACATAGTAAAACAACCAGGACAACCAAACACCTCTCAAAGCCTGTTAATGTATCATTGACCTCTGTGCTATATAGTCCTGTGTCAAAATCCTCAATTTCACTGAGAAGGAAAGATGGATTGGTTTTGTTTTCTTGTCTCTAGAAGAGGAGTTGAAATGTCAGTAGAAAAGCACCTCTCTCCATCACCAGAGGAAGCTAATCAAGGAAACATGTCTTCAGGGAACACACACATTAATCTCTAGCTGGATCACGGGGCTGTTATGAGGTGTAACTAATCGTACAGTTGTGACTCGTCTCGGTCTGTAATAACATGCTCCACCGTGCCGTCCGTGGTTGGATGAGATGGATGTTGCATGTAAAAGAAAAAGTGTTGTTCAGCTGAAATGTCTGCAAGCCTGTGCCAGACAGTGACAGCTTGCAGTGAATGCAGCTACTGTGTTTCCAGCATAACACATTTACCCTGTGTTTCTGAAACTGTCTCGAGCAGTCATCACAGGACAATTTCAGACCCACAGGTTGTTATAACAGCTTCGTTCTCAAAAATGACCCCTGTCGGGGCTTCCCTGGTGGCGCAGTGGTTGAGAGTCCGCCTGCCGATGCAGGGAACACTGGTTCGTGCCCTGGTCTGGGAGGATCCCACATGCCGCGGAGCGGCTTGGGCCCGTGAGCCATGGCCGCTGAGCCTGTGCGTCCAGAGCCTGTGCTCCGCAACGGGAGAGGCCACAACAGTGAGAGGCCCGCGTACCGCAAAAAAAAAAAAAAAAAAAAAAAAGACCCCTGTCAAGATGTACTGTAGTTGTCTACTCAGATCCATTGTGGTGTTGAGTCCAGATGCTCAGAAATGTTTTTTAAAAAGAATCCTAAAGTGCTAAACTTTTGGTTTCCGGAAAAGGCTCTTCCAACACTTTTTCCACAGCAGGAAAGGTGTGCTGTGATCTCTTGGTATATGTACCACACATTCTGATTTGTCAGGTCAGTTTCCCGCCAGCTCTGGCCATAAGGCCCTGGACTGGCCCGGCTTACAGGCAACAGAAGGCCTCCAGGCTTTGAATGAGGTAGTGCCACTCTTCAAGGACCCATTCGACTTTACAGTTGCATGACTTTAAAAAAAATGTATCTATTCAAAAGCTTTTTTTCATGCTTCTTTCCTCTGAAATGGGAAATTCCTTAAGAGGCAAGAACTGAGGTATAATTTTTTAAAACTTATTATTAAGTTTTAAATTTTAAAATAATTTCTCAATATTTTTAATTTAAATGATTAAATGTTTTAAAATTTTAAATTACCTTTAATTTTTTTTTAATTTTGAAAATAAAATAACTGAACAGACAGATAAAATGTATGTTAGCAGAACAGGAGTTAGGTGTTATGTACCATGTACCCAGTATGCAATATTTACTGACACTGAGGACCGGAATTTACTGGTAGAAGAAGAAAAGGGGAAATAATGGACTATATTTTCATTTCTAATTCTATTTCAAAGGAACTTCATATGTTTTTCTAGAGAAATAAGTGTTTCCTGGAAATAAATATTCCTAGACTGATATATAACCTGATAATAATTGAAACATTTTCAAAAGGACACTGATATACACTAGAGAAATAAAATTTGGTAAAAGAAATACCATCCTGTGTAAGCAATTTTTATGTATGTTAGGACAATACAGAGGACATCTACACGTTGGCCTGTGCTGTGCTTTCTTTTCTCAGCAGCAAAGAATACTGCTGTTGTTAATCAATGTCTCTAATTTTATTTTTCAGAACGACAAATCCCCAGGGCGATCTGCAAGTCGATCAAGTAATATTTCAAAAGTAGGTGAACTGTATTCATTTTCTTAATTGTTTATTAATTTACATATTTTATGAGTTCAAGTAAATATTTTCTAACATTTAACCTGCTATTGTTATCTGTGAGCAATACACAAATATGACTTGTTAATGGTCTTAAATATTTTAAGAGTTTACCGTGATTGATTTCATACAGCAAAATGAGTGAAGCTATTTTTCGTCTTCAGTGCTGTATGCAAAAGACAATTTGCTACTTTCCGAGTGTCACTCAAAATATGTTTCTTCTCTCACTTCGGCTCAGAAAGCTACCACACACCCAAGGTGAAACTCTATCAACATCATGGTACAATTCCCATGAATTCAGTTTTTCCAGGAATATGGGCTCAACTATGCTGGAATCTAACCAGGACAGGTTTTAGAAAACAATTTAATTTAAGACACTAGTTTGGTCATACTTGCTTTATAGAGTCGATGGATGAAAAAAACAAAATACTCCCTAGACTGCCTATAAATCCAAGCAAGACACGAGGGTGTTGAAAATCCCATGGCATGGGAGCGATCCTCTAGATTTTTATTTCTCCTAGAAAACAAAAATTAAGAGCTGTTCTCTAAGATGAGGCACTATGCAGTTTATAGACTTGGTACTTGGGGAGTGAAAAATCATCTAGGGCCATTTGTGAAATTGGAAAATTATGACTTCCAAAAATATAATTCTGACAAAGCTGAATTTACCATGACGAGAACTTCCACAGCAGGGCCCCTCACTTGCCAATACCACAGCCCTGAGCTCAATTTTGTAAACATAACTTTGTATTATTTTCCTTCGAGGGGGCCCCCAAAACAGCAATAAACCATAGGCACTACAGAACATAGACCCACTTCCAATTTAGAAAAGTTTTTGTTTTGTTTTGTCTTGTTTTCACAAACAAAGGACTTCTATTACTCATTGAAAAATAGCAGTGGCCAGATTATCAGCATTTTCTTAAGTGGGTTTCCTGAGGCTGATTCTTACGAGACAATGTTAAGTTGGTCAGCTGACACCTGTGAGCACACTGGGTTGAGTATGGGAATGGAATCCTGCTCTTAGGAAACTCTCGTATTTTTAATACACAGTAAGGATGCCTGTCCGGTGCTCCATAGGCAGACCACATCACTGTGTTGCAATGCTCTCCACTGTACAAGCTTACTAAGATAGTCCAGAACAAAAGCAGTCAGTGTTTCTGCTTCCAAGACGTGCAGAGATGCAAGAGACCCACAGAGAATTGTATCTCAGTAGTTGGAACTGTACATCTCTAAGCACATTGCAATCTGGCGCCTTCCTAATATTTGAGAGCCCATGTGGCCCAGTGGTTAAAGCACTAGCCGTGTAGACAGAGGATGTGAGTGTAAGTCATCACTGTCACTTCCTACTTATGGGACCCGAGACACTCACTTAACCGCCCTGAGACACGCTTGCCTCCACTGGGACATGAGGCGATGGTATCAGTCATTGAAGGTTTTCTTAAGTGGTTGTAAATCAAAACAATACCTTTCAAATGTCAGTCCTCTCCATCACATCATGGAGAGCCTTGCCTGCAACTACAGAGCATCATCATCTTTCTGAATGTGAGTGTTAATGTTGACCTAGAAACCTGTAGGCAGTACTGACAACTCCTTTGTCATGCCAATTGCTTCGTGATCCAGGGGTAAAATTGTATCTGCGTTTCCAAACTGCTGTTTGACTTTGACATGATGCAGCTTTTATAGCTTTTACCTTTGCATTTATTCTTTAAGAAAGAGTCAGAAATGTAGTTTCCCTTCTATGAATTCGCCTTCCAGGCTCTGATAACATTTTTTGTGTTTTTGCCTCTCCAAGAGCAACACTCTTGATTTTATTGGTGCAAACTATTGATTTTATTACTGTTTAATGTATATCTTTCATGTACATCTTATTACCCTCAGAAATACTTTTTTCTTTTGTATTAACAGTATTCACAGACTATTGATAACACTTTTAAAATAGGAGTAGTATGAAGAAATTTTATTCAAAGATGATACCAAAAAAAAAAGATGATACAAGTTTGGGACAGTAAGACAAGTGTGAGCTGTCCCCAGTCTAACAAGTATTTGCTAATCCATATTCTATTTATAGATGACCTGCAAAAGCTATTAGATATAAATATTGGTTGTTATCCATTTTGATGGTAATTTATCTTAGATTAGGAACATGAAGTGGCAGGTCTTATTAACCGGTTTGCCAGACTGCATCATAAACGTTCTAGACTCATTCTTTTTTTTTTCAGTTATGACTAAACAGTTTATTTGATACATTTTAATTGCAGGCTTGTGTGGGAGACAATTAATGATAAAATGCATTCTATTCAGAGAGAAAAGAAAAGCTCTCCCCTTAAACAGTCATTCTAATTGTACAGTCACAAAAACTCAAACCATCACACACCCATGGGGGTGAAAAGATTTCAGTGTGCTTAAGTTTATTAGACTTAAGCCAATATAATGCTACTTTTACTTATATTCAGAATGACAGCCACAAATCCTAAATCCACTGTAGAGCCCTCACTACTTTTTAATGAATTACTAAGTGATAAACTCTTCATTAGACCACATAACTTACCAAGAAGGAGGTGGCAAATTCTAGTAATATTTGAGTCCTTTGACTTTTTTATTTTTACCATCTTTATTGGGGTATCATTGCTTTACAATGGTGTGTTAGTTTCTGATGTATAACATAGTGAATCAGCTATACATATACATATATCCCCATATCCCCTCCCTTTTGCATCTCCCTCCCACCCTCGCTATCCCACCCCCCTAGGTGGACCAGAACACCAAGCTGATCTCCCTGTGCTATGCGGCTGCTTCCACTAGCTATCTATTTTACATTTGGTAATACATATAAGTCCATGCCACTCTCTAACTTCGTCCCAGCTTACCATTCCCACTCCCCATGTCTTCAAGTCCATTCTCTACATCTGTGTCTTTATTCCTGTCCCGAACCTAGGTTCTTCATAAACATTTTTTTTTTAGATTCCATATATATGTGTGTTAGCATACAGTTTTGTTTTTCTCTTTCTGACTTACTTCACTCTGTATGACAGTCTCTAGATCCCTCCACCTCACTACAAGTAACTCAATTTCGTTTCCTTTTATGGCTGAGTAATATTCCATTGTATATATGTGCCACATCTTCTTTATCCATTCATCTGTCGATGGACACTTAGGTTGCTTCCATGTCCTGGCTATTGCAAATAGAGCTGCAGTGAACATTGTGGTACATGACTCTTTTTGAATTATGGTTTCTCAGGGTATATGCCCAGTAGTGGGATTGCTGGGTTGTATGGTAATTCTTTTTTTTTTTTACATCTTTATTGGAGTATAATTGCTTTACAATGGTGTGTTAGTTTCTGCTTTATAACAAAATGAATCAGTTATACATATACATATGTTCCCATATCTCTTCCCTCTTGCATCTCCCTCCCTCCCACCCTCCAGGCAGGCACAAAGCACCAAGCTGATCTCCCTGTGCTATGCGGCTGCTTCCCACTAGCTATCTACCTTACGTTTGGTAGTGTATATATGTCCATGCCACTCTCTCACTTTGTCACAGCTTACCCTTCCCCCTCCCCATATCCTCAAGTCCATTCTTTAGTAGGTCTGTGTCTTTATTCCTGTCTTACCCCTAGGTTCTTCATGACATTTTTTTTCCTTAAATTCCATATATATGTGTTAGCATACGGTATTTGTCTTTCTCTTTCTGACTTACTTCACTCTGTATGACAGACTCTAGGTCTATCCATCTCATTACAAATAGCTCAATTTCGTTTCTTCTTATGGCTGAGTAATATTCCATTGTGTATATGTGCCACATCTTCTTTATCCATTCATGCAATGATGGACACTTAGGTTGTTTCCATCTCCGGGCTATTGTAAATAGAGCTGCAGTGAACATTGTGGTACATGACTCTTTTTGAATTATGGTTTTCTCAGGGTATATGCCCAGTAGTGGGATTGCTGGGTCATATGGTAGTTCTATTTGTAGTTTTTTAAGGAACCTCCATACTGTTCTCCATAGTGGCTGTATCAGTTTACATTCCCACCAACAGTGCAAGAATGTTCCCTTTTCTCCACACCCTCTCCAGCATTTATTGTTTCTAGATTTTTTGAAGATGGGCATTCTGACTGGTGTGAGGTGATACCTCATTGTAGTTTTGATTTGCATTTCTCTAATGATAAGTGATGTTGAGCATTCTTTAATGAGTTTATTGGCAGTCGGTATATCTTCTTTGGAGAAATGTCTGTTTAGGTCTTCTGCCCATTTTTGGATTGGATTGTTTGTTTTTCTGATATAGAGGTGCATGAGCAGCTAGTAAACTTTGGAGATTAATCCATTGTCAGTTGCTTCATTTGCAAATATTTTCTCCCATTCTGAGGGTTGTCTTTTGGTCTTGTTTATGGTTTCCTTTGCTGTGCAAAAGCTTTGAAGTTTCATTAGGTCCCATTTGTTTATTTTTGTTTTTATTTCCATTTCTGTAGGAGGTGGGTCAAAAAGGATCTTGCTGTGATTTATGTCATAGAGTGTTCTGCCTATGTTTTCTTTTAAGAGTTTGATGTCTGTTTTCGTTTAAGAGTTTGTTAAGTGTCTGGCCTTACATTTAGGTCTTTAATCCATTTTGAGTTTATTTTTGTCTATGGTGTTAGGAAGTGTTCTAATTTCATTCTTTTACATGTAGCTGGCAAGTTTTCCCAGTACCACTTATTGAAGAGGCTGTCTTTTCTCCATTGTATATTCTTCCCTCCTTTATCAAAGATAAGGTGACCATATGTGCGTGGGTTTATCTCTGGGCTTTCTATCCTGTTCCATTGATCTATCTTTCTGTTTTTGTGCCAGTACCATACTGTCTTCACTACTGTAGCGTTGTAGTATAGTCTGAAGTCCAGGAGCCTTGATTCCTCCAGCTCCGTTTTTCTTTCTCAAGATTGCTTTGGCTATTCAGGGTCTTTTGTGTTTCCATCCAAATGGTGAAATTTTTTGTTCTAGTTCTGTGAAAAATGTCATTGGTACTTTGGTAGGGATTGCAGTGATCTGTAGATTGCTTTGGGTAGTATAGTCATTTTCACGATGTTGATTCTTCCAATCCAGGAAATGGTATATCTCTCCATCTATTTGTATCATCTTTAATTTCTTTCATCAGTGTCTTATAATTTTCTGCATACAGGTCTTTTGTCTCCCTAAGAAGGTTTATTCCTAGCTATTTTATTCTTTTTGTTGCAATGGTAAATGGGAGTGTTTCCTTAATTTCTCTTTCAGATTTTTCATCATTAGTGTATAGAAATGCAAGAGATTTCTGTGCATTAATTTTGTATACTGCTACTTTACCAAATTCAGTGATTAGCTCTGGTAGTTTTCTGGTAGTGTCTTTATGATTCTCTTTGTGTAGGATCATGTCATCTGCAACCAGTGACAGCTTTACTTATTCTTTTCCGATTTGGATTCTTTTTATTTCTTTTTCTTCTCTGATTGCTGTGGCTAAAACTTCCAAAACTATGTTAAATAATAGTGGTCTAGTGGGCAACCTTATCTTGTTCCTTATCTTAGTGGAAGTGGTTTCAGTTTTTCACCATTGAAAATGATGTTGGCTGTGGGTTTGTCATACATGGCCTTTATTATGTTGGGGTAAGTTCCCTCTATGCCTACTTTATGGAGGGTTTTTATCATAAATGGGTGTTGACTTTTGTCGAAAGCTTTTTCTGCATCTATTGAGATGATCATATGTTTTTTATCCTTCAGTTTGTTAATACAGTGTATCACATTGATTGATTTGCATATATCGAAGAATCCTTGCATTCCTGGGATAAACCCCACTTGTTCATGGTGTATGATCCTTTTCATGTGCTGCTGTATTCTGTTTGCTAGTATTTTGTTGAGGATTTTTGCATCTATGTTCATCAGTGATATTGACCTGTAGTTTTCTTTCTTTGTGACATCTTTGGTTTAGGTATCAGGGTGATGGTGGCCTCGAAGAATGAGTTTTGGAGTTTTTCTCCCTCTGTCATATTTTGGAGGAGCTTGAGAAGGATGGGTGTTAGCTCTTCACTAAATGTTAGATAGAATTCGCCTGTGAAGCCGTCTGATCCTGGGCTTTTGTTTACTGGAAGATTTTAATTAAAGTCTCAATTACAGTGCTTGTGATTGGTTGTTTATATTGTCTCTTTCTTCCTGGTTCAGTCTCAGAAGGTTGTGCTTTTCTAAGAATTTGTCCATTTCTTCCAGGTTGTCCATTTTATTGGCATATAGTTGCTTGCGGTAATCTCTCATGATCCTTTGTATTTCTGCAGTGTCAGTTGTTACTTCTCCTTTTTCATTTCTAATTCTATTGATATGAGTCTTCTCCCTTTCTTCTTGATGAGTCTGGCTAATGGTTTATCAATTTTGTTTGTCTTCTCAAAGAAGCAGCTTTTAGTTTTACTGATCTTTGCTATCATTTCTTTCATTTCTTTTTCATTTATTTCTGATCTGATTGTTACGATTTCTTTCCTTCCGCTAACTTTGGGGTTTTTTTGTTCTTCTTTCTCTAATTGCTTTAGGTGTAAGCTGAGGTTGTTTATTTGAGATGTTTCTTGTTTCTTGAGGTAGGCTTGTGTTGCTGTAAACTTCCCTCTTAGAGCGGCTTTTGCTGCATCCCATAGGTTTTGGGTCCTCATGTTTTCATTGTCATTTGTTTCTAGGTATTTTTTGATTTCCTCTTTGATTTCTTCAGTTATCTCTTGGTTGTTAAGTAATGTATTGTTTAGCCTCCATGTATTTGTATTTTTTACAGAATTTTTCCTGTAATTGATATCTAGTCTCATAGTGCTGTGGTCAGAAAACATACGTGATACGATTTCAATTTTGTTAAATTTACCAAGGCTTGATTTGTGACCCAAGATATGATCTATCCTGGAAAATGTTCCATGAGCACTTGAGAAGAAATTGTATTCTGTTGCTTTTGGATGAAATGTTCTATAAATATTAATTAAATCCACCTTGTTTAATGTGTCATTTAAAGCTTGTGTTTCCTTATTTAATTTCATTTTGCATCATCTTTACTATCATTTCTCTGAATTCTTTTTCAGGTGATCTGCCTGTTTCCTCTTCATTTGTTTGGTCTGGTGGGTGTTTACATTGCTCCTTCATCTGCTGTGTGTTTCTCTCTCTTCTCATTTTGCTTATCATACTGTGTTTGGGGTCTTCTTTTCGCAGGGTGCAGGTTCGTAATTCCAGTTGTTTTTGGTGCCTGCTCCCAGTGGCGACGGTTGGTTCAGTGGGTTGTGTAGGCTTCCTGATGGAGGAGACTGGTTCCTGTGTTCTGGTGGATGAGGCTGGATCTTGTCTTTCTGGTGGGCAGGACTGTGTCCAATGGTGTGTTTTGGGGTGTCTGTGAAGTTATTATGATTTTAGGCAGCCTCTCTGCTAATGGGTGGGGTTGTGTTCCTGTCTTGCTAGTTGTTTGGCGTAGGGTGTCCAGCACTGTCGCTTGCTGGTCATTGAGTGGAGCTGAGTCTTTGTTTTGAGATGGAGATCACTGGGGAGAGCTTTCACCGTTTGAGATTACGTGGAGCCGGGAGGTGTCTGGTGGACCAATGTCCTGAACTCGGCTCTCCCACCTCAGAGGCACAGGCCTGACACCTGGCCAGAGCACCAAGACCCTGTCAGCCACACGGCCAGGTACATGGGGAGATTCTTGCCTTTTGGCAAGTCTGAGGTCTTCTGCCAGCGTTCAGTAGGTGTTCTATAGGAGCTGTTCCACGTGCAGATGTATTTCTGATGTATTTGTGGGGAGGAAGGTGATCTCCACCTCTCACTTCTCTGCCATCTTGAAGGTCTCCTCGAGTCCCTTAACTTTTAAAGTGGTGGAAAAAAAGAGATTAAAGTAGAACAAGGGTATATTTTCTCTAACTTTGTCAAAATAATTTTTATGTCAAAAAAGACTAAGTTTCTCAAGGGTGTGATAATCAGCATAATAGAGTAATTAACAGTATGGATTCAGAGTAACTGCTTAGGAGCATAGTACACTTCCTTAGTAACTTTATTTGTAAAATAAGAGTATCAAACAATATCTCTCTCAGAGGGGTACTTAGCACAGTACCCAGCACTGTGTAAGTATGAGCTGCTCTTATTATGGGGCTCTTAATACTGATGTCTCACAGTACAGTAAGTACTCAGTAATCTTTTTGTGAGCAAGTGAATTTGTGACACGGGTTATAGTATACATATTGTTTTCTCGGCTGACTAAGAATAAGTAACAGATTGGACAGGATTAAGTTAAATTTAGGATTAAGTAAAACGTTTGTGATGTGACATAATTTTATTGAAAAAATACTGCACATTCTTGTTTCATTAAAAAGTGCATGTGTTTTTAACAATAAAAATTCTGTTAGGTCAGTAGCACTAAAACTCATAATGGGCATCTTCCTTAACTGTTGTCAAGTTTGTTGGCATCCCTGAGCCTTTGATAAAGGGCAGTCACAGCTCAGAGGACTCCATCCAGGCTGGGGTAGCGGAAGCGTCCTGCATGCCATTGAGTCTGCTTTCCTGCCTGTTTCCTACAGTTTCTTAATGAATCAGAACTTCTAGTCATTAGTATTTGTGGAATGTCTCCATCAGCAATCTTATTCTATACTGGGAATGACGGAGTAACGAAAAAATCCCCTCCAAGTCCTCAGTGAGCTTACAGTGAAGGAGTTGAGATATGACATAGATATATAACTTGTAATTTAATATATACATACATTATAATTTAATATATATTAAGTAGAACTATGTGCAAAAAAGATAACAGAGCAAGCAACCCTGCGCCTCTCACCTTTAGAAAGACCTGGCCCTTGGTCGGCACCTGGGATTTCAGTAGTGGGGTACCACCACCCTAACTGGTAAGAATGGCGCATGGTGCCTAAATTGTGCAAAAACACCAGTTTATCCTAGATTCCTGCTTTCCTTCTGGGAGTCTGGGGTTTGGGTACATGCTAGACAGTTGGTACCTATAAGACCAGCCCCCAGTAAAAAGTTGGAACACTGGATCTCTCACGAGTCTCCCTGGTAGACAGCACTTCTCATCTGGTGTTACAACTCACAGCTGCAGGAATTAAGCGCGTCTATGACTCCCCTGGGAGTAAACCTGGGGAAGTTTGGAACTCTGCTCCTCATGTCCTCTGGACTTCACCCCGTGTGCCTTTTTCCTTTGCTGATTTTGCTTTGTGTCCTTTCACTGTAATAAACCGTAGGGAGGAATATGGCTACAAGTTCAGTCCTATGAGGGGTCCTAGGCGATCACTGCCCTTGAGCATAGTCATGGGACCCTCTGGAGCTCCAGCCAAAACAGTACAGACCGCAGGCTATGAGAGTTCAGGGAATGACCACTCCCATCTGGTGACAGGATAGCACTAGGGAAGAACTGTATATAAACAGGGACTTGAAGGAGGGGTGTGACTTGATCCAATACAAGGAAAGTATGTTTAAAGGCATATAAGTACAAGGCATGGAAGCCAGAAAACATGATTAGAAGAAGAAAGGTACTCAAAATAGTCTTCAGGGACCTTTGACATGGAACGTTGGTCGTAGGATACATTCTCTTTAATTGTACAAGTGTTCCCTGGCTTGGAAACATAGAGATGGATTTAGAATCCATTGAGATCCTTGAGACAGTTTTTAGTAAACAGAACATTAGAAACGGAACATTATTATTTTTGATATTCAGGATTGTGTAAGTCCTGAGTGATCTTGCTGCTGTGAATACGAAATATCCAAGTGTGGGATAAATAACAAATGTTGAATTGTTAGTAAACATTTAAACTTTTTCTCCTTAGTCTTTACCTCAGTATTTCTACCCTATATTATTCAGTTGCAATTATACTTTGAATTTTCTGGTCATTCCAACTTTGAGTTTTTTATTAGTTTATATTTCTAACTTGTTTTAGGAATATAAGATATACTTGTGACTCTTTTTTTTTTTTACTCTAATAGGATTTGTGTGCCTTGGATATGTTAACGCTGCTCTAAAAGCTACAGAGAAGCTATATAAGTTTAAAACAATGTATGTGAGATTGTCAGAATATCTGTGTGAACATGCCAGTTTTCATTTTTTCCTCACTTACTTTTCCTCTGAAAAGCTGCTTTTGATATTAGTGTTTGTTGTTGCCTTTTAACACACATATGGCTCACAGATAGGCTCCTCGGGAAGCAAAATTAGCCAAATTTGGCTTTTCTTCTCTTTTTTCTAGGGTGAGGCCTCATTACATTCAACTAGCAACAGTATATTATGTATTTCACAAGAAAAACCTTTCAAGAGCAAACTGTCAAAAGGAAAGAAAGGCTTGTACTTTCAGTTAAAATCAACATCTAGCATTTTCTTTTAAACAAAACACTTTATGCTTTTTGGTCTATGTAGGAAGCAGCTCATGAAATCTAATCTACTTATGAAAAGAAATTCAAAAGCTACTACCTTAAAATCATGTTTCAGTTAGTTTCCATTATTCCCTATTATATTCCCTAGACCTCACTTACTTGACAAAGCGTCATCTAAAATGTTCAGTTGGTATCTACCTAGAAATATCATATACAATGTTAAGGTAAAGACAGTACATAGTGTATGAAATATTAATGCTAAAGTGTTTCCTTTCCCTCTCTGTGTGCCCCAGCTTATTCTGCAATAAATAAAGGTGTATAGTATAGTCAACACAATTTATTCAACAGACATTTTTAAGGATGTACATTTTAAATAGGTATTTTCTTTTGATCAGATAAATACCTTGATTCTACTTCTGTAAGTCTTCATCTCTTCCTGTTTTGCCAGATTTGCCTTTAAGATTCCAGTGTGTTTTCCAGCAAGGTCAAGGTGAATGTGTTCCCCCAATTTAACATGTATTGGGAGTTCATTCAGCTGACCCTGAGCCAAGTATTTGCATCTCTGAACAGGCGTTTAATGTTCTGAGTTAGTGAGAGATCCATCTTGGTTTGCTTATAAGGGACCTGTAAATCAGCCATACCTTCAGACTACATACCTTGAGAGGGTAAATTTGACAGCTTGATGAAGTAAAATGGGATGTAGAATTTTTTGATTTCCTCTTTGATTTCTTCAGTGATTTCTTGGTTATTTAGTAGTGTATTGTTTAGCCTCCATGTGTTTGTGTTTTTTACAGTTTTTTCCCTGTAATTGATTTCTAATCTTATAGTATTGTGGTCAGAAAAGATGCTTGATATGATTTCAATTTTCTTAAATTACTGAAGCTTGATTTGTGACTCAAGATGTGATCTATCCTGGAGAATGTTCCATGTGCATTGAGAAGAAAGTGTAATCTGCTGTTTTTGGGTGGAATATCCTCTAAATATCAGTTAAATCTGTTTGGTCTGTTGTGTCATTTAAAGCTTGTGTTTCCTTATTAATTTTCTGTTTGGATGATCTGTCCATTGGTGTAAGTGAGGTGTTAAAGTCCCCCACTATTACTGTTACTGTCGACTTCCTCTTTTATAGCTGTTAGCAGTTGCCTTATGTATTGATATACCTCATTCTTGATTATCAGTTCTTTTAGACTAGGCAGTTTGCTGGTGAGGTGTCTCTGATTACCTTGCCCTTAACAGGTTGTGCTTGATGTAACCAACGATTTGAAGTTAAACCTGTGTTTGGATAAATGGAAAAATGCTACAGCAGATCCCCCAAGTTTGAGACTTGTCTGGATTCCTCATTATGTAGCAGCCACCCTAGCTCCTCATGATGGCCAAGTCTGTTGTTGAGTGAATTGCTGCTCTGTCTACCAGACCACATAACTTGTGTCACTCTTGAGGGAAAGCTCCATTCCTGTGGTCCACTGATGTCCTGACCAGTCTTTCTAGAGCCAATTAGCATACCAGGAGGTGCTTTCTATACTATCAGAACTTTGCAATGGTGTGACCTTGATCCAAAACCCTGAAGTTTTCACTGTAATTCTCCATTTGGGACTTGACAGAGAACCTGCCTGGCATTCCTAGTTACCATGGTAATGATAATAGTATGGGGCTTGCCACTTATTACGGCTTTGGCATCAAGGTTGCTTGTATCGCAGCTGACACTGCTGCAGAAACTTTTCTCATTCTAGTCCCCACTCAGAAGTGGTAGCCTTCTGAGTCATCTGATAAAGGGCCTGAGAATTATTCCAAAGTGTTGTCTTGTTCTAAGACTCAGAATCCTACCAAGCATTCTGCGTCTTTCTTCATAGCAAGATTAGATGCCAAATGTGTCTGAAGGGAATGTCTTGACACGCACAACAAAATGGGATCCCCAGTATTTTCACTGGTTTGGCCAATTCCTGAATGTTTGTGGAATTTTTGTCCCTCCCTCGTGTCCTAAAAAAGCCTTCAGATTATTGGCCTTTCCTGCTCATTAGACCTGATTAACATGATATCATCACAAAATGGACTAAACTGATTTTGACAACCGTCAGACAATTAAGGTTAGCTTCAGTCTATATTGTGATGTATCTCTGGTGCAGGACCAGGAATGTGTACTGCTGTCCATGCCAGGTGAATGCAAATTGGTCTTGATCCTCATTTATGATGAATATTGAAAGAACACGTTTCTAGGAAAGTAGATTCATACCACATGCTGGTCTGCTCTGATGGTGAGGGTGCCTGGCCCACTATATTTCAGCAGGAACAGACTAGAAATTAAGTGACATGACGGAAACGACCACCCTTATATCCTTTTAAGTCTATTCTCATGAAACGGCCAATATGATCCTTTTCAAATATATGCCAGATAGTGTCTTGCTCCTGTTTCAACCCTCCAGTCGTTTCCTATATCACCCAGAGTAAAACAGAAATCCCTAAGCTGTCCCTGCAGTCTCTCTCTAATTGTATTTCTTATTGCTCTTCCTCTGGGTTACTCAGCTACAGACTCACTGAACCCTTCTGCTTCGGGGCATTTGTCTCTGCCCTGGCTGCTCAAAATTCTTATTCCCCACATGTCTACATGGCTTGCTTTCTCGATTTTTCTACTTAGATACCACCTTATCAGTGAGGACCTATCTCCTTTCCTGCTTTATTTTCCCTTAAGGATTGTGTTGTAATCTGCAATATTATATATTTTCTTTATTTGTTTAGTTTAAGGTCTATGAGAGCAAGAACTTCATTTCTTGGTTCAGTATTGCTTCCTCAGCACCTAGAAATGTGACTGATAAATACACTCAAAAAATATGTGCTGAATGAGAGAATAGAGCCTGTTTTGTTTTGTTAGCTTTAGAATGTATGTTCCTAATGTGGAATCTGTGGGTGCACAGAGCAGTGATCCCTGGACCAGGCCAGTCCATGACTCACTGTTCCAGTACACACAAGATAGGTGAAAGTACATGTGTTTATAATGGATGCAATTGATGCCCCACCCAGATGCCCAACACCAGCCACCTTCTCCCAGCTTCTCTGAGTGTTTTCACATAATTCACCAGCTGCCTCCTTCTTCAGAGATTTTCCCTAAGTCAAGTGGGTGAAGTCTAGCCTTTCACCCTAGATACATAACATGTGAGCATTTTTAAAAATCATAGTTTAGGGCTTCCCTGGTGGCACAGTGGTTGAGAGTCTGCCTGCCGATGCAGGGGACGCGGGTTCGTGCCCCAGTCCGGGAAGATCCCACATGCCGCAGAGCGGTTGGGCCCGTGAGCCATGGCCGCTGAGCCTGCGCGTCCGGAGCCTGTGCTCTGCAACGGGAGAGGCCACAGCAGTGAGAGGCCTGCGTACCGCAAAAAAAAAAAAAAAAAAAAAAAAAAAATCATACTTTAATACCCACCAAAGAGCATCTGTTGCAGAAGAGGTGCTAAATAGGTGGAAAGGATGGCTTATCCAGTGGATTTCAGCCAGGCTTTGTCCTAAGCTCCCCCACTGCTGTGCCAGAGCCCGTAAATGGAATAGCTCTGGTGGCAGAGAAGGACGCCTTGCGTGGGCACGATGCCGTGGTCTCCTCTTCACCAGGGGTGATCCAGCCACCTGCCTTGCTGAATGAACACTTGACATGAAGAAGCAGAGGCTGATGTCGAGCCCCCGCATTTAGTACCGTTTATCAAGAAAACCAACCAGCCCCTGATAGCGGCTGGATTGCATCACAGGCCTTCTGGGTTTGCCTCTTTTGAAAAGTTAGAACTAGGGTGAAGTAAGAAGAGCACTAGGCTCAGACACAAACGGCAATGGGATGCCAAAAACCTCAGTAATCAACATAAATTTTAACGCAATACTTGAGGAAACAAGTGTCTTGCCAAAACTCCATTATAAATAGGGTATCAAGATTTTAAATAGAAACAGGATCAGTGCTGTATCAGGCCCTATGCAGCCAGAGGCAAAGGGAAAATTCTGTATTACTGGTTTTCTCTGTATTTAATTTTTTGGTATTTGTTCGTCATGGATTTTTTGCATTTTTTAAAATACTGTTTTAAAGTTTTTTTTTTTTCTCTTGATTATTGAGTGTTTCAGTGCCCTCTTACATTGCATGCCTGAGGCGAGTGTCTGAGTCCTGGCTCTGTGCCTCATGTAACAGCTTCCAGCTACTGCCAGCAGTCCAAACTCAGCATCTGATCTACCAATGCAGGATTCTGCCAGCATCACATCAGACCCAGGGACTCAGTGTAAAGCAGAAAGGTGCAGCAGTGTGTGTGTGACTGTGGGATTCACAGGCCTCCTGCAGCACACACCCTGTCTGCCAGATGCTGTCAGTCTGATACAGCAATTATACAGACTTTTTTTTTTTTTTTTTTTTTTTTTGCGGTACGCAAGCCTCTCATTGTTGTGGCCTCTCCCGTTGCGGAGCACAGGCTCCGGACGCGCAGGCTCAGCGGCCATGGCTCACGGGCCCAGCCACTCCGCGGCATGTGGGATCTTCCCGGACCAGGGCACGAACCCGTATGTCCCCTGCATCGGCAGGCGGACTCTCAACCACTGCACCACCAGGGAAGCCCCAATCATACAGACTTTTGAAGATGGCTGCGAGCTATCAGCCTAGAGAAGACTCCCTGGGAGAATGGGACACTATCCCACAAGATACATTACGTGTTTGAAACCAGCACCCATGAAACAGTGCCTTGTTTCTTACAGATCCAGTTACCTTACTTCCAGTGATCCATTTGTGGACTTTGTGCTTCCCACAGCCATCACTTTAGGCTCGGTGGGCTTCTAAGTGCTGGTTCACAAGGCACACAGTCCCACCGGAGGACACAGTAAGAATCCCACTAAACTTAAAGCTATGACTGCTGTCTGCTCACCTTGAGCGCCTCCAGCTAGTATCCCAGCAAGTAAAGAAATCTGTTACCATTCTAGCAGGAGCAATTAACCTTATCCTTAACCTTTATACAACATTGGGACAGGGGGAAATATGTTTGCCCCTCGTGTGATTTACTAGCATCTCTGTTCCTTTCACTGTGTAAATGGGCAAGTAGAACAACTACAGCCTGATAAGGGCTTAGTAACCACGGCTCAGTCCCTCAGGCAAGCCACCCAGACCAACAGAATGGTTGACAAAGGTGAAAGGAATTTAGAAGGGGTGTGCAGTCAGGAAGATGTTGAGTTATCAGCCATGATCTCTGGACCAAATGCAGCAACAGGGGCTATATTTCATCCCTCTTAACCTCCTCCGCTGAGACTCTCCTGAAAGTGGAACCAGTCAGAATCCTGGAGAAGCTATGTCAAGGTGGGGTGAACTTGATGGGAACCGCAGGTGGATCTGAGTGGTCCAAGGCATCATCTCAAGTGGAAGCTGTTAAGTCCCCACCCAGATCCCTACTACAGACCCCGTCACACAGCTGCTGTGAGTGCTGGCTGATAATGTAACTCACAGCTGCTCCCTCCCCAGAGACCTGTCATTGGCCACGCAAGAACTTTATTGCCCACGAGGTCAAGGGCTGCTGGAAGGAAGGGGGCACTGACCCCCTTGCCTGAAGGTGGGATTAATGCTTGGTTCAGTGTGGGTGTCAGAGCCGCCATATGGGATCAGCTGAAGCTAACGTTCAGGTAAGACAAAATTCTGCCTGGCTCTGTAGCTCGTGTTCTATAACTGCTCCCCTCTTTCCACTTCTAAAAACACCACCCTAGTAAATCACTTGGACAAGAATTCTTGTCTCAGGCTCCGCTTCTAGGGAATCTGACCTAAGCAGCTTAGAAACTTTTTAGCAATTTTACAGTCTTACAGCACACATATCCCACGGCAATTTTTAATAGTATTTTCAAGTGTATTAGTCCGTAAAGGATTGTAGAGAAAAAAAGAGAGAAAGAGAAAGGGTGGGGGAGAGGAAGAGAGGGAAAGACAGAATCGGTTCTTTACTACAGATAATCTGCCCTGGGGCATCTAATATGTTTTTAGAAGATCCAGATTTCTCAATTGTCTAGAATGCTTTAGAAAGTCCAGAAAAAAAAAAGAAATTACTTCAAATTAACTTGAGTGTGTGTATATTTATGCATCTGGGGAGAGACTACATAGTTTTCATCATCTGAAAAATGTGCAAAGATGAAAATGATGTTTCCACATATCTGTAGAGAAATACACATGAACGCTCAGTCTTCTGGCTCATCATGAGCTTCGTTTGTTTGTTTGCTAAAACTGGCTTGATCTGCCCTACTACTTTCTGTAAAACAGAATAGGACGGCATCTATGATTTTTCACTCATACCTTGAATAGTTACAGAATGCCCAGTTATTATATGCAAGAAATTATTTTAGATGCTAAACATTCAAAGCTATTAGAGCTACTATAGTCACGGCCATTATGAAATATATATTCTAGGATTATTGAACATTTCTCTGGTTTGTTACCTTTAGCTAAAAGGTTTATTTTGGCTTTGGTTTGGTTGGTTGGTTGGTTTTTTCGGAATTTCCTCTAGGACGGGTCTCCGTAGCGCTCTTGGATTTCAAGAAGTAGGAAAAGCCGTACGTTTGGGAAGCTTTGGGTGTAGTAACAGGTGAACTCTGCCTTCTGCTAAAGCATTTTGAAGGTATGGTGGTCTAGTGCTGGGGGCCAGCCTGGGGAAGGCTGTTGACATGACCATTGGTTGAGGTGACCTCATGACCACACCAGAGGTGATAAAGGATCGTGATTTGGATACTGTAATGCTAGCTGGTTTTTGTTATCCAATTAAATTATGTCTGTGGCTTCATGTGTATTCTGGCAAGCGATAGGTAGCAGAGGGCTTGAAATATACTCTGTCCTTTTTCCATCCCTAAACTATGTAATCTATATTTAGTTGTTGTTTCTTTCAACAACCGTACCATGTCAAGCCTTCTGACAATAGGAAGAGTTGGAGGTACTTTTTTCTTTTAGTTTCTGATTTACTTAAGAGGTAATTAAGTAGGGTGGAGCCCAGGCATTGGTGTTTTTTAAGATGTTTCCCAAGTGATTTGAATGTACAGCCCAGATGAAAGCCCCTGAGACATCTGGCAACATCTGGAGATATTTTGGGTTGTCACAGCTGGGTAGGGGGTTGCTCCTGGCATCTCGCGGGGGGGGGGGGGGGCAGGGATGCTGCTGAACACCCAGGATGCGCAGGACAGCCAGCCCCACAGCAATAGTGCCGCCACTGGAGGGCGCACTGGGGCTGGAGACAAGCCGATCTGAAGGCAGAGGCCAGGTGGGCAGAAACTGATGGTCCAGGTGGGAGGATAGATGTTCCACTGAGGCAGGATTTAGTGGGCAGGTAGGAGACGTGTCAGAGACAAAAGCAAAGTTCACAGAAGTTTTCCTCCAGTGGCCAGCGTCATCTGGAATGCTCCCTGGGCTTCTGGGCAGGGTGGGAAGAGCAGGTTTGGGGAGACACTAGTAAGCACAGATCAGGGTGCCGTGCTCCCGAGGTTGTGTGGGTCGTCGGGGTGAGATGGCACAGGGGTCCATCTGGCGTCTGTGTGGACAGGCTTCTTAGCAGGAGCCTCTTCTCCTCTGTCTGCAAAACAACCCCGTGGCTCTGGGTCACTTCCCCATCTTTGCACCGAAAAGTACTGAGTATTATCATCCTCCGGGAACCGTCTCCGGCTTCGAGGAGAATTCCAGCCCAGAGGTGTCACACAGCGAGTGGCAGCTTCTTAATGCAGGAGCAGCATGGGCATGGAAGGCGATATGTCCAGGCCTTCAAGCCATCGTTTATGCTCCTTTGTGGTGTCGGTGTTCCCTGTCGTGCCTTCGGTCACAGCTTGTTGGCATCTGAAATAGGAAATGTGGGGCTGATACCTCCATCCCCGCCCCCAACATGGGACCAGCGGGGTGCAGCCTGGCTCCTTGGCAGGCGGGGAGCTGAGTCTGAGTAGGAGTGTCATTGAGATCTGGGGTGAGGTTGGCCGTCCTTGGAGACACTTTTTAAATGTACCTTAGTGTGACCAACATGTGGATGGTGGTGGTGAAAGGGATTCACCACTATGTTGGCTTCATAGTTTCTAAGGTCTGCTTTTAATTCCACTTTCAAGTATTGTCAGTGATTAAATCCCTGGACAGAACACCTACTAAGAAGTTAGGATCAGTAACATTTTATCTCCCCCAGTGCTGAGTAGATGGATGTCATCTTCTTTCAAATCCGTTTGCATCGTATTGACTCTCTAAACATCCTGTAAGAAGACTGACTCACTTTAAGTGAAGTCCAGAGTCATAGTAATTTTAGTTGAAAACAGAATTAGTTGATAATAAGGATTATGTTTGTGGAGGTGAAGTTCAGAAACAAGGCTGCAGGCTGGCCCGGGAATCAGACACCTGTGGGGAGTGGGAATCACTGTTGGCGTTTAGTCTGTGTACCCTTGGTCTCCTTAGGTGAAGAACTCTGGATATCATGACGAGTGTAGACAGCTCAGATCTCCTGACCCAATGCCCAGCTAAGTACAGGCTCCTAAAAAACTCAGAAAATAGGTCATGCCAACCACTCAGTGGGAGAGAACAGGCAGAATGAGAGAATAGTGCCAAGATATTAAGTAACACTGGCAGTGGCCAACCAAACATGTAAGAAATGGACCAGTTCGATTTAACTCAAACTCTTCAGTATTGTACTTGAATATTCTAATTTCTTTTTTTAGTATAATATAAGTTAATAGATTCGTGAGATGAATTTAGGGTATCGTGTCATTTACCTGTCTAATGATGTAAACAGTTCTCATCCATCCTACAAGTAATGGGGGAAGTCAGTCTCAAAGAGTCTGGGTCCTTTGGGGCAAGATGAAAAAGATTTGTTTTATGACACATATGGAAAAAAATATTCTATCCAGGTGAATTTACAGTAGTAAGTAGCTGGTTATTGATTCTTAAGCAGCATGGTAGCCATTAGCTATGGGTAGCTATCTAAATTTAAATTAATTGCAATTATATAAAATTTTAAAATAAGTTCTTCAGTTGTGCTGGCCACGTTCCAGTGGTTACCATATTGGACAATATAGGGACAGAATATTCACATCGTCACCAAAAGCTCTATCAGACAGACTCTGCTGCTCTAGAAAATACATCAGACTCCTCTGTGGAAAGAGGTATGTGAATGTTGCCTAGACAATTTCAGCACAGTTAGAAAAATAAGCCCAATCTGTGATCATACTTAGTTATCTGTGACAGTTATTATCTGTGATAATACAATATGTGATAATGCTTAATTCAACAATTTGCAAGCTCTTAAATCCTGATGCCTGCCATTCAGCCTTGCCTGGCTTAATGTAATATTCTCGTAACAAGAAATACTGAAGATCAAGAACTATTCATCATGAATAGGTGCCAGGGGACAAATGACAGGGCTGTAATGGTTGTGACTTGGTTCTGTGGTCATGTGGGAAGTAGTTTCTCCAGATGGGGTCACAAAGCAAAAGGGGGCCAGTATTCGGTTCTCTTAACAATTCTGAAAGGGAATGAAGACCACGTAGTCTTGTGCTGCCAGGGTGGAAATCATCCGACATCACTGCTCATCCTTCTGCTCTACAGAGCAGAAACAAAAACCAACCTTGCAGTTGTCGTTTCTTTTCTAAAGGAAGGGATTTATTTTAAATGAGACTGATTGCATTCAGTGTATTTCTAATTTTTGCAGATACTCGTAAATTCCAGTTATTGAATCTCTGATGAAATAGGAGCATACATTCCGAGTCTAACTGGTCATGAATTAATAGTTTCCTGAGATTCTGGTGGCTGGGGGGAGGAGATGGGATAAGCAATCATAACTATCTGCCTCTGGATTTCCTCCACTAAAAGTTCAATGCAAGAAAAATTGACCTGAAGCCAAACGGGTGTTTGTTTTCTTTGGATATGTTTAAACTTTGGATCGTTTAATAAGCTATACCAAATGTACCTAAATTCATCTTATCTAACGTGGTAGTTTGATGGATACCCTCTTGAATTTTTCACCTATGATTTTATTTCAGGAAACAGTTTAATTTTGAGATTTCCCCACTCCTGACAATAGGCTGCATTTAGCTCCAGCAACCATAAAGATTGATCTCTTAAGGACTTAGACACATGCTAGTTCAAATACTACAAGTAAATAAAGGAAGCATTGTTTAAGTCATTAAAAGCCAAAGAAGTAAGTTTTTGATCATCTTTAACCCACTTAAACAAAAGGTGCTGTATTGACATATTTTCTATGGCATTACACTGCTCCTCTGTGTCTCTCTCCTTCTCTATTATTTCTGACATTATTAGATAATAATTGTCTGCTTAAGTTTGTTGGGCAGGTCTTGGCTTTTTTTTCTTTTTTTGCAGGTTACAATTGAATCCTGTATTTTTGCTTTTCTCAGTTTCATTGATTCGTTTACTTGCTATCACCTAATACTTTTTTCCTTCCTGTGTCCTTCATCACCCCTTTCTTTGAGCTCTTTCCATGTATCCTACAGTTCAGAGAATGTTGGCAGCTGTGTTGGTAATGTAATTAATGTGCGTAGTCAGTTTGGATTGACTAGGCCATATAAATCCACTTTGAGACTTAAACTACCCAATTTGGCTGTCTTTGCCAATCAGGTTAGCTGGATAATTGTCAAATCTCTGTCTCACTACTTACTGCAGAGACGCATGGTTTATTCCCTCATTTGATTCTCATTTTGTTGTAATTTACAGTCTAAGCTCTATGAAGGCATGGTGACGTATAAACAGCACCAATTTAAAATGAAATTCGATAACCACTTGCATTGTTTTCCGTAAGTGAGGAAAGGGAAAAGTTGTAAGAATACATCGTTTGTGCCGCCACCCACCAGGGAAAGGGAGAAAGAGGGGACCCTGCACCCACTAAACCCAAAGCTCATACACATACTTCCCCTCGCAACATACTGAAATTCTCAGTCTTAATAGCTTTTGATTTTTAGCTTTAAAAATGAAAATAGAATAATTAATTACCTTTTAGGTCACCATAGGCCTTCAGTCTTCAGAAATAACATTTTTGCTGACCAAACTACAGTAAACTAGTGTTTTATATTTTTACTCAGCAAACTTCTGTACTTGTACAGTACACCCTGGGAGGAACTCAGGGCAAAGCTCAGGAATGGTGGGCAACATTTTTTATCTTATGATCACCTCCCTTTCACTCTTAATTTCAATGACTCTTTGGGAGGCATTTCATGACCACTTTGTCCCACGGTGCTAGGAATGCTCATTCCCAGACCAGGCGAAGATTGCATTGATAGACCACTCCACGTGCTATTACTATCAACCGTAACCAGAAATCCCTGGACCTCCTGTCTTACTTGTCTGTTATGGTCCAGGAAACGGCTCCCTCTTTTTGCTTCTTCCCATATATAGAGTTACACTGTTACAGTCATTGATCTTACAGAACTTATTTGGTCAGTCGTTTAAAGTTGCCTAGCCATCATTATTTTTATCCGAGGTTCAGTCACATATTTGGTAATGCAAGAAACAACAGTCAGGTAAAGTAGGCAGAATACAAGTAATAAAGAGAGTAGCATTCATCAGGTCATAAATAAGTATTTAAGCTAAAATCTTCCAGTCTTCCAGTCTTAAATACATAAATAAGTATTTAAGCTAAAATCTTCCCACTGTCTCCCCAGGTGGTCTGACCAGTCTGTCCTGCACCAATCACTATCTTTAAGAGAAATGATAGATTGGCTTTGTACATAAAGTTCACCAAAGATGTCTGCATGTACAAGGCGAGTGGTGGGTCATCATGACCCTTGACAGGATTGAGAAAGAAATGTTATCTTCTAAGGCTGGCGTCAGAAGAAGAAAAATGAATCTTTATGGCTGAGCAGGTATTTCTGCCTTTGGGAAGGTCTGGAGAACACATAACACAGATGTACAATGCACACCAGAGGGGAGGGAGGAGGCCAAAGGCCAGGAAAAAATTTCATGTTTAAATTTTTGTTGTCTTGCCTTAAAATAGGAATTTTATTTCATCACTTCTAATGGAAGAGTATTTGGTTTTGAGAAAACACCTTTGTTCCGAGAACTGAACAAATAGCTAAAAGTAATAAAAATTATAATAATTATTTAACGGTTCCACAAATATTTCAACTGAGTCCTGTATTCCTAGGTTTTTCACAGTGAATTGTAATGGCAGACTCGTTTTCTACATGGGCATACCCTGTATGAAAAAGCGTTTTTCTTATGTCAGCTGAGTCTTTGACTTGCTTTTTCTTTTCTAAATGGACAAATTACAACAATAATAATAATAGTTAACTTTTATTGCAAATTTATGTGTTTGCAATTAAAAAAATGTTGTGAGCTCAACATTTAACCCAGGAGCTGAAGGTTTTTCAATGTGGGTACTCAGAAAATCAGACCTTACGATATAGTTCAGTGAGTGTATATTTTAGGTACTTTCTGCCCCAGTGTAAAGAGAAGCTTTGCTTGTTTAATGCATAATAAAATTATATTTAAAAAATATATATCTGAGGGAAAAATATTGTTTTCTATTGAAAATTCTTTTGTTATTAGCACAATACTGGACTGGGTTTTAAGTTTCTTGAGGTCGGAACTTTGCTGTGTCTTATTAACATTACTAAGAATCCTTAAGGACACCTGCTGTTATTTATTGAGCATCTACTATGTGTCAAGCCTCCTAGTTGGTACTGTACACGTATTATCACTAATAAGTGTGAGCCTTTTTAGCTAGATTACAATTGAAAGATTAGAAAACTAAGACCTAAATCAAGTAGTTTACCCTAAATCACAAGACAATTTGGTGGCAGAGCCTGGATTTTAAGCTACGTGTTACACACCAGGAGTTACTCATCCATGGTCGCAAGTGACAGACCACCCCACAGGACTCCCGACTTTTCTTCAGTGTGACACACGCAGAAATGTGAATGGCCATCCCAGATTATGTAGGACTCACAGCACAGAAGGAAGAGAGGTGATTGTGAATATAACTGGAGAACGAATGTGGTTGTATTAAGGGAAGATTTGGGGGGGCTTACTTTGATGGAGGGTGGGAAGCCATTTAGGTTTCTTGAGAAGGGGAATAGCATCATAAAAATGGCATTTAAAAAACAGTGCTGTGTAAACTTGTCACATGGTGCATTTATGATATATGCATTTCACTGTATGTGAATTTTACCTTAAAAAATTGTACACAAATACTGAGTGCTGGTTACTGGTATACATTCTAACTTATTTACCAATAGAGTGTACTTTTACATGCAATTTATTTAGACATGAATCATAAAAATATGGATTTGTAACTGGATAGAGGTATGGATAAATAGCTAAATATGTGATAAAGTACAATTAGCAAAATTTTAGAAATCTGTGTTTTGGTATAGTGGTGTTACTGCATAATCCTTTCAGGTTTTATGTATAGTTGACATTTTTCATATGATGCTAGAAAAAATAGAAACATTGGTAGCCATATGTGGGAGAGATTGGCGGAGCAGAAAGCAATGCTTAGAGACATAACAATAAACTGGATCTGAGCTATTGAGTACTTGGGCTAGCTAGCAACAGTGGGAAAGAAGAAATATTGATCATGATTGATATTTAAAATAAAGAAATGAGTTACTTTTTAAAAATTAGAAACAAGGGATGAAATAAAGAGAAATGAATCTTACAGAGAGATTCTAGCCTGGGAGAAAGATCAAATGATGGTGTTCTGTCCTCTGGCGTTGAGGTGCTGGTGTGACAGGTGCCCAAATCTTGGCTCTCTTGAGGCACAGCAGGTATTTTTGGAGACTGCCCAAACTGGAATTCTCCCTGATGTTGACAACAGACTTTGTACCTAGCATCTCCTGACCCTGCTAGAGCTCCATTTACTGGCTATGCCAATGCATCATACCCCATGCCATGTGCTCTTCCTACAACATGACATCCCCACCTGTCCATCAATACCAAGAGGAAGACCCAGGTTCCCTCCCCTTGAAAGTAGGTGGACCTTTGTAATTTCTGCAACCAGTTGAACGTAGCAGAAGTGCTACTGTGTGTCTTTTGCCTAGCTACCTGTCTCCCATGACTCACTCCTTGAGAGTCTGAGATGCCAGTGGAAGAATCCTGGCCGCCCTGAGGCCACCATGTTGGAGAGACCACATGGTCAGCAAACAGAGAGAGAGAGATACCCGAGGAGCCTCAGCTGCTCCAGCCCCAGTGGTGGACACGTAAGCCAGTGAGCCTCCTCGGAATTCCTGCTGAGCCCTGTCCAGATTACAGATTTGTAAGAGAAATACATGTCATCATCGTAAGCCACTAAGTTTTGGGATACTATGTCACTTAGCCGTCATAAGTAGAACACGTTCACACAGACTTTTTCCAGGAAGGTCACGTTGTCCTAGAAGGAAGACCTGACTTCTTTCAAGACAACTTAAGCCCACAGGAAACAGGAACCCACGCTCCTTAGCAGTTATTCTTATTCCATCTTATTCCAGCTGGTTTCTCCCTTCACTCAGCAGTAGTGCCTAGATTCAGTTAGTCTCTCATCTTTAAACTTTTCTAAATGAGAGGCAGACTCTCTATAGCTTCCAAAATTTAGACAGTAAATACCAAACTCGGGCCAACCACCAGTGCATATGTGCCCTTTGTGCAAAGTAGAGAAAGGCATCACTTACTCAAGATATCATACTTCCCTCATCAAATTCTCGTCATATTTACTAATTTTATTAGAACAAAATATTTTACTTCTGCCACTCTGAACATTTTTTTAACTATACAAAACTATAATGCCTGTGATGCGAATGGCACCCCTAGGGTGCAGTATACAACCTGCCCAACTGTACATGCCAGTCTGAAAATTCTTCTCCAAGGTTTCCTTACTTGGCTTGAAGTGGATGGAAGCATTCTCTCAATCACACTAAACAGCTCTTCTCCCCTTTCAATCTTAACCTGAAGATGATTAATGATCTAGAAGTGTCACAGAGCTAGTTTGAGGGGGCCATCTCTTAACAAGCCCTACATAGATTCAGTAGCACAGCCCTTTAAAATATGGGGATACTGTTTACTTGTTTTTAGATGCAGTTCAGGAAGAGAAACAGTCCCATTTAACATAGCCCAATAACATCTGGTCATTATTCTCTATTTAGCCAGAATTTATTGATTTCATGTATATATATATATATATATATATATATATATATATATATATATATATATATATAAAATCAGGCACTGGGAATATACTGATGAGCCATGGCATCTACAGTGTAATGGGTTATTCAAACAGTTATAAGAGCATACAGATATGTAAATATATAATGGTGAACGCTGACGAGTGTCATGAAGGAATTTCAAGTCATAGTGGAATGTTTGGAGCACAGGTCTGGATTGAGAATAGAGTCAGAGTTTATCCCATAGAAATGGTGGTTCTAAATATAAGAAATGATAATCACAGGGAGTAAAGGTGTGAGAAAAAAGAGTTGCAATGAGCACCGTTTGTTCCACAGAGGAAGGTGCCCTGGAAGAACAGAAGTGGCAGAGAGACACGAGCAAACCTGAGTCAGAGCCTCAGAACACAGCAAGGAGACTGTTTCAGAAAGAGCTGGTGCTCCAGAGTCCTTAGAGTCCTTAGTTTAGGGAGGATGAACACTGAGGAGAGATTATTAGGTTGGACCAATACGTGAGCACTGGCCACCTTCAAGTTTAGAAAAGGGTCCTGGGTTCTCTGATAAGGACACAAGGAGAATATTACAGCTTCATGAGGAAGAGGAATTCAAATTTAGGCTGTGGCATCCAAGGAGGCTTTTGGGGTAGGTTGAGCTCCAGCTGAGTTGTAAAGGTAAAGCAATAGGGAGATTAAAAGGTGTTGGAAGCCACGGAGAAACAGGAGAGGGTGGCGTGCTCTGGAGCTGCCAGTGGTTTGGAGCAAGCGGTTGCATTTGAATAGATGACAGCGACCGGGCTAGGGAGGTAAGTGGGATGGACAAGATCACCCAAGATCCCTGGACGAGGTCCAGGAGTGGAGCCTGATATGAAAGGTTATGCGAAACGTTGGAAGGTTTAAAACAAGAAAGTAACGTTAAAAGATCTAAGTTTTAGTAAGAGCACTACAGCAGTAAGGTTGATCAGTTTCAAAACAGGACAGACACAAAGCAAGAGATCAGTTACGAAGCAACTGCATTTGAGCCGAGTGAAACATGGGAGTTTCAGAGGTGGCGAGACATGTGAGCTGTCCTTTATAGGCCAAGTGTTAGGACTTGAAGACTCTGGAGGCTGGGGACAAGATGAGGGAGAAGCCTAGGATGCTGTTCAGGTCTCCATCTTTAGTCCCAGATGAACATGTGGGGCAGGGACTGCGCTTACCGCTAAGGAGGACAGAGGGGTAGAAGAAGACAGGGTTGAGGTATCCTGGGGTTTTCTAAATGACAGCAGGCTCTAGGCAGAGGGATCTGGGCTGTGGGAATAAAACAGACATATCAGCATATACACTCAGATTTTCTTCTGGAAAATGATCAGCTCAGAGTGTCCTTAAATCTGGAAACATATTCCTGGAAAATCCAGTGATTTTTGAAACTCATGACACAAGTTTAAACATTAAGCCCAGAAATTCGCACTTCATATTCTCCCAAAGCACGCTGGCAGGAAGGGAAGTAATTTCACCCCCTCCTCTTTCAATTGGTTTGAATGTTTCAAGAGCCAAACACTATGATAATGACTCATGGCCACAACTCACGACCCACTTCACACCTTGTTCTCTTTGCCCAGATCCCATACCACCATACCCAGCGCTGATTCCCAACATCTACCGCTCATTAGTCCATGGACTCATTTTTGAAAAATCACGACAGTGGTAGAAATAAAATGTTCCTTTTTTAAGTTGTGTTGACAACTGCAGAAAGTGGTTCCATCTCAACGGAGCTGCTTTTGCATTTAGTGAAAAGTTGAAAGCGACTGTAGTTGCCCAGCTGATTGAATAACCTGATGAATAAGACTTAATTATATTAGTTAATACGTGGAAGAGCAGCAAGGCACAGACCTAAGTTTTATTAAACTTTGATAATTCCAAGAATTCAATACAAAGAAAGAAAATATAGAAAACTTCAAGGTATTCCTGAAAGCATAAAGTGAGTCCCAAAGAGACAGACGTTATCGAAAACAGTATTCAGTGTAGTGCTGTCGGCTGCATTCCACATAACTCACACAAATGGCTTATTTTCCATCCAGAAAATGTTCTAGGATAGTAGGGGAGATATACTGAGTGTTTATTCTAAAATTACTGAGTGTGAGGCTTAAGACATTTGTTTCCTTAAAGGAGTCTGCCTGACATTTGAACTTCCTTCTAAAATTGCATTAAATACGTATCAGCTTGGAGGACCTATCAAAATAGAATAATGCATTTTCAATTTTGTCTTGGTTACACTTGACCTGTTTTAAAGCGTTTCTCTAATGAAATGGAAGCTATACCAAAGTTAATTCTATGCAAGAGGCAGGGCAGACTCCGTATAACTTAATCACCGTGAACAGCATCCCCTTTGCCTGAGCGTAGAGACAATACAGAGCTGGAGATGGCTCTAACCTGGCAGGCCTGATAACATTGTCACAATCATCAGAATGAAGTTCAGGAGGTTTTCTGACCTGAAGGTAACACTAGTGTTTTACTCTAAGGAATAAGGAAGGGCAGAGACCCAAAGAATTCTGCCGTGGCCATTTTAGCTTATAGTGGTACAGGTAATCCTGTATCAAGGGCAATTGAACTACGGAAGGAGGGGCGAAAACCCAAGCTTCTTCATTATCATCTCCGATGTATCTGCTAAAAGCTGGACACCTTTCTAGGCATTTTCACATGAATTAACTCATAAGAGAGTTCATCCTTACGATCTAGCTCACTTCTTTAAACACACACACACACAAAGTATTTGAGACGAGGAAACTGAGGCCAGAAGAGCTCCAAAATGACACAACTGGTGAGCTGGAAATCTGGGCTTGCGAAGGCCCTGCCCTTTCCTTCTGCCCGCTGCCCTATTCAGTGATGCATGTGAATCACACACAGTGTGTGCCGTGTCTGCTAAGGGTGGGCGTGTGCGGTGGATAAAAAGTCACGTCCCCGACAGAGCTTTCACTCTAGTGGGACAGACCAAGAGTACACAAGTCAAGATAGAAGCCATACTGTGTTATTGGATGGTGGTAAGAGCTGTTGAAGAAATAATGGGCCTGGAGAATTGGGGGAGGACAAGAGTTTTTGGTTTTTTTGTTTGTTTGTTTTCAGTGCAATATGAATAGGCAAGGCCTCTCTGAGGAAGAGATTTTTAAAAAAAATTATATTGGAGTATATTTGATTTACAATGTTGTGTTAGTTTCAGGTGCTCAGCAAAGTGATTGTTATACATACACGTATATCTATTCTTTTTCAGATTCTTTTCCCATATAGGTTGTTACAGAATATTGAGTAGAGATCCCTGTGCTCTACAGTAGGTCCCTGTTGATTATCTATTTTATATATAGTAGTCTGTATATGTACCCCAATGTTCATTGCAGCACTATTTACGATAGCCAAGAAAGAGATATTTTAAGGAGACACCTGAATGGTGCAAAATCACTAGATGTAAGTGAGAGACTGTTGTTGCACCAGCAATAAACTCCAGAATCCTGAGCAAGAAGGAGCTTGGCAACTTCCAAGTAAGTACCAGTAGAAGGCTAGTCGGGCACAAATGTAATAAATAAGGGAGAGAAAATAGTGAAATAAGAGGGAACAAATCATGAGCCGTGAGAGATGTGTAGAACCCTCTAGATTTTATTCTAAGAATAACAGGAAGCTACAGAAGAATTGTGGTTAAAAAAAAAAAAAGACATAATCTAATTTACATGTTTAAAAAATTATTCTAGGTTCTGTGTGGAGAACAGATTGCTTACTTTTTATAAACTTGATTGCAGTTTTTGAGAGGGATATGTAAAATCTCAAATGACAGTCGTTCGTTCATTTACCTGTTTCTCCCTGGAAAGTTTTGATGTATACGTTTTGAGTCTGTCTTATAGGAGCACATATGTTTATAACATCACACCTTCTTTTCCTAGTTTTCTTCTTTTCCAGTATAGCATATCCTTGTGTGCTCACATGATATTTTTTTCTTAAATTTTATTTTGTTAGGTTTTCAGATTGCTACCCCAGGTTTATGTTGTTCATATTTTCCCTTTTAAAAGATTTTGTCTTTTTGCTTTAGGAGTGTCACTTGCAGAAAACATTTTTAAATCTAATTTGTTATTCCCCAGCCCTCATTTTATTAATATTTTCTAGAACTTAATTTTTATGGATAAACTTACTAGTTTAACTAGGTCCTACGATTTTGTGCTTGTTCTCTCTCTCTCTCTCTCTCTCTCTCTCTCTCTCTCTCTCTCTCTCTCTCGTGTCTCTCTCTCTCTCACATGCACACCCACACACATACACACACACTAAATGTTACAGAATAATTTGACTACCTCTTCTTTCCCTGATACTTGTAACATCTTTGGGGTTCTTTTTTATTTTTCTTTACTTATTTGAGTACTTACTTCAAGAATGTTTTCATTGTATGACATTATCAAAAGTTCTGAAATTTTCAATGCATGAGAATATGTTTACGTCCTCATGTTTGAAGAATTATTCAACTGGATATTTTTTAATACTTTAAAAATATTACTCCATTTTTGTTTTATTATGTGTGAGCTATCAAAATGTTTGACAACCTGATTCTTGTTCCAACATGGAACTTTGCTTTTCTCTCTAAATGTTTTCCGGAACACTCTCATTGTCTTGGATTTCTTAAATTTAATTATATTTATTAGGTAATTGTTTTCCCTTTTCCCCTTGTTTAGAATCCTAAATTCTTTCACCCTCAAGTCTTCCATCTTTCTTTAATCTTGTGAAGTTTGTATTTATTATTATATTTTATGTACATTTTTCTGTCTTCTGGAAAAGTTGTTCCATATTATCTTATGGAACTAATTTATACTTCAGCTATATCTACCCTGGTATTTATCCCTTCTATTATGTTTTTTATTTCAACCATTATATTTTATTTTATTATTTTTTTAAGTTTATTTCCAGTTTACGATTCTGATGCATCTTTTTTTAAAAATATCTTTATTGGAGTATAATTGCTTTACAATGGTGTGTTAGTTTCTGCTTTATAACAAAGTGAATCAGCTATACATATACATATATCCCCATATCTCCTCCCTCTTGCGTCTCCCTCGCACCCTCCCTATCCCACCCCTCTATGTGGTCACAAAGCACCAAGCTGATCTCCCTGTGCCATGCGGCTGCTTCCCACTAGCTTCTGTTTTACATTTGATAGTGTAAATATGGCCAAGCCACTCTCTCACTTCATCCTGGCTTACCCTTCCCACTCCCTGTGTCCTCAAATCCATTCTCTAAGTCTGCATCTTTATTCCTGTCCTGCCCCTAGGTTCTTCAGAACCTTTTTTTTTTCAGCTTTCATATATATGTGTTAGCATACGGTATTTGTTTATCTCTTTCTGACTTACTTCACTCTGTATGACAGACTCTAGGTCCATCCACCTCACTACACATAACTCAATTTCATTTCCTTTTATGGTTGAGTAATATTCCATTGTATATATGTGCCACATCTTCTTTATGCATTCATCTGTTGATGTACACTTAGGTTGCTTCCATGTCCTGGCTATTGTAAATAGAGCTGCAATGAACATTGTGGTGCATGACTCTTTTTGAATTATGGTTTTCTCCGGGTATATGCCCAGTAGTGGAATTGCTGGGTCATATGGTAGTTCTGTTTTTAGTTTATTAAGGAACCTCCCTACTGTTCTCCATAGTGGCTGTATCAATTTACATTCCCACCAACAGTGCAAGAGGGTTCCCTTTTCTCCACACCCTCTTCAGCATTTATTGTTTGTAGATTTTTTGATGATGGCCATTCTGACCGGTGCGAGGTGATACCTCATTGTGGTTTTGATTTGCATCTCTGTAATGATTAGTGATGTTGAGCATCCTTTCATGTTCAACCGTTATATTTTAATATCTAATGTTTCCAATTTTATGACATTTGTCTTGTTTCTTATTGCTGATGTCTTACCTTTTCTACTCAAGCATAAATATTATACTTATTTTAAATTATGACTACAATGATTGTGCTTTGAATGGTATATGCTGTTCAATTTAAACCTTTCTTTACAAAGGCTGTATTACCAGGTGTCCAGTATTTGATTTATGAGCTCCTGCTTCCCTGAAGGCAGCAGTTGCTCTGGGGAAGGGCTACTAGCTGGGGCCGTGGATGAGGGACAGCAGAAACCCCCAATACCCAAACCCCTGCTGACAACCTCCACCTGCTGTCACTCTTCTGGTTAAACTCATGGGTCAGGGTTTAGTGTCAGCTTTCGAGATGAAACAAGGAGGGTGAAGAGGAGTCTTCCTTCCTCGGTGCGACGCCTGCCCTGGGGATTTAGAGGAGGCAAGGCTGCCCATGACTTTGTCTCCCTGTTGCTCGTGTTTGGCTCTGTTATGTTTTTCGGCCCTGGTTGCACCTGAACTCACTATCCTCCAGGTGTTGGTGATGAGTTTGAGGATGCGACAGGAAAGAATGATTGTCTGAAGGCATGAAGGGGAGAAGCAAAGAGGAACTTGAAAGTCCCCTTCACCACTTCCCACACTCCCGGGTCAAGGCACCAGGCAGTCTCCTAGGGGTGGGTCAGGTCGGGGTGGCTGTTTGTTAACAGGTGATGCCTGTAAGTCATGTTTCTACTCTCATCTTTGGTTTTTCCAAGTTTGATTTTGAAGGAGTGGCTAGGAACTCATGCTAGCTCACCATCATAACAGGCGTAGAAGTTCTGGGTTTTTTTCTCATATTTCTTTGATTTGAATCAATGCTATCTTTATTCTCCAACTGCAATTCATGAATTATACTCATGACAGATTCCAAAAGTAATATATAATATATCAAAGTCTATGGCATATGGCAAGCACTTAAAAAAAAACAACTTTTGCCTTTTATGATATTATGTTTATGGATGTCTCTAGGAAATCACAACTTTATTTCTTTCCTTTTTCGGATGTTGCAACATCTCACGTATTTTTGTCACCTGCATTTCATGGAATAGCTGTTTTATGATTGATAGGAAAGCAAATCTCATTTAATAGGATATCTTTGTTCTGTTAGCGTTGTATTTCAATATAGAAAACTAAGAAAAGTCCTCATTTTGTTATTGAAAACTGACTAAACAAATAAGAAAAGAACAACTAAAAGCCTAGTGTTAAGATGATTAGAAAGTTTGGAAATTTTGAAATGCTGAACATTAAAATAAAATGCAGCTGTCATGAAATCCGGGTCAGAATGTAAATTAATATGACATTCTTGCATTTAATTAGATAATGCTCACTCAATTAGGCTTTTGCTAAATCCTAAATAGGGCAATATTGAGCAGAATTTTTAAATGGACATGTTATTTGACTAGAAACTTATGTCTAGAAATGTATTCTAAGAAATAATGAAGAAGTACGCACAAGTTAGTTTCTCCAAAGATGTCCATGTCCAAAGCCCTGGAACCCATGAATATGTTGCCTTCCACAGCAAAACGGATTTTGCAGATGTCGTTTAATTAAGGACCTTGAGGTGGGAAGATGATCCTAGATTACCTGAGTGGGCCTCGTGTAATCACAAAGGTTCATGAAGAGGGAGGCAAGAGGGTTGAAGTCAGGAAGAGAACATGGAACAGGAGAGCCAGAGATTGAAGCGATGTACTTTGAAGAGGGAAGAAGTGGGTGGGCCCAGCAGTGCAGGTGCTTCTAGAAGCTGGAAAAGGCAAGAAAATGGGTCCTCCCCTGGAGCCTCTTTAAAGAGCACACCCTTGCCGACATCTTGATTTTAGACTCTGACGTCCAGAACTGTAAGATAATAAATTGGGTTTTTTAAGCCACTAAATCTGTGGTAATTTGTTAAAGCAACGATAGGAAACTAATAAAGTACATAATAGGAAGAAGTTAAAAACAAATCAACTACAAAGCATTAACTAATTAATGACACATCAAAAAATATGTATTATGCAGCCATTGGAATTGTGTTGTAGGACAATATTTTATGTGCTGCTCATATTATGTTATTAAAAAAAGTCATACAAAATGTTAACTCATTTTTAACAAGGAAATTACAAGTGAAAATAGCTGCATTTTAAGTGCTTTTATGTGCAGCAGGAAATTTTAAAGAGCTTTACATGTATTATCTCAATTATTTCTCCTAGGAAGTGGATATACTATCCCCATTTTACAGATGAGGTCATTAAGGCACTGAGTCAGTAGGAGCTCACAGTTAGTAGGTAACAGATTTGAAACCAGGACATGAGACTCCTGAGCCTGCACTCTTAGTCCTCTTTACATAAATAACCCTGGACAGTAAGCAAAGCAAACTTATAAAGCATGATAATATTATGTGGTAGAAGACGTCCATGTTTTATGTTCTTTTCTTCATCTGAACAGTAAACTTCAATTACTTTTGAAATGAAGAAAAAAGTAAATTAAAAAAAAAACATAAAAGTTTTAAAAGTCTGTTGAGATGGTCCTTGAAAAATAGTTTCTATTCTCACTTTAATTTTTAGAAAAATTAGCACCTGTCTCATTTCAAAGTAAATTGCTATAAGGATTTTCTATAAGTATGTAATGGTCTAGAGAATGAAATTATGTCACGACCTACTTGATTATATACCATTCAGAGCTTTGCAAATCTAATGTATGTATATTTAAATACCAACACATTTACTTATAAATACCAATAAAGATACACATGATAAAATGTAGCATTAGGAATTGAACTAAAAAATTAACCCTGGGGGAAAATGGGATCTGATTAGCCCCTAATATGGCCCACCCTATAACACTTACAAGGAAAGTACCTACAAAGACATACTGAAAAGTACCAGACTAGAACTACACTAAAAAAAAAAAAAGAAAGAAAAATGCCACGGTGAAAGATTTACATTGTATTCTTGCTGAAAGAAAACTATCAGACTCTGCCTCTACCTGAACCCTTATTCAACATTTAAATTCTCTACTAATGAAATCTTGGCAGCTCTCCCTCTACTGTGGGTCCCCTGCTTTCTGAAGTAGCCAGTGCTGATTCAAACACCCTCAGTCACTCTCAGCTTTAGTACATCTTATTGATAATTGTATTTCCCAGAAAACAAAAAGGCAGGTTAACAGAGAAATGGCTATAATCATGGAAGAGATAAGGCCCAAGAGCCTAGGTACAATAAGTAGTGACGATTTTGTTTTTTCATTTGAGTCATCCATTTATACAACTAGGCAGTAAGTCTAGGAGAACATCTATGTATCCAACTGCTAAGACAGAAAACTGCAAAGAGTAAAACAGCCATGAGCTAACAACCTCCATAAACCATCCAGCTAAATGCAAGGGAAAGGATTTAACGAGCAAACAAATGAACCCAGAAGGAATGATGTCAAAGATAATCTCATGGTCTTCCCGTTGGCACACTAGGTCTGCCTGGCCCTCCTCTCGTTTGAAGATTAATAAACAGAAATAAAAACACACTTATAATTGCCAGGTACTATAAGAGAAGAGAAAGGAAACACCTCAAGTTTCATAAGGAAAATAGAACCCTTACAGTGATTGACAATCAGAATAAGAACATTTGTCTTTCTTGTTAACAATTATATCCCCAGCTCCTAAAACATTTGTGTGACTGAGAGTGGACATTCAATAAATACTCACTAAATTAATGAATAAATCATTTCAAAAAGTATTCCACATTCTCAATGGGTAACAACGAGTCTTTAAAATCTATGAAGCATGAATGTAAAGCTATAGAGAGAATAACCTGAGATAAGAAAAAAAAGAAAAGAAAATGTACAAAGTAAGAAAATTTAAAAGAAAAGTGCAATTGAGAGAGTAATAGATGATAACATAAAGAATGTGTCATTATGTATGAATCAAATACTTATTCTCAGTCTATAACTTGTCCTTTAACTTTGCTATTTTTTTCACATTAAAGACTTTATTTTTTAGAGAAGTTTTAGGTTACAACAAAACTGAAAGGGAGATATAGAGATTTCCCATATACTCCTGTCCCCCCAAATAACTTTGCTTTAAAATATTAAAATTAAAAAATATTAAAGTACAGAAATATTTAAATTTTATATAGTAGAATCTCTTTCTCTCCCTCTCTTTTTGTTCTTTCTGGTTTCTAGTTTTTATGTCTGACTTAGAAAGGCCCTTATATTAAGATTATAACTTTTTCCATTTCTTTTATAGTTTTTTATGTAAGCCTTTTTAACTCAACTGAAATTTATTATTATGCATGATGAAGGATTTGTGTTTAATGAATGATATTTAAAGAAATAAACTTTAAGTCACCATAGGTGACTTCTGTTCTTTATAACTAATTAAGTAATTTGGATCATTACTCTCGCTAAAGACAATTAGAAAAGCTGAAAAAATATTTAAAAATCATTTTTTGGTGCAAGAATTTGGAGAATTAACATGACAGGGATGAGATAACAGACAAAGATCCAAAGTGGGTAAAAATCAGGGAGGGGAGCTTGGCATTTGGGGCTACTTTTCCCTGTACAGGGAAATATGTGTAGAGGTATTTAACAATTTCAGAAGTGGCCCAGCAGCTGGCAGTCTGAGAGGCCGAAGTAGGAGTCCAGGGCCCACCCAGTCAGGAACCTGGTGAGCGTCCCTCATTTTGGTGGCCCTTCAAGGCTCAACCCTAGGATGAAGTGTGAGCAGGAAGCAGACATGCCTCAAAGCACCTGCAGCTTGTTTCACATCATTTCAGTGCCTGGAACAGAATTAATGCAATTCTGGATCACTAGTGACACTAGGTGCCCAATACGAACAAACCTAAATTCTCACTTTGGCTCAAATTATTTCTAAAAAGCACTCTTAGGAATACAACGTCCAACAAAAAAGATAACCAGGCATACAAAGAGACAAGACAACAAAACTAGAGCCAAGTCAGGGTTCAGTCAGAAGTAGAGCAGCTACTGGATGCGTTCCAGGTACAGAGCATTTAATGGGAGCCCTGGAGGCTTCCATCCACCCTGGAAGATGGGAGGGAGGACCACAGAGCTGAGAAGCTACCACAGAAAATTACTGCCCTCAGCCACAAGTAACAAAGTAGAACTTCTCAAAAGCTTTTCAAAAGCTGCTACAATTCTCAGGAAATTCTCACAAGTTCCCACAGATACCACAATCTGCAGAAGAGAAATGGGTGGATCTCAAGGTCATTGGAAAGCCACTGTGAAGCTCAGGCCAGCCCACACATCAGCTGCAAAAGCCTCTGGGGAGTTATGACTTCCTTTCTATCTTCCCAATCACTTCTAAGAGTCTCTCACCAAGAGTACCCAGGGAGGGGATCTTGCGTTCTATGTCCTTCGGCTTATTTTCTTGGTTTCTAGAAGTTATGTAGAAACATGAGAGAATTTCTTAATGAATTCAGAACAGTGAAAGACTTCTAAACTGTGATGCAGAGAGCACGAGCCATAAAAGAAAAGATTGATTGGACTGCAGTAAAATGAAGAAACTGCTCATCAAAAGACATCATTAATGGAGTAAAGGGGCAAGCTACAGAGTATGAAATGATATCTTAAACACACATAACAGACAAAGATTTATGTAAAGAACTATGACTCAGTAAGGAGGAAAAAAATCAACCTGACAGCACAATAGAAAAATGGCAATTAAAAGCATGTCACAAAAGAAGATATCCAGGTAGTTTAAAAAAATGTATGAAAGATATCCAAGCTAATGAGTAATCAAAGGAATGCACGTTTAAAGCATAAAGAGATACTGTGACACAGATATTAGGATGGCTACAATTTAAAAGACTGAAAATACTAAGTGTTGGAGAGGATACAGACCAATGGGAGTGGATGGGAAGGTTAATTGAAACAACCACTTATGGCATTATCTCCTAAAATTGAAAATTCATATACATTGTGACCCAGCATTTCCGCTCATTTATATATTCAATAGAAATGTGTGCACATTTGTACCAAGATGCATACAATAATCTTTCTAGCACCATTAATTTTAATAGTGAAAACTGGACCCAAATTTCTAAATAAAATAAACTGAACCCAAATTTCTAAATATCGTAAAAGAAGTTATGGCATGTTTATAAAATTGAACACTGTACAGCAATGAAAATGGATGAACTGCTTATACACGCAAAAAATTAAATTAATCTCAAATATAATGTTGAGATACCCATCAGAACATAATGCATACTATACGATCCTCTTTACATAAAGTTTAAAAACAGGCAAAGCTGTATCATAGTTATTAGGACTACATATATAGATGCTGAAAATACTCTTTAAAAGAAAGAAGGTAATATCATAAAAGACAAAATAATTATTCTCTTTATGAAGGAAAAAGGTGTAGGTGACCAAAAGGGGGCCTGAAGCCTGCTTCTAAAATGAGCATAATGTTCTATCTCCGGACCTGATCTATTTTGTGATAACTCAGTGATACTTCTAGCTAATTTTGGTGACTTTTCTGCATGTTATACTACTAAAAGGAGGGCACATATGGGGGTTTCACACTGTCCTTTACAATTCCTTCATTGCACTGTCAATTGGGAAAATGATTAAGGAGAAATAATAAAGAAACCTTGCTTCTGATAGATTTGGTTTTGAACTTCAGAAGTATTATCCCAAGCCATCCTTGCTCTTTCAGCTCACCACTCAGCGCTCTGCTGATGCCGTGTTTCAGTGGGAATAAAGGTGCTGTCCACTTGCCTCTTATTCGGCTTCTTTCCCACGTGTATCTGGCAGGTCCTGGTCTCCCCTAAAGACCACCCCATTTGTTATTGCTCTAACCTTTCTCTGTCCATTCTTCTCCATCATTCCCCTCTTCCTTCTTGGAGTTAGTCACTTCCCTGTGCTACTCTCCGTCATATGCGTGAGCCTTATCAAGCAGTGTATACATTAATTGCTTGCATATCTGCTTCACTTGTAAAACTCTGGCCATTCTTGAGGGTGGGTACTGACTATGTCTCACTCATTTTCTCTTACCTGCATTTAGATCACTGCCTCCCTGAGATTAGGATCCAGCTTGGCAGTGAACTTGTGAACTCTGGATTTGTTGGGAACATACTAAAAAAAACTATAGCAGAGTTTCTCCAGATTAGCATTGTTTATACCACACAGAGTGACATAACAATTTCATGATCAGTTGGTCATATATTTATATCAGATGGTTCAATCACCAAAGTGCCACCAGTGTTTCTAACTGGAAATATTTGGCATATAGGGGTCGTGCATACATTCATTCTAACATAGGTCCTTCCAAAATAAGCTTTTTTAAAAAAGCAGGACCATAAAATATTACTTTCCCCTCAAATTTCAAAGCTGTTTGATGTCCATGTCTTATAATGGACATCCAACAACTATATAACCTTAGAAAACATTCTGAAACTAACAAAGATTTCCTAAGGAATTCTCCACTCTTCTAGGGGCTTCTTACCTAATTCCAGTCTTACTTGAAGATTAAGGAAAGTAAGTGTGCGTGTTTTGATGTCAGTAAAGGTTTTGACCCAATCAGTAGAAGGCTGTTTTCAACATCTTCTAAATGATGGGGCATTGTTGTTGTTGTTCAAGCCTGCAGTGTAGAGAGGAAAAGTACACGTAGTTAATGATTGAAAAGTGCAGTACTTTTCTCTTGCTGGCGAGTCTGTGGTAGCAGGCCTGCAGCCCAACTTCAGTTCACCCCCTGCAGTTCTTGGTCAGAACATCTGCAAGTAGTCACACTGCTGGGTTTTCTAAAAAGTATTTTGCACCAAACTAACTGGCTTTAAAAAAAAATGGTGTCGAACCAATTTTTTGTTTAGAAGACTTACCCCATATTATTTTAGTCACCAGATATTAAACATGGCAAGGCAGTGTATGGATAATGCGATGAGATAAAAGGTAAAATGATAATAATGATAAAAATATTAAAAAATAAGTGAGAATAATGATAAAAGGTAAAATGATAAGATACAGTAAAAGATAAAAATGTTCCCTTCTTTCAAAAAAGTTGGAGTTCTTAGAGTCTAACATGAGGATTCCAAAAATTCAGGGCTTTGTGGTTTTAGTGTCATTTCTATTTGCCAATTTAAAAGCAGAATTTAAACTGTTTTTAAATTGTATTTTTAAATGGGAACATATAACACTGGTTAGAAACAGGAAGTACAAAGCAGAACCTTCAAGTCTCTGAAAACAGGCCCCAGAAGAGAATTCTGTAAATTCTATCTTGTGACATGGCCTCTGTCGTCTGATTGCTCTGCTCCCTGAAAATAAACTTGATACTGGAGACCCATGGAAAGACGGTCAACCCATTCACTGAGAGTAATCATAGCAGTCAATTCAGGAAGAAGGGACAGTCACTATTTTAAACGAGTGCTTCATGTTTATGGAGATGCAGGTGGTCTAAATCTGCATGTGTGCTTCTTTGACAAGTTCCTGGTAATAAATTTATTAAATAACGCTGTTGCTGCCGCATTTACACAGCACTGGTGCAAAACCTGAGAGGGTTTAATTTGTGTGTGTGTGTGTAACTAAAAAGAGGAAGAGTTGGTTAGGAGCAAGAAAGTGAAAAACGCCTTTTTTAATGCTAAAGTATTTCTTCAAAATCAGTTTCAAAATCACCTACAAGATGAAGCTCATAAAATAGAAAAAAATAATATCATAAAGCTGTGTGTTACAGTGGCCAAAACTTTCATCAAACAAGGTAATACTATCAAATGATGTATTTTATGGTTTTCAGAAGACTCGTGGACAAATGGTTCCGATGCTCTGGTTAATTTTGTTCTGTAGAATCAGATGGACGAGGCAATATTCATGACTTGGACCATTTATTGATATTTGTTCTTGGGATTAGAATGGCAATGGGAATAAAGTAATGAATTAAGTAAAATAAGACATGTTAACTTACTGTATGAGATTTTAGTGAGAGTGTTTGCATGCAGCATAAACATGAATGTTTGCCCGAAAGGGCGTGGGCGTGTCACTCACATCAAACCCCCTGGTTACAGAGCCTCAGGTTCATCAGAAATCTCTCCTTCCGAGAGGTTACGTCAGTGTGCCCAATGCAGTAGAAAACTGGTAACATTTAGCTATTGAAAAGCAGTTTAAGATGTTTTCAGGAAGACTTATAACAAAATGTAGAGTATCTTTGAGAGTTGACTCTAGAACACAGATTTATTCTCTCTCAGGCAGCGGTGACAATGGATAGAGTTTTCTACCTAGCTTGGGCCATTTTTGTTTTTTTTTTCATGGAGGAAAGAAAAGCTACAACAAAGGGGAAAAGGATGGTTAAAGGGAATGAATTCACACTTTACCTTAATAATCTTCAAGCACAAAGCTGGCTTATGTAACAGGGTTGTTTCTTTAAATGTTATACACTCTCCAGCAATACTTCCAGGGAACACTATTTCTATCACACATATAAAAATTGTTGTAATAAAAGAAAACTATAGTGTGAGTGGAAGAACATCATTAGTCATCTCTACTGCCTGAAAATGCACTTTGAAGAGGATTTCTTTGAGGTAGTAGGACCGGACTTCTCCTTTAAATTCCCCTGTCACCTGAGCATCTGCAGCTCTTAGAAGAGGCTGCAGGCAACCAAGTTTTCAACCAGAGCAGGCTTCCATTTGGGGCAGTATTTTATTCCTTTTAAAAAAAATTTTATTCAAGTATAGTTGATTTACAATGTTGTGTTTCAAGTACACAGCAAAGTGATTCAGTTATACATATATATGTATATATATATTCTTCTTCAGATTCTTTTATGTTATAGGTTATTAACAAGATATTTAAGATTGTTCCCTGTGCTATACAGTAGGTCCTCGTTGTTTATCTATTTTATATATAATAATGTGCTAATCCCAAACTCCTAATTTATCCCTCCCCTTTGGTAAACATAAATTTGTTTTCTATGTCTGTGAGTCTACTTCTCTTTTGTAAGTAAGTTTATTTGTATCATTTTTTTTAGATTCCACATATAAGTGATATCATATGATATTTGTCTTTCTCTGACTTCACTTAGTATGAGAATCTCTAGGCCCATCCATGTTGCTGCAAATGGCGTAATTTCAGTTATATTCTTGACAGAACCTTTGAGGCAATTTAAATACATTGTAATTTGTATCTGTATAGTTACTTCCATCTGTATTACTAAATATTATGACATAAAAAGTGACATGTGAATTTTCCTGTATACTAAAACTTGTAACAGAATCGATCCTCTTTAATTCTGCAGAATGTTCCAAAGTTGTTGGGATTGAGACCACAGCATCCTGTCCAGTAACTAATGGGGCAGATGCATAAGGCTGCCTTATGACTCATGGGCCCAAAGCACTGTTGCCTCTGGTGGGCCCCTTACTCCAAAACAAAAATTAAAATTATTCCTTATGACCATGTTAGTATAAAGACAAATATAATCTAATCTGGGTTCATTGTTATGCATTTATATTTATTATATTAATTTTAAAGAAACTAAAATCAAAATATTTTCATGATCCCTTAAAAATAGCACCGGGCTCAAGCCCTGCACCTGCTGTGCTTGCTCGATACACTGACCCTGCAAATGGAATATGTCTTTATTCCATCAGATTAGGAACTTCACACGTGATCTTTAGATTCAATAAACCTCCAGGATTTGGTTCATTCATAGCTGTTTCTGAGGACTCCTTAATTTTCTGGAGGTGCCTCTGCCCCGACCAGCCAGGAGGCAGGAGATCTCCTCCCCTTCTTCAAAGAGAACACTTTACTTTAGTCTATTTCATATTTAGGACTCCTTGATAACATTTAATTTGGAAAAATGAGCCTTACTGCTTTTTTTTTTAAAAAGATAGAAAATCATTAATACAGAATTTATATGTTTACAAATAGAAGTCGATTGCTGTGTTTCAAAGTATCTTTTAATTAACTTGATCTTTTGTAAACATCTTGGAATTTTCTGAGCAGTATGTGCTCCACATGCCTGTAGATTGCTAAGAACAGGAGTACTTCACTTTCTTTACCAGGGAGAGACAAATGGAGACTGGTGATACACAAGTTCATCGCTTTAAACTCTTTACTCTTTGATTTATTAAAGAAAACATTTTTGCCAGACCTTTTCAGCATTACAAGTGCCTTTGAATTTTATTGTCTGTGAAAACTAAGATAGTGTAAATACTCTTACTTTATCTGTCAGTGTTCGATCGCCAGTTCAACAATGCAAATCCGTGTATCACAGCTGACTGCGTTGGTCAGCTCTTTGGTATTTTTGTCGTTTTTTTGTTTTGTTTTGTTTTTAACCACCCTGTTTTGGCAAGTACATTGAAGCCTTGCCTTAGCTGTGATGTTAGCTCAAAGTTCTGAAGAACAATCTAGTAGCAAGAGATTTTCAGAAGAGATAAGAGGTGCAGAGTGGAAGATACGGGCATAAGTATGAAAGCCTCGGGATTTTTAGCTTCTATTAATTTCTGTGTACTTGATACTTCTTTCTTCTGAATGTTAGATAATAGATATCAACATGAGCTTGTGTGACGTTGTGACTTATAATAAGTATCTATTTGGTTTTTATCCCTGGTTCTGTCACAGAGCTTCTAAGACCCTTGGAATTTCCTCAGTGATAAGAGCTATAACTGTGTCTTGATATTCGTCACAAGGCCCTTTCCACCACACCTGAGTTTATGTTGATGAGGTGACTTTGGAAAGCACCTAAGGAGGGGGGCTGTTGCCAGGGGAACCAACCAAGAACAGAGGGTTGGAACTTTCAATCCCACCCCATGGCCTCTGGGGATGGGAAAGGGGCTGAAGGTTCAATCATTCACTGATGGCCAGTGATTTAATCAACCGGGCCTATGTAATGAAGCCTCCATAAAAACCCAGATGGAGGGCGTTCAGAGAGCTTCCAGGTTGGTGACCTAGAACACTTGTTATGAACCACCTCAGGCCCCCAAACTCCAACAGGACAGAAGCTCCTTTGTTTGGGACCTGGCACGAAGTAGCTCTTCCTCGGGCTTTAATATCCTTTGTAATAAATTGGTAATGTGGTGAGTAAACAGGTTTCCTGAGTTCTGTGAGCCACCCCAGCAAATTAATCGAAGACAGAGAGGAGGTTGTAGGAACCCCTGATTTATAGCCCGTTGGTCAGAAGTACAGGTAGCCACCTGGACTTTTGATTGGCATCTGAAACCTGAAGAGAGGGAAGTCTTGTGGGACAAATCCCTTAACCTGTGGTCTCTGATGCTATATATAGAGAGTCAGAATTGAGTCAAGTTATAGGGCCCAGCTTGTGTCAGAGAATTGCCACCCCCCCGCCACACACACACACACACACACACACACACACATATTGGAACTGGGTCTGGCACCGTTAGCTTGTATACCTTAGTGTATATTAAAGTCAAAAGGCTTTGGAAGAGATCCAGGGACACAGTGTGTTGGAGGGAACACTGACCAGGAGAGAGGTGACCCTGGCTCTGCCACTTACTGCTTGCTCCTGGGTTGGTCATTTAGTCCACAAGTTTCCACTTCCTTGCCTGTAAAACCCATTGTTGGCAAAGATAAAAATAAGACAGTAGAGACTAGTGGTGTTGCAGACAGGATCTGAGATAATTCCTAATATTAAAACTTAGAAACACTAGATAAAAAATAGCAAATATCCTTATCCATGCTCATCTGCATGAGCAAGAGGACGACAGCAATCTCCAGGAATCAGGAAGGAAGAGGGCGCCATAAGCCAGTGAAGCTGGCCTGAGAGCTGACAGGTGGCTGCCCTGGGAACTGGTCACTGTGATCACGTGGTGAGTGCCACGCCCACTCAGGAAAGGAGCCGGGGCCACTGGCCTGCAGGGGCTGCGGAGTTAAACTCCCCCCAACCCTACCTTTAAAAAAGGGAGGGGGGGCTTCCCTGGTGGCGCAGTGGTTGAGGGTCCGCCTGCCGATGCAGGAGACACGGGTTCGTGCCCCTGTCCGGGAAGATCCCACATGCCGCGGAGCGGCTAGGCCCGTGAGCCATGGCCCCTGAGCCTGTGCGTCCGGAGCCTGTGCTCCGCAACGGGAGAGGCCACAACAGTGAGAGGCCTGCGTACTGCAAAAAAAAAAAAAAAAAAAAAAGGGAGGGGGGCTCTTTAAAATACAGCTGTCTCAGGGAAAGTATCTGCCAGGAAAAGAAAACAAATCCAACCAACCCACACAGAAAGATAAAAACGAAGAAGCTTGTCCTTTTTTTGACCTGAATTCTGTGTATACAAGGAAAAAAATGTTCTCTGAGAAATTTAATCACGGATCTGTGCTACATTCCAGTTGGGGACACAAATTTGTCTAATCTGCATGAACTAGGATCCCCCAAATTAAGAGACATTTTTGTTCCAGGCCAGTGTTAACCCCAGGCAAATAAACACAAACCCTCAGAAGGGTGGTCCTCCTTGAAGGATGAACAGGTTTCCCCAGATGACAACCTGAGGAGCTCACAATCAAACCTTAAAAAGACACAAAGAAACAGACACCTGAGGAAGAGTACCAACAAATGACAGAATTAAATCCCCCCAAATTTCAAGTACTTGAATAAATTAAATAGGAATTTTCAAATTAGTAGGTTTAAAATTATTAAAGACATAAAAAAGGACCCCCAAATAAGAAAATATCATGAAACCACAGAAAAATGGGTTTGAAAAAATATTAGAAATGCTAAACTGAAGAATATAGTAAATGTGTTTTTAAAAACTCAGTAAGTAATTAAATAGAAGATAAGACACAGCTTAAGAGAGAACTGGAATTCTGCTTAAACCAGAAAGATGGATTACATATGTTTGCATGTGTTCTTTTTGAAACTTCACTAATATTATAGTCAAAATATTTTATTTAGAGTTTAAACACAAAGGGACAAAAAATTGTGGAGAGGAGAAAGGAGACAATAACAAAAATATTGGAAGTTGGAAAAGTGAGGAGAACCTCAGCAAGTAGGAAGCAATATCTTGCTGACTGTAAGAGAGAAAAGCCAAAACTAAACCAGCTTCCAAGAACAAGAAGAAAACTGCTTCGTGCTGTGGAGCTCCAGGAATCAGAGGTGACTGGTACTTTGAAAACGGGGTTCCCATTGGACTGAATAAAAAGAAACTGGATTGTAAGTGTGTATAAGAATCAGAAAGGCCTGCAGATCTTCCGCCGGCCCCAGGTGTCTGGATGACTGTCCCCTCCCAACCTTGGACACAAAATAATTCACATGGATTCTGCATTTAGGAATCAGGCTCAGCTTAGGGTGGAGTTAATGTTGTAAAACAGTTTAAGCGTAAGTCTGCACACTGAGTGGTGATGAGTCCTCTTTCCGTGCTTGGTCCCAGAATGCTGGCATCAGCCATATGACCTAAGGCAAGAATTGGCAAGATTTTTTTTTTAAGAAACTGAGGAAGCAGAGAAAATAGCTGAAGACATTGAGTTGAGGAAATTTCCCCCCAAAACAGTCCAGCCTGATCACCCTATGGAGAAGACCATCTGTCAACTAGCCCCAAATGCACACATAGAATTTCTAATCAGCTTTTTAGTGACCTATTCTTAAATATGAATCAATGTCCAAGGATCGAAGAAAATAGAGCCAATGAAAGGAGTAGAAGGAAATTTTTAACACAGCACTCCATAGAGAGGAAGGATATTATGTCTTTGAAGCAAGACAGGTAACTCTTAAAAAGGAAGATTCAATGAGTAGAAAAGAGTGCTTTGATATTACAAATACGTGAGGAGAAATAAAAAATAATTTAAAAGTTTGGAAGAAAATCTTGAGGAAAACTTCCAGAAAGCACAAGACAAAGAAAATAGAAAAGATAGTTAAGGAGCTTCGACATCCAAATAATAAGAGTTCTGATGTGAGAGTAAAAAGAAAGAAAAGTGAGTTGAAATCATCAGGGAAATAATTCAAGAAAACATCCCCAATCTGAAAAGCATATGTTTCCAGATTGCGTGGACAAACTGAGTGCCCAATAAATTGGATTTAAAAAATTTAAAGCACTGGAGACAAAGACTCCATCCAAAAATAAGTGATTATGTCCGAAGAATCAAAAAACAGAATGACCTCTAAATTCTCAATTATTACACTAGATTCTAGGGGGAAAAGGGGAACAATTTCTTCAATTTTTTGAAAGAAAATATTTGTAATCTAGAATTTTTTTATCCCACCAAGCAATCAGTTGAATGGCAAGGTAGATTAAAATATTTTCAGAAATAAAAATCTCAGACTTACAGCCCATTCTCTGATTCCTACTGAAATGTGTATTCCTTGCCAACGAAGGAAAGCATCTAGAAAAATGAAGACTTTGGATCCAGGACAAGGGCTTCTGAAATGGAATCATGTCAAGTGGTAGCAGAAAGTGTAGTACATGACTCAGTGTTTATACAGTATAGCCAAAATGATTATGCAGTTATATTAAGGGAACAGAAGGAAAGGATGTATGGCTGGAGGAGAATTGTAAGAAAGGTAAATTTCTTAATTTCCATAGTAGGGAGTCAACAAATAACATCCAAATTAAGAAATAATAATATATGTTTAGCAATACAAAGGTAAATTCCAAAAGAAACGTCTCAATGAGCTGAAAGTGGTTTATCTGTAGAGGAAGAATCAGAGTGAAAAATTATAACACTTGGAATTCCATAATAATAGTGAGAAGAAGTGGGGAAGAATAATTTTACGGAATTTATGAAAATCATGAATCCTTAGATTTAAGAAGGTCAATGTCACGAAAATCCAGACTGCAGAAAGTAAATACAGAACACCATAGTCAATAGGGAAGAGCAAAATAGAGCAAAGACAGGTACCTCCAAGGAAGCTAATCCCATATTTTTTTCCAACAAAATGAATAAAATCCAGAAGAAAATGAAATACTATCATGTAAAAGCTAAAAAAAAGTCCACAAACCCTGTCAATGTAGAATTATATACTCAGCTAAATTATTTTTGAAGAGAAAGGATATAATAAGTTCTGATGGAATTTACTACAGATCTTCACAAAAGAACTAGAAAATTTACTTATTCAAGAAGAAAGTAGGTACAAAATGTCACGAGATACAAGAGGAAATGATGACTGAATAAATTAAGAAATGTATGCATAGAGCTAAAGAACTATAACAATAATAATGATTAACTTAAGGGCTTTTTAACAACAAGGTGAAACGAAAAATGAGGAACCATAACTGGTAAGATGAAAGGGGATGATAAACATTTAGCAAGAGATCAGAGAATGCATGTTAAAAATTTAAGAGTGAACTTAAAAAATAAAAGTAGAATGTATAACTTCCAAACCCATGCAGATGGAGGTGGGAAGGAGGTAAGAAAGGGATACATGATTAGAGGAAACTTTTTTTTTTTAAATAGTTAAGATGTACCATTGTACTTTATTTTATTTTTTTTAATTAATTAATTTATTTATTTATTTCCGGTACGTGGACCTCTCACTGTTGTGGCCTCTCCCGTTGCGGAGCACAGGCTCTGGATGCACAGGCTCAGCAGCCATGGCTCACGGGTCCAGCCGCTCCGCGGCATGTGGGATCTTCCCGGACCGGGGCATGAACCCGTGTCTCCTGCATCGGCAGGCGGACTCTCAACCACTGCGCCACCAGGGAAGCCCTATTTATTTAATTTATTTATCTTTGGCTGCATTGGGTCTTCGCTGTTGCGTGCGGGCTATCTCTAGTTGCAGTGCGTGGACTTCTCATCGTGGTGGCTTCTCTTGTTGCGGAGCACGGGCTCTGGGCTTGCAGGCTTCAGTAGTTGTAGCATGCGGGCTCAGTAGTTGTGGCGCACGGGCTTAGCTGCTCCGTGGCATGTGGGATCTTCCTGGACCAGGGCTCAAACTGGTGTCCCCTGCATTGGCAGGCGGATTCTTAACCACTGCGCCACCAGGGAAGCCCGATTAGAGGAAACTTAATTACAAAGCAGAAAAGAAAAAGGGCAAAGGGGGAAAAAAAAGCATGGTAAATATTAAGTACATAAGATAATAGAAATAAATAGGAATTCACTATGTAACTAATCAAAATTAATATCAATGAGTTAAACTTGATGTTTAATGATAGAAACTGTAAGATGGACTCAAAAGAGCAAAATTCAGCTGTTTGGGGTTTATAAAAGGCACGTCTAAAGTCAGAGACACAATGATTGGAAGTAAACAGATAGAAAAATAGATAACAGGAAAATAAATGGCAAAAGAAAGTTGGTGTTTATATCAGGCAAAATTGACTTTATGAGAAGAACAATTATTAAGGCTGAAGAGGAACATATAAGAAAAGGAACAACTCACCTGAAAGTTACATTAATTCTAAACGTGTATGTACCAGTAAGTGTTAAAAGTATAAAAACTACAATAATTTGAAAGAGAAATCTACATTAAAAATTTAATACATCCCTCTCGGTACTTGCTAAATCAAAAAAACAAAACTTTACAACGTATACAAGATACCAGCAACGCAATAAACAACTTTATCTAACTTGCCATTTCTCAAGGAGGATGCTACAGGTACTGTCCGAACACAGTGACCCCTCAGTCAAGAAGATCCTTGGGTTGCCATGGTCCTGAGCCAGGTAACCCAGTCTGTCCAGGGGTTGCCTCTGTATACCCTGCTTTCTACAAATATTATTGTAATTTTATATGTAAATCAACACATGAAAAATGTTGGGAAGCCCCAATTTAAGATCAGACAAAAAAGCTGTGGGGTGCACAGGCGTTCAATTATAATGGCCTCTATACCGTTTTGTATGCCTACAACATTTTATAATTAAAAAGTGAGAGACTCCAAAGCGTTCTTGAGTAGCTTTTACAATCTCTGATCGTCAAAAGGCAGAAATTCAACATTTGACACAAACTTCATCTGCCTCTAATTTTTCTTTCCGCTTGCATTTTTCCATCCTTTTTTTTTTTTTAAATAATTCTTTATAGCTGCTGACTTCATTCCTGTATCTCAGCTCTTTCTTGAATGTGTTCTAGTCAGGCCTTCTACTCTTGCTGTCAAGGGCAACAATGATTTCCATGTTGCAAATAGGCTTCTCAGGACATCTAACACAGTGGTCCTCTCTGGCCTTCTCAAACTGCCTTCTCCTTTTACTTGACTTTCAAGGCCCCCTGTCTGCAGGCTCTTCTCCCACCCAAATGGTCCCTATTTCTGAGTCTCTTTCAGGGGTTCCTCTTCACCTTTCTGAGCTCAATGTCAGAGTGCCCCAGTGTTGTAATCCTTCCCTCTCATCTCTATATGCAATTCCTAGGTTATCACACCCATTTCATGGTTTTATTTTTTTTAAGCAAGAGAAACAGAAGCTTATGAACATGTATACCTCATGTGTACATGGGATATCCTAAGGAAAAATGAGTAACTCAGAGTAGTGGCTTAGAACTCTGACTTAAATACCATCTTCAGCGAAAGACAAAAAAAAAAAAAAAAAAAAAAGCTGTGGAGGAGGCCAGTTACGGGGAGATTACCACTCCCCATAACTGGTGCACAGTAAAAAGAGTAAGATCTGTTACATAGATTGAAGTGGGTGCCTTCTCCCTTGATAAAAGTACAAAGTTGTGTCTGAGGATGAGCTTTTGTCCTTCATGGTAGGGAAGAGGGGGGAAGAGGGACAGCTTTGCAAATTTATGTCCTGATTTTAGTCAAATAGGGGGAAGGCAGAGGATTTTTTCTTATACCCACTTCTACTCAGTTGCCTTCAGCTCAAAATAATCCTTTTGCCAAAGTGGCATATTTAAGGATGCCATATTCTTCTACCTTTCATTTCCCGCCTTTGAAACTTCCCCAGGAAGTTTCACAGTCCAGAAGTTGAGTTGGTAGATTGCTGCACATCTCACTGAACCTGTCTCTTAGTCCTTAAAAATAGGTCAGTTCAGTGAAGCAGTTGGGTCTCATTTCAGGAGGTGATGGTGAAGGTGGGCTCCTATCAAAGTTAGGCCTATAAGGTGTTAGAAATCAGGTATTTAATAACAGGCATTTCTATGGAGACAGAAGAAAAACAACTTAATGATTGGAGAAGACTATAAAAAAGTTTCTAAGTCTGGAGGGCAGCCTGTAGCGAAGATTTTAAGATGTTGGGCTGAAAGCATCCTTTGCAGTTTGGATACCTCTGGTGATGTCATTGGGTCTTCCAGTGAACTTTCTGAGGGGTTCACACAGCAGCAGGAACAATGGTTGTGCATACATGGACTGTTGTGGTGATTTATCTGGAGTTTATATCAAGTTGCCCAGCTTCTGCTTTCAAGGCTTTGGGAAAAAGAACAGTTTTTTTTTTTATTATTTGTTTAATTTTTATTGGAGTAGAGTTGATTTACAATGTTGTGTTTGTTAGTTTCAGGTGTACAGCAAAGTGAATCAGTTATACATACACATATATCCACTCTTTTTTTAGATTCTTTTCCCAAAAAGGCAGTTTTTGTTCTGAGTAATTTCAAGTCAGAAGGGTGGGAGAAAATTGGAAACATAAGCTTGTAGAGTCATAGCCAGACGTCAAAGGAGACTAGAAGAATTCCAGTCTAGTTTACAGGTCAATGACCAAACCTCAAAGACAATGAACAGGACTAGAATCTGGTATCCATAAGGATGTACTGAAAAAGTGATTCGCTCACCGCAGATGGATGTGTCCCCCTCTGGATCCCTGGGTGGGCAGGACCATCCCCAGACAATGGCTAAGAGAGGCTAGAGCTGTACTGCAGGACTACTTCAAGACCTGCAGTCAGACCAAGGTCAGCATGCCTATCTCCAGGGCCGTGGATGGCATATCTCTTGGAGGGTCCCTGTACAGGCAGGAGTGGTCCCAGCCCGTGGCTGAGAGGGGCTGGTGCCAAGGTACAGGGCCGTTTCTAGATCTGCAGTAGAAACAAGGTAGGAGAGCGTGCCCCTAGAGCCCGGACGGGCATGGCTCCCTGCGGGTCCTTGGGTGGGTAGGAATGTCTCCTGTCCAGGATGGGGCAGAAGGGGCAGGAGCTGGGTCATGGGCCCCCTCGGAGCCCGCAGCTTGGACTGAGGTCAGTGAGTCTGTTACTGGGGCATAGGTGGGTGTGACCACTGCAGGATCCCTTGGCAAATGGTGCTGGTGGAGGACCAAGGCCACATGGGTCTGTATCTGAGTTCACAACAGTGAGAGGCCCGTGTACTGCAAAAAAAAAAACCAAAAAAAACTAATGGTTACTACTGGGGAGAGGGAATGGGGAAGGGGCAAGACAGGGGTAGGGAATTAAGAGGTACGAACTAGTAGATATAAAATAGATAAGCGACAGTGGTATACTGTACAGCACAGGGAAATATAGCCATCGTTTTGTAATAACTCTAAATGGAGTATAATCTGTAAAAATATTAAGTCACTATATTATACACCTGAAGCAAATATAATATTGTAAATCAACTATACTTCCATAAAAAAATAAAAATTAAAAAAGAAAGAAAATACCACTTGGAAATGTGTGTACACATACGAAGTTATCTGGTTCCTTTCCCTTAACTGGAAAGTAAAACAGGCGGGATTCCTGCTCTCATGGCTGAAATTTGTGGTAGGTACCATAGAGCAGATAAAGTTATGTGTGAGCTGACAGGAGGAGCAGTGGACTATTTTAGATGCAGCAATTAAGGGCCTTGAGATGAAGCTGAGTGCCAAGTAGAATGAACCTACTCTGCCAGGAGTTGGAGGAGAGTCATAACAGCCAGAGGGGAGAGGAAATGTACTCAGTCTTCCAGGAGGACCTCAGAGGGGAAGAGAGCATGGCTGGCCCAGCGCAAGTAAAGGGAACACTGTAGGAGATGACGTCACAAAGTTACACGTCACCTGGGACATCTTCAGCCACCATAAGGAGTTTGAACGTTACTCTGAATACAGTAGGAAGCCATAGAGGTGTTTAAATTTGGGGAGACCATGTCAGTTTGGTGTGAAAAAGGACTATGGTAGGAGTAAGTGCAGACTATTATGGGAGAAACTTGAGAGGCATCTAAAACAGCCCAAGAGAATCAGAGAAAGCTTCCTAGATAGTAATCACAAGATCACAAATAATTCAGAAAGAGTAAAGCAGAGGATGGAGAGAGGGAGGGAAGAGACTGCAAAGATAACCAGGGGCCAGATCATAAAGCCTAGTTAGCCAAAATAAAAAGCCATGAATTTCTTTAGGGAAGTGGAGTATCATTGGAAGAAGCTCCCATGAGGAGACTGCTGATGTCATTTGATCAAGAAATAATGCCTTGAACTAACACAACATTGTAAAACAACTATACCCCAATTAAAAAAAAAAAAAAAAGAAAGAATGCCTTGAACTAAGTTTTGAAAAAAGAGGGGGGAATTCCCTGGAGGTCCAGTAGTTAGGACTCTGTGTTTCCACTGCAGGGGGCGCAGGTTCGATCCCTGGTTGGGGAACTAAGATCCCGCAAGCTGCTCGGTGTGGCCATAAATACATAAAGTCATTGAGAAAAAAAAGAGGGAATGGAGAAATGTGGATAGATTAAGATAGTAAAGAGGAAAAGGTAGTAGAACTTGATGACAGCTTGGATGTGGAAAATAGTGTAAAGAGGAAGGAGTTAAAGACAAGACCTAAACTTCCAGTTGCAGATGCTGTGGCAGAACCCGACTACTTACCTCTACTTTTCTTTAGCCTGCCACTGAAATAAAACGAATGGACTCCTTTAAAAGCATAAAACCGTTTAAAAAATAGGAAAGAGCATTAAAAACTTGTGATATTTGAAAAGCAGATAGAGCTGTGGGAATTGAAGAAGCAGTGTTAAGAAAGCTGACACCTAAGTTTGCAGCGGGAAAGGCTAAGAAACCACTGCATTTCCAGCAAGGAATTCCCAAAAGGCCAGCCTTTGGAGGTGGGCACAAAGGTGGGAGTGCAAGTTCTAGGACTGGTTGAAAGTCTGTTTCAGAAGCAGTTAAGCCTTCAGATCCAGATCGAATTGTGTGTGAACGTCCTGAGAAAATTCAACAAATGCGTAGGGTACACGAGAGGAAATTTTGTAAGTACACAGACTAACAAACAGAAACTCATAACATGACGAGGAACTCCAAGGTACCAGTCCCGGCTGGTTCCCATTGGCAGTCGAAACAAGCCATTCATTCATTTATCCATTTATTAGAAAAATAGGTATTGAAGCAGTTTAAGGTGATGATTAGATTATTGACTCTGGAACTAGACTTCCTGAGTGCAAATCCCAGCTCTGATACTGGGTGGCTTTAGGTGGACTGTGTCACCTCTCTTTGCTTCATGTCTCTTTTGTAAAATAGGACCATAGAAGTATCCATTTTATGTGGTTGTTATGAAGATCAAGTTAATATGTTTAAATGCCTAACATGTAATAAACTTGATATCTGTTTTCAGATTAAGTAAACGCGGAAGTGAATGAAAAGATTTTAATTGGCGTTGCGTTGTTCCTCTGTGGAGTTCAATTCCCAGCAACATATTTAAGGAAGAAGGGCACTAACATAGCAGGTGTACTAGACACTTTATACTGGATTTAATGTAAGCTTTAGAGCACAGACAATGCAGGAATATTATCGCTATTTTATAGACGAAGAAACAAGACTAGGGGAAATTCGGACACTTTCATGGGGCTTGGGAGGTGTAGGGTTAGTGAATTGGAGAGCAGAAATGAAACATAAGTCTGTCTGACTTCAGAGTCCATGCCAGAGTCTCATAATTTCTAGATACTTTCATCTTTTCCATTGTATAAATATTTATCTTTTTCTGCCGTTAAACTTAGAAAATGGCTTTGTTTTCCCTTTTTAATTCTTTTCTTTTTATTAGTTTCTTACTTTAACAGCTATTCTTAAAAGACTTAAATGCTTGATTATGTTTAGTTATCTCAGAGTTTTCAGCACAACTTTTTTTTATCCCCACTTCATGCTTCTCAGTGACCTCACAAAATGATACCCAGTATATTTATAGAAGTCCTATGCCACGGCCTTTTATATCTCCTATGCTTACTCATTCTTTTCACTCTAACATGTGAATTTTAACCCCTACCCATATCTTGTCACTAATCATGTCTTGCACCCCAGAGATCTACCCAGAACTGTTCATTTCTCATCTTTAGTAAAGGCCTCCTGGTTGCCGCCTTCCTGTGCAAACCTTCTCATAAAGGTGAATTGGAGTGCATTCTCTGTTCTAATAATCTCAAGTGAATTGTACTTATTCAGCTACTCATTTTGCCTTTATCCTCACTGTCTTCCTGAGGTGGAGAGTGTAGCCATTAAGCGATTATATCACAGACACAATGACAGAGCCAGGTATAAACAAGGAGAGACTCCACAGTGTATCGTAAGGGGCATTTCAGTTAGCTGTGTTTGAGGAAGAATGCTATGTTTGGGGGTTTGTTTGTTTGGTTGTTTGTTTTAACATCATGCACTTGAAAACTGGCATCAGGCTAAGAAGTGAGGAGTTCTGAGACCTTTGTGTGGTGAGACTCTGCAACCTCAGCTACTAGGAAACCAGCAAGGCCCAGCTTTTACGTTGCAGACGCTATTTAAGTCCTAAAAACATCTGTTCAAAATTTCACCAGATCAGTCTCTCAGACTAAGAGATTTGGAAACAAAAGCATTGATTATCACCAACTGTTTTCCCCAATATCCTTTTCTTTGGGGCAATTTGTTTTGATTTATAACTCTCTGCCCATAACTTTCTCTTCCATTGTTGCATGAGGTGTTCCTTTGGGTTGAAAGGAAATTAAGCTTCAAGTAGTTAAATTCCAAAAATGCTCCAGGAAATATTCTTTTTGTGTGATGTGAGGGCTCCAGTTGCCTATTTCAGAGAATTCGTTCGTCTTAATGGAATATCCAGTCTAATGGAACATACTGTGCTCAAAGAAAAACTCATTCTCGGAAATATGCTGAACCAGGTACATAATTCACCAGAAATGAAGTTAAGTTCAGCATATTTTAGAAAAATGCATCACATGTGGCTTGGATCTTGTACTAGGCATTCAACATCAATAGCACTGTTTGCCCTCAAGAACCATGATGATTTGAGGAAAGCCTCAAAATATTGTCACATTGGGAAAAAAAGCTGCATTGAACTCCCTGTGTTCCTACATGTTTTTTTCCCCAGCGATGGTATCTGTAGCAATACTTCAGACCGTAACAGGCAAGGACAGAAAGAGATTGTTTTAATTGTTCTACTTGTATTTGCTTGTGTAGGGGAGCAAATTTGCCATCCCAAAATGTATTTCGTTGGTGTGTGGATTATTTTATTTTTTTAAGTTTATTTTATTGAAGTATAGTTGATTTACAATGTTGTGTTAATTTCTGCTGTACAGCAAAGTGATTCAGTTATACATATATATACACTTTTTATATTCTTTTCCATTATGGTTTATCACAGCATATTAAATAAATTTCCCTGTGCTAACCTGTGGATTATTTTAGACTAATTATTTTTAAGAAACAGAAGACTGAGGAAGTCTTTCTTTTTTACTGGCCTGTTAGCTGCCTAAAGACTTGGATAGAGGGCCTGGTCCAGGGAGAACACTATCACCAGGTGTATCTGCAGAGAACATGGCTAGATGTGACAGGGGAACATGGCTTAGAGACCAGAGTCCACTCTGTGTACCACTGTGATCTGCCTGGCCCAGCAAACATTTCTTTACCAAACATATGCTTCCCCATCTCCATGTGAATTGCCTTCCTCCCCTTTGAAGTCTCAAACCCCTGCCCGCTTCTTCTCTCAGAGGGCATTTAAGTCTCAATGGCCTGACTTGTCCTTGGGCCTCATATTCTTACGGGCCTCTGTACCTAAGTAATTAAATTGGATTTTCTTCTCTTAATCTGTCTCATGTCAACTTCATTCTCAGATCAGCTGGAAGCACCTAGAAAGGTAGAGGAAAATTTTTTTCCATCTCAAACATATGTTTTCTGTTACTTTGCCCAAACATTCTTCTTTTTCCCTCTCACATCCATTCTTCTCTGAGTTGCTGTTTAGTACTAGGGTTGTAGTTTTAATATATGCTCATTATTATTTTATATGTCTCTGCCCTTTTCTCTCCATGATAATTTTTAGCTCCTCCATTATTTTTATCCTCCCCACAACATTACATATTTTCTTTTCTCTCCAGCTTTTTTTTTTAAATCTGACATTGAAGGTGGCCAGCTGGGCTTTTCCCCATTATTTTTTACCTTTACTATAGCCCAGCATTCGGGAACCTTTTTCTATGAAGGACCAGATAATAAATATTTTCATCTTTGCAAGCCACACAATATGTCACAACTACTTAACTCGGCCTTGTAGTGTGAAAGCAGCCAGAGACTGTATGTCTATGAATGAGTGTTTTGTGTTCCAGTAAAATGGTATTTACAAAAACAAGCAGTTCGATGGATTTAGCCCAATGGGCCAGTTTGCTGACGCCTGATAAAGACTGTAAAATGACAAAGTGAATGAAGTCTTCGCGATTAACTAGAAGAGATGCAAAGATGACTAACTTGCCTAGTTTCATGCACCAGACTCCAAAAGTTTGGACACAGGAGATATGCCTTAAAATCACGGACTCACTGTTTCATAATATAATATAATAATAATAATATATATATAAAATATATTATTCTTAGGCAATATTCTGCACAGTGGATAATATATTGTATCTAAAATTGGTCTCACTAATTAACAATCAAGCCTAATACCTAGAAACAAAGATCTATATGAAGATAAATATTTACTTAGTCTCAATTTCACGTTTTGACTCAGAAAAACAATTTTTCTTTAAAGGGAGTTTGGAAACAGTTTTATTAACTACATGATTCATTTTTTTAATGGGTCCCTAATGTAAAGGGGAAAATCCTAAGTTTTATTTCATGTTAATAGAAAAACTTTATTAGGTGATACTCTTTTTTTGTAGATCAAAACTTATCAACCAGCCTTCTGAATTTGCTTCAGTATTTGTGGAGAACATACATTTGAAGGACATTTCTGAGAAAACAATATTTTACCCAAAATGGTTAAAACATTAAGAAAACATGGTACTAAAGAAAATACAGAAATATTTTATTGGCTTTACCTAAAAGTTATAAATTTTATAATTTAAAAAAATTTTTTGAAGAAACAAGGGTAGTATCACTTATAAAATCACTGTATAATCTGTAGAGAGATAAAGCACATTTGAACTTTAAGATAGCATAGGAGGAACATCATGCACTAACATCGTAGTTTCCACACATTCCTTGTTCATCAGTCCCATCTGCATCCTCTATTTACAAAAAATATATGTAGGGGAGGGATAAATTAGGAATTTGGGATTAACAGATACACACTACTATCAATACATATAAAATAGATAAACAACAAGGACCTACTGTATAGCACAGGGAACTATATTCAATATCTTGTAATAACCTATAAGGAAAAAGAATCTGATAAATTATATATATATTTATATAAAACTGAATCACTCTTCTGTACACCTGAAACATGATAAATCAACTATGCTTCAATAAAAATTTTAAATGTATATATATATATGCAAATATATATATATTTATATATGTGGTTTTCTTCTACATGTTTTCCTTCTGACCACTTTCTTTCTGTTATAACAAAATGGTAACAAAATATAAACTGAAAGCTAATTTTGAAAAACAGAAAGTTGTTTACCTATCTGCCCCCAAAAAGGAAAGAATGTCTAAAAAAATGTAAATCATTGAAATCACTGCTGAGTATTCAGAACACACCACTGTGTGCTAGTCAAGGTTCTCCAGGGAAACAAAACCAACTGAAAGTGATTTATTATGCGGAGTTGTCTTGAAATATTATAAAGGTTGAAAAGTCTGCCATCTGCAAGCTGGAGACACAGGAAAGTATAACTGAATTACTTTGCTGTACACCTGAAACTAACACAACATTATAAATCAACTCTACTTCAATAAAAAAATAAAAGATACATGAATGAGCCCATCAAAAGTCAACAGAGAGCTAACCAGATGAGCCCAGCCCAAGTCACCAACCCACAGAATCATAAACGAATTAAACATGATAGTTTTAAGCCAAAAATAGACACACACACACACACACACACACACACACACACACACACATATATTTAGGGGAAGTTACACAATTACAAGGATTAAAAAACAAATCATAAGGGATTCAGGAAGAAAAAGCTAGATACATGTAAGGCAAGCAAGGAAGTAGGAGAAAGTGTGAACTTGTCGATTAATTTCTTCACATTTTATGGTACTGTCTAAAGTACCATGTAATTAAAAATAAATAAAGACATTTTAAAAAGGCATATTTTTCTTATTCTTAATCTAAGACTTTTCAGTTTCTTGCCTAATCATGGTGTTAAATAATTCCATACATTGTAGTCACATAATTCTTTTGTCACTCTACAGATAGAGGTGTTTTTAGGAGGATTATTTGACAAGTCCACAGAAACATAATACCCTAGCTCTACAAAATAAGGTTAGCAGATCTGCAGTTTTGGAGGAGCAAACCAGACAGATAAATAGTATATCCCGTAAGCTTCCATTAATCACCCATCCATTTGCTTCAGAGCATAGGAAACAGTCCAATTGTAACGGTAGCTACAGAAACAACTTTACAAAGAGATCTAGCAAATTTGTTTCCTTAGTGAAAGACAGACATGCAATCAACTCAACCAGAATGCAAGGTAATGATGTATCAATCCAATGAGAATGGGTCACGCAGAACTGAAGTGACTTTTATGCAAACAGTGACAGCTATACACTTCAGTGGAAAAATAAATCCAGGTGACCCAGGACTCCAGGAAATTTAATTTGATTATTAAAAGGTCAGGGACTACTTCCCTGGTGGCACAGTGGTTAAGAATCCGCCTGCCAACGCAGGGGACACGGGTTCAATCCATGGTCCTGGAAGATCCCACACGCCGTGGAGCAACTAAGCCTGTGTGCCACAACTACTGAGCCCGCGTGCCACAACTACTGAAGCTCTGCAACAAGAGAAGCCACCGCAAGGAATTTGTCTATTTTTCTTAACTGGAGAACAACAGAAACCGAAAGCCAACCCTCAAAATTACCCTCAAGAGAAAGGCCAAAATGAGTGCAATCATTGCACGGCCACGTACAATGAGGATCTGTGCACCTAAGCTCAGTTAAAGTCGTTGAGCAATTGATCCACATAAGAAGTCAAATTACTAACTCTTTGTGATCTGATCTGTGATCACATCAGGAGATCAGCCTGGATAACACAACCACTGGAAAACGGGCAGGCTTGTCCTTGCGGGAGTGGGCCTGGAGGGGGGGAGACTCCCCTAAGAATAGGAACACAGTGTCTCTGTTGGTGACCTTCATTCAGCAGCTTCTGAGCTGCTGTACACAGTGCCAAGCCAGCCACAGAAAGTAGCAAAGTTGGAAATACCTAATTCCAACATAGATAAAAACACCTTTGGTTTTGGTACCACAGATCTCTGGCATTAGTCTGGGGAGGAAGAACCGAAGAGCAAGAAAAAAGAAGAAAATACATGGAAATCAGAGAGAGAGAGAGAGGGACCACCCAAGAGCATTGCCTTTGGGGATTTGGGGGGCTCCTAAATATATCCATTGGATTGATGTTTCTCAACAAAAACCCAAGAGGAGGGACGCCCTGTCCCCACTGTAGGGGAGGTGACCTTTCTCTTCTGCTGTCTTGGGGTTTCCAGCTGGGACAGATTAACAAGAGGAAAAGATACAAATTGTATTGAATCAAATCTTACGAGTAATGGGAGTTCTCCGAGGAAAATGAAGCCCCAAAGAAGCGGCCAGGCCTCAGTGCTCATATACCAGGCGGAACAAAGAGATGCAATTGTGGAAAAGTAACTGAAATACATGGGGAGACTCAAGGAAGATAAGAACTATAGCAAGGTCTATTTGCTGAGGTGATCTCTCTTGGCCTCAACTCTCTGTCTCTGGTGGTAAGAATGTTTGTTTCCTCCTCGTACTGGGACTGCATCTGTCACGTGGGAATTTCATCTACTTCTTTCAGGAAGTAAAGGGGAGGTCAGAGCTCCTTTCTCACACCTGCTGTTTCTCAAGAACTTTTACCTCAAAATAATGAACATGCAAAAGAGGCAGATTTGGGGCATGTCCAGGACTCCCTCATTAGCATGTATATATTTGCTTTCCATTGAAGTAAGCTTAAAGATACTTATTCACTCCTGAAAAAGTTCAGGAATTAATATCTTCCTTGTAGTTTCCTACCCCTAGTCTAATATGTGATAATCACATAGAGTAGACCCTTGAAGGAATACATCCCAAGACCTTCAGTAAAACCCAGATTTATGAAGATTGAAAGAACTCATTTCCCTTAGAAACCTCTTTTTTTTCCCTGCAAACAGCCATCATTTTCTTATATGATTACCAGTCATAACAACTAAATTACAAGAATCATAATAACTTTAGTTCTTCTCTTTCTTCTCCCGAATAGTATTACTTGATTTCCCTATGCTCTCTCAATCAAAGTTAAACTATCATTTTATCCTTGAAAAGTGACAGATTTGATGAAATAACAACCTGGATGTTAAGAAATATTCTTTAGCTTCTTATAGCAGACACTACTTAGAAATTAACCTGTAAGAAATGCAAGAATGACATAACATTAAGCAAATGTATCATATATGCCAGAAGCTAAAGATGACTAAATGACTTTAGAGATAACAAAGAGAATGCACTTATAGGTTGACATGATGATGAGATTTTGTGTTAAAACCGTAAAAACACAAATTATAAATGAAGGAAGTATGCAAACTGAGACTAATAGTACAGTCTTTTTCTACATTCTTATCTCATTGCCCATTTGTACCCCTTTGGCATTTGAAATACAAAAGTAAATACTGTCTTTGATACAGATAATATGATTTTAATGAAAAAGAATGGCCTTAACGGACAATGGGCCCAATTAATGTGCTTTGCTTATTTGAAATGTCAATAATCCTGTATAAAAATCTAACTTATGCAGTGACTTAGGCATGAAGTTGGCAAGATGTCGAACTTGGTGGTTATAATAGAAGGTGATATAGCTCAGGCTGCTAAATATATCGCAGGTGGTTTGCTGTATATTTTTGTATGGACATGGTAAGATGTGATTGGACACACTTTAAAATTTTTCCAGGATAAAATTATCTATAGTTCTGGCCCATGGTGTTGGTATGTGAGATCTTATCTGTCCTTTTGTGTGTGCACTTGAGTGCACCTCAGATGTTTCTTCTGATAGCACCTGGCCTTGCCTCTGTGTAAACCTTTGCCTAATTTGCTTGTGACTGTTTGCCAGATATTTATTCAGACACATTTTTGATAGGATCCTCAATATATGTAAGAAGATATATATTGACCTTGTCTTGACTCCACATTTAACTGGCCACACAGATTAGCTTCGTGGAAGCATATGCCCAGGAATATATAACTCATTTCAACTCTTCATCAACACCCTTTATGATACATAATATTTGTAAAGTATTATGTGATCTACAGCTTTTCTTCCAGGTGCTCTAAATTTGATTTCTGAATTAAACCAGATAGTAAAGAGGACTTTAGATCTCATATCTTGTTCTCTTGTAGGGCTGTTTTTCTTGGATACAAACTAAAGAAATCTAGGCCTTCTAGCGCCTAATTTAAGTTCTGCGTCGACACAAAATGTCATTCAAAAGAAATGCAATTCCAATTCGGACAGCGCTGACGAACTCTTTCATAAGGGTTTTTTCGAATGGTCTATGGATTAGAGGCAGAGGTGGGTATAAAGTTGGAATCAGGGCAAAGAATATACAATAAAGACTCCAAAAGATCCTTTCCTTATCTCCATTCCCCGAGTCCTCATTCATTAAAGCAGCGACTCATCTTTGTCTATTCACAAAACTCTCAAAGCTGTTCTCAGCTCCCTATCACTCTGTCCTTACTCCACCTCCTTATTAGATCTTATTTATTTCCTTTTCAGACTTTTCCTTTGTAATCTATTCCACTTCTTGTGCTCCCTTAAGTAGCACTATCTGCCAATCCAAATAGCATGATAACGACAAGCAGTGAAGATTTAAAAAGGGAGGGGGTAGCGGAAGGAGCTAAGAATATTTTGTAACGAACACAGCAATGAATTTCAAACACACGTCCATTATTGTTTCCCGATGGCATAGTGTCAAAGTAAAACTCTTCCTGTCACACTGCAGTCTACTTTGACATTATGCCACTGGGAAAATAATCGTGGATGTGTGTTTGAAATTCATCACTGTATTCATGATAAAAATTTTGTTGGGCATAAATGTTCATTGCTAGTTCTCTTAAATGATCACGCAGGACATGAGAGTTCTTTTTGGTCTCAGCACCAGCAGTTGTGCTTCTTCTAGTGATTCAGTTTGTTTTTGTCCTATGGCAAGTACAAATTATGTGATTCTTTGTATCAGGGACTAGACAACCTAGGACCACCTTGGGGTTACTGCTCTGGCCAGTGTACCCAAAGGTATGTATCTCATCTTTCCTGCTCTCATTTCCTCTTTTACATATCTAAAATTTTTAATTGTAGTTAAAATACACCTAACATAAAATGTGCTATCTCAACCAATTTTAAGTGGACGGTTCAGTAGTGTTAAGGACGTTCTCATTGCTGTGCAACCAATATCCAGAGCTCTTTTCCTCTTGCAAAACTCAAACTCTGTACCCATTAATCACCTCCTCATACTCCCCTGCCCCGCAGTCGCCTGGTAACATTCTGCTTTGTGTCTCTATGAATTTGACTACGTTTAAGTAGCTCATGTAAGTGGAATCATACAATATGTGTCTTTTGGTGGCTGGCTTATTTCACTCATCGTAATGTTCTCAAGGTTCATTTGTGTTGTAAAATGTATCCGAATTTCCTTCCTTTTTAAGGCTGAATACTATTCCTTGTATATATAGAGAGAGAGACCACATTTTGCTTATCTATTCATCTGTTGATGGACACATGAGTTGCTTCCACATTATGGCTATTTTGGATAATGCTACTATGAATATGGGCATACGTATATATCTTCAAGACCCTGTTTCAATTATTTTGTGTACATACCCACAAGTGAATTTGCTGGATCATACTTGTAATTCTATTTTTAATTTTTTTAGAAGCTGCCATAGGATTTTCCATAGTGGCTGTGCTATTTTACACTCACACCAACAGTGTATAAGCATTCCAGTTTCTCCACATCCTTTCCAACACTTGTTATTTTCTGGTTTTTCAATAGTGACCAACCTAATTAATGGGTGTGAAGTGGTATCTCATTGTTGGTTTTGACTTACATTTCCCCAATAATTAATTATGTTGAGCATCTTCATGTGTTTATCAGTCTTTTGCCCATTTTTAAATGGGTGGTTTGTTTTTTGAGGCTGCTGAGTTGTAGAAGTTTGTCATATATTCTGTATATTAACCCCTTATATGATATATGATTTGCAAATATTGTCTCCCATTCAGTAGGCTGCCTTTTCACTCTGTTGATTGTGTGCCCAGAAGTTTTAATTTTAATATAGTCCAATTTATCTATTTTTACCTTTGTTTCCTGTGCTTTTCATGCCATATCCAAGAAGTCATTACCAAAACCAATGTCATGAGACTTTCCCTCTATGTTTTCTTCTAATAATTTTTTACATTTACTTTTAATTATATTTAAAACTGTACTTTTGGTATTTATGTTTTGTTTGTATTTATCTAATTTGTGTAAATTACCTTAAATTCATTTTTGAGCAAGAGATATATGAAGAGACATAAGGTAGTGTTTTTTAATTATTCACCTTTTTTGACACCATTCCTTAAACCCTCTCCAAACTAATTAGCAGCCATGCTACATATCTTTTAAAGTCCTGCAGTTGATTTTATATTATGTATTTGAATCTTCATGCATATCTGTTTATTCTTTTTAAGATATGCCTTAAATGCTTCATGTCTCAGAAGATCCAGTTTAGAACAATAACTAAGCAATACAGCTAAGTTAAAAAAAATTGATTTCCTGCAAAACTGTGGAATAAAGGCTAGAGTGAATAAAGTTTTCAAAACCGTAGACAGCCAGACTCCTCTCCACAACATGTAGTATATATAAATATAAATATCTTTTTGTTTTTTCTTTTATCCCTCCTTTTTATTATTTTATTTTAGTTCTGTTTTTCCTTTTTCTCTGCTCCTTTTCTGACCTCAGCTTTTTTCTTTCCAATTTCTTTTTCATTCCAACTTTACTCATCTTTCTTATTTTTAACTTTTTCTTCATTTCTCTCTTTTTTCCCTCTTTCTTTTGTCATTTCCTGCTTTTAACTGCATTCCCCTTCTCATATTCTATAGCCTACATTAATAATCTCTGACCTTGAACATAGAAATATTCTTGCTTCTATGGAATCCAGTCTGTCTTTTCCCACCATAATCCATTTTTCACAATATTGCCTAATTAAACTAAGTTTAGATTGTTCTAACTCAAACAAATAGAACAATAGACTGCATCCCTTTAAATTGTTCAATTCACAGAGTTTTGACCTTAGAACCTGCCAAAATACAGAATATTTCTATCAACCCCCCAAAGAGGCTCTAGACTCCACTGGAGTCCATCCATCCCACCTTCCACCTCTGTCACTAGCAGCCACTAGTCTGCTTATGTCACAAAGATTAGTTGACATTTTATAAATGAGACTGTACTGTATATAGTCTTGTAACTAACTTCTTTCACTGAGCATAGTTATTTGGAGATTCATCAGTGTTACTGCGTATGTCAGTAGTTTGTTCCTTTTTATTACTGAGTACTATTCTAAGGCATGAATATATCACATTTTGTTTATCCATTCACCTATTAATGGAGATTTGGATAGTTTACAGTTTGGGCCTGTTGTGAATAAAGCTGCTATAAACATTCATATATAAGTCTTGGTGTGAGTGGACATGGGATTTCATTTCTCTGGGGTAAATACATAGAAGTAGAATGGCTAGGTCATATTTAACTTTTTATGAGACTGCCAAACGATTTTCCTTTTTACATTTCCTCCAGAAATGTACAAAACTTCCTGTTGCTTTGCATCCCTGCCAGTCCTTGATATTGTCAGTAGTTTTAATTGTAGCCCTTCTAATGGGTATGTAGCGGTATGTCATTGTGGCTTTAATTTGCATTTCACTGATGACTAATGATTTAGAAGAACCTTTTCAAATGTTTATTGGAAACTCATATATTCTTTTTTTTAAGTAGCTGCTCAAATCTTTAACCCGTCTTTATTGGGTGTCTGTTTATTTTTGAGCTATAAGAGTCTAAGAATTCTTTACATATTTTTATCCAATATACACCTTGCATTTTATCTCTCATTATAATGCCTTTCTGAGAACAAAAGTTTTCGTTTATATAAAGTCTGATTTACCAAAAATTTATTTTATGATTTGTTGCTTTTTGTGTCTCATCTAGAAAATCGTTCCCTACTTTTAGGTCACAAAGATGTTCTCATATATTTCTTCTCAGAGTGGCATAGTTTTAGATTTTTTTAAATTATCAAATCATTTTAAGTAATTTTCTAACCGGTTGTAAGGTAAGGACTGAGATTCATTTCTTACATGTGGATGCCTATTTGTTCCAGCACTGTTTGTTTGAAAGATGTTCCTTTCTTCATTGAATTGCCTTAGCATCTTTGACATAAGTCAGTTGACCGTGTTTGTGAGTCTATTTTTGGACTCTCTATTCTGTTCCATTGATGACTTTGTAGCTATTTTATGGTTTTGGTGCTGTTGTAAATAGAATTTTTTTAATTTCAGTTTTCAACAGGCTAATTTTTTAAGAGTTATCATCATCTTTATCTCCTAATCAGAACCTTCACTGATTGCATATCAGATAATGTAGAACACTACTTAACCCGACATTGAAATCCCATCATTGTCTAAAATCTTCCTTTACAAGATGTATCACCAGCATCCTGTTTCCAATAAAATGAATTACTCACTGCTCCAAATGTATACTCCAAGCTTACATATAAAACTGCACATGTATACTCTAATAAACTTGCATAAGAGGACCAAGGATGGTGTGCAAGAATACGGTATATATGAAGATCAGTGAGTAGTAAAGGGCCCTGATATAGAAGAGAGACTCAGAGAGTAAGCAATTTTTACTTGGCTTTGGAAGGTAAAACTAGAATTAGTGCTGGAAACTGCAGAGAAACTGACTTCAGTGTGATACTAGGATGATACAGTCAGATGATACAGTTAGAGAAATGCAAGGCGCTTTCTCAGGAGACAGTAAATTTTGTTACTGGCCAAGCAGGGCCTGAGTGATCAGCTACTGAGAATGTTATAAAGAGAATAAATAGTGTCCTGTGGGGATTAAATTGGGTCACCTTTATAAAGTTCCCCCTAGTGCTGAGATTGCATGAAAATATTCTCTAAATTTATTTATTTATAGTCATTAAATATCATTTCACAACCAAAAGGAGTCTTTCAGTTTGTACTCCCTAGAGCCAGTTTAATATTTCCTCTAATTCTTAAGTCTTGAACACGCTACTCATGAACTACTGCTGAAATTAACAGAGGCTTTTTTAAAAAGCAGCTCCTGCAACAGCACTTCCCGTCGGAAGTTCTAGAATCATTCCTGACAGGGTATTATTAATGTATTACTAAATAGGAGAAGCCGTTTGTAAATGGTTATGCATGATCATTCTTTGTCACATCCGTAAATTATCCATCGGGTTCTCCCAGCGGAGTGGCTCTGAGGGGGTCAGAGCAGCAGGAAGCGACAGCTTTAGTGTCTTTCGAAACAATAATTAATTTTCAAAATGCCAAGGCCAACTGGCAATAGTTAACATTGCCCCCAGAGCACAATCATGGCCTGGATGCCATAGAGACGAGTTGTCTTGTATTGCCTATAAATGGATTCTCAGAAAACCTAATTTGAAATTACTGCCTTTAATTATACTGCTGATATAAATAACTTTGATAAAATTAGTGCAGCTGGTCTCCTGTTTGTTTTTCCCATTTGAATGCATTGTACAATGTAATCATCTGAAATAAACATCCATTACAACGAATGGTTCATTTCAAAGGACATATTATTTTGTTCATCCAGCCAATTGTTATTTTTCCCTCCCCAAATACATTTCTTTCTGTACCTATTAAAGGGATGAACAAATTACCAAGTTCTCATAATGTACCAACTAGCTAATTAAAACAATTCATTGATGCTGAATAGGGCCACGCATTTAAAAGATTTTAATTCAGTTTTATCCTCAATTACCATGTCTTCTTTTTAAACAGACCCTGCCTGCTTAAAAATTGTTGGAAGACATTCTCTTCTCTACACAGTATAGTTATGTCATTTCCTAACTAGAAATCTCTATCATTAAAAGAAAACAAAGCATGCATCTTGCATTTGATATACTTTTAACCCCGAAGTCCATGGAAGGGATCTCAAGAAATATATAAAACTTAGGGCTCAGTTCATTTACTTTGTTACAGAGCAGAAATGCCTCTTTTACAGAGAGTGGAAGCCCTTTCTTCTTGGTTCACTGTAATGCGATTGTCATCTGTATCTCCACCACAGTCAGGACGAGATTTACCAAGGTCAATTCAACTCTGTCCAACTACTCCCAAGCTCAGTTCACCTCAATGCAACTATTACCAAGTTCAGTTCAACCCCACAACTCTTTATTAGATACTTGCTACATAGAGGACACTGTGAAGATCCCCAAAATGAGGAAGATGTGGCCTGTTTTCTCAATCTGGTACAGAAGATGAACCATAGAACATTATGACAGTTTGGAAATGGTTAGACAGGAACATGGTTGATAAAATAAATGCTGGAGCAAGGTGGATACCATAAGAGAAGAAGGGCTCTTGGAGTTCAAAGGAAATGGCTGGCATAGAGCTGGGAAAATTAACTGGGCCTTGAGGAAAATTCCAAGCCTTTGCTTTTGCTCTTTTCTCTATGGAGAAAGGCATAGGAATAAAAGTACAGGACATATTTGATAATAACAAATAAGCTTGGTTTTGCTGGAATCTGGGAATGAAGAGGACTGACTGATGTTTAATACCAGAAAAGTAGATGGGATGCAGAACCCAAAGGCCCTAAAATTCCCAAAACTGGTCTCTTTGTATTTAATTTATTAGACAGTCAAGAACCATTGAAGCCTTTTGATAAGACAAAGAAAATGACTGGGGAATCTCCCTTAAGAAGATACATCTCAAAGCTCATGGAATACAGACCAAAATGGAGAAGAACGGGAGGCAGTGAGAATTATGAGAAGAATATTTTTCTTCTCTCTGGACAGTTAACTGCACCAGGGAAAGGGAAGGGCCAGGATCTGGAACTTGATCTTCTTGCAGAGAGACTTAGATTGGGCAGCAGACCTGCAAGTCTCTGAGGGCTTGGGCAGTGGAGAATACACGCAGCAGCAGGAGTGTGGGAAGTGGTCCAGGCCAGCGGGTGCGAAGGCGACAGCCAAACCATTTACCTGAGGTACAGCCCACCCTAGAGCTCCAGGGTCTGAGTTGTTCTCACACAAGCAGGACCCGGGACAAGGACTTGTGTGGGTACCCTGTATGGGAAGTGTTCCCTAGGCAGCAGGAGTGAGGGAGAAAGGGAGTAAGACAGAAAAGGGGGAGAAGCCGATAGAAGGGTGTAAAGAGGCCACTGATGGAGTGATGGGTTTGAATCCCTAGGATCTCCTATGAAACGTAAACCATGTCGCCAAATCCTGCAAATTCTTCAGACTTGGTTTTTGCATCTGTTAAATGGGTATAATAATAATAATCCCTAGTTTCCAAGGTTGTATATGTTGGATATATATAAGTAAAGTACATTATAAGGGTTTAGTAAATGATCACCAATATTTACTATTTCTGATTATTACTAGTGTTGCGATAATTACCATTGTCACTACTACCTATACAAATGCATCTGACAAGTGCTGTGGTTTTTCAAAAGACTGCTATCTGCCTGACTCCTGCCTGATCTTCATTTTTTTTATTGAAGTATAGTTGATTTACAATGTTGTGTTAGTTTCAGGTGTACAGCAAAGTGATTTAGATATATATTCATACGTGCATATATATATTCTTTTTCAGATTCTTTTCCCTTATAGGTTATTAAAAAATATTGTGTATAGTTTCTGGTGCTATACAATAGGTCCTTGTTGGTTATCTATTTTGTATATAGTAGTGTGTGTCTGCTAATCCCAAACTCTTTTCTTTTTTTTGCGGTACGTGGGCCTCTCACTGCTGTGGCCTCTCCCGTTGCGGAGCACAGGCTCCGGACGCATGGGCTCAGCGGCCATGGCTCACGGGCCCAGCCGCTCCGCGGCATGTGGGATCTTCCCAGACCAGGGCACGAACCCGCGTCCCCTGCATCAGCAGGTGGACTCTCAACCACTGCGCCACCAGGGAAGCCTCCAAACTCTTAATTTATCCCTCCCCCCGTTTCCCATTTGGTAACCATAAGTTTGTTTTCTATGTCCAGCTTAAATACCTAAAAACAGAAACCTAGGCGTTACTTTTAGGCATCCAGAGAATTGTTTGCTTTTAAAATCTCCCAGAACAAAATAAAACTAGTGTCCAAGACTTCCCAAAAAAAAGAATATTGCCAAGAATTGACCACCTGAATTATTGGGGGCTGGTGCACCTTTCCTCCGGCTGCTGCCCCCTCTGGGTTGAGGGCTGCCTCGGTACCATCTCTACCCTTGGGGATATACACAAAGCACCTCTGACCAAGCTGAACTGACCACTCTCTTTCATAGAAGCTGCCAGGGCGGGAAACCGAGCCAGGCAACTACGTGTCCTTGTAATTACCATTGGTGCTTCCTGTACAAATGCTAGAGCTCCTGCGTGCTTTCCACCACCTGCACCTCGGCCAGCCCAGGAATAGCGATGCTACAGCTCGCTAGGCATTATCACCGCCCTGCCTGCCACCAGCAAAGGGTTCCCTGTTATGTCGAGCCATGAGTGACCCAGCTCCTAAATTCTACGTGGGTCTGCTTTCCAGCACTCTTTCTGATACCAGCTATGACTCAGTTTGGGCTCCCCTCAAAGCAGTAGTGGCGACAATAGACTTTTGGTGCAGGTGGTATATTTCAGAGGTCATCCCAGAAATCGTAAATGAGGGATTAAGGTGCAGAAAACAAGGACAGATAAAAAGTCAAGTTAAGGGTGCATTTTGAAGTCACTTATGGGGGCCTGATTCTAATGGGACTCCTGAGAAATATCCAAAATGTCTCTCAGAATTTTCTACATGAGGGATAGGAGGGTGGGTCATTTATCCACAAGCTCCTGGCCCCTGTGTCTTTGAGGGCTACTCCTGGACTTAGGAACTCCCTTGCCTTGAGGATTATGTAAGGCCAAGTGGGTTCCCATGGAATTAGGAGTTGGAAGTACAAACAATGTGGCACTCACTTGAGGTGGGTCACTGTCACTATGAGACCAGCTGACTCTCACAAGGAGTGTTCACCAGGGCTGCAGCCATTGGACGTAGACAGAAGGGGTATGATACAGGGGACAAGAGACACCTGTCTGAGTCTGCTTCTCCATCCACTCCCAGAATGCCTGCATCTTACTAGATTGCCTGGGTACCAGGATGGGTCCTCAACTCCTTCACAGTATGGTCCCTGTGCATCCCCCAGGAGACGATCCTTGCTCTCAGAATCAGACTTATCATCTCCCGGTCCCTGGTCTTGACTGCTGCCGAGGCTTACCTTGGATCTAATCTATATCAGTGGGAGTGGATGGCCTTTGAGAACTGGCGGGTAACACAAGCTGGTGCTTTAAACGAGATTCCCGGCCATAAGCTCCCTGCTGACAGTCAGTGCCCTATCTCTGTTTCCAATAGGACATACAGGCTGGCTCAGTCTGGCCTCTGCAGACCCCTGCAGCTCCACTCTCTGGCCTTCCAGGGCCTTTCAGGGCAGGCTAGGTTCTGCACCACTGGTTGCAACTTCTCTTTTTGACCTGCAGATCTAGCCCTGCTCTAAGCCTCTCTCCGAATGGTATGAATTGCCAAGGGTAGATTTGATTTTCCCCTTTTGAAAAGATGTTTGCTTCCTTGCAAGACTTAGTGTCCCAAAAGGAGCACTGAGACAACTTGCCACCCTGCTCTTTTCTACGCTTTATGTCTGGCCTGCTTCCCCTTTTAGGCACCAGTTTTAATTCACGGGATTATAGACTCAGCTTCAAGATTACTTTCTTCTATCAAAACATCCAGGTTTTGTAATCAGCCAATGGTGTGGATGTGTGCTACCCAGTTTCTTAGGGATCCCACATGGCCCTCAGTGTGTAGTGTGGTAAATTTTTGCACAAGATAGGGAAAAAAACATGTGACTCTGAAAGTAACTTCAGTCTCCCTATCTTCCTCTTAAGCCCTTTTACCTCTGATATGGGAGATGTTGGATTTTTTTTTCAAAAAAAGACCTCAGTCTCTACCCATTCAGAGCTTAATCACATTCAAACTTTTAAACGGGGGCAGGGGCTTCTGTTTAGACCTTTATCCTACAGGTCTTTACCAGCCCTGTTGCTAAAGCACCAACACCTGGCTGGTGGACCTGGTGACCAGCTCTGTATTACAGTCGAGCATGACGCTGACCCTCCAGCCAGTCTGGGTTTTCACCACCCTTGCCAGGCCTCTTGCCTGGGTAGTCTTTTCTGTGCCTTCTGGTGTGACGTCATGTTAGCTTTAACTCTGGTGACCCTCGCTTACCACCCCCCAGGCTGGCCATCTCACACACTCGCAGAAGCACAAGGCCTCCGGATGCTTGGCCCACACCACGCGGAGCTAGGGGAGCTGCTCAGGCCCACCCTCAGTCGCTCCACCTCCGGAGCAGGTGCCAGGCTAGGCACCGCCCGTGGCCACCCAGAAGCTGATCTGAAAGACAAGTCTTTCCAGGAAGGGAAGAGCTGTCACGCTCTAGGTGTTCCCCCAAGCCTATCCTGGCGAGCCTGCCACGTACCCTGCTCTGTCCTCACACGTCTCCCCAAATTGTACTATTGGGGGATAAATGGGGAGGGAGACACACTGGAATGTCATCCTTGGTCTTCTGTCCCTGTCCTGCCCTTCAGCACAAGTAGTGGTAAGCAGAGCGTGATTCCTATTCCTGCGAACTGTAAATTTCCTTTAAGTCCTTCCCCTTATCTCCCTACACTATAGGTTGTAGTAAAGTTATGACCAAAGTCCAAGATCTCTTCTAGATATATAAAAGTCTGATTTGGGAATTCAGAAAATATTTTCACTCTCTCAAAAAAAAAAAAAAAAAATCAGGATTTCAAGAATATTACCCCCGGAGTCTCAGGGGGAAAATCTAATATGAAATTTAAGGTAGATTAGTGTCCCCTTTGACCTAAGCTTTAACTTCGGATATACATGGAGTCACAGCTTTAAGACTGATGGTCAGGTCCTATGCCCTCATCCCCATTCCTCAGAGATTCTGGAATTAGGCACAGGAAGGAGGTATTTTTTCTTAAAACTTCCCTGGTGGTTCTAAATTTTAGCCAGGATTGAGAACCATTGAATTAAGACTGTTGTTACATGTCTTCTTTCTGAAAGAGGGGATATCACTGAGTTATATGTAGAGAGAAAAAAATTCTAATGTTTCAAAATCCGTGTCCTATTATAACTCTTAGACCCTCAAAAAGCAGTTATCTGATCAATGATTTCATGTTCTCTTCCTAACAATCCTTTTATGTAGATGGTGTCTTGACTCCATTTAATTGAAGGAGCAAAGTGGAGCTCAGAAAGGCTAAATAAGCAATGACTTTATCACTTAAATATTGGAGGAAAACACCCACAAATCTTGATTCTTGATTTTAATGGTTGTGATTTATCACATCATCATTAATATGATTTAAAAGTTCTTTTCACTTTTATTAAAATTAAAGATTTTAAATATTATAGATATATTTAACCTGAAGAATAAAGATTTGTTATAATCCTGCCTTACAAAGATAATCACTGTTGGTGGCTGGATGTGTACTCCTCTGAATGTGTCCTAGTCATATGATAACATACATCATGAAAGTGTTATCTACCCAAATGAGATCCCACTATATAAAATGTTGAAACTTAGCTTTTCACTTAAAAATGTATCCTTCACATGTCTGTGTGTGTGAGTTTGTATGTGTGTGCATCTCATTCTTTTAATGGCTTATGTATTTCATTTTAAATAACATTTGTGTTGTTTCCAATTTCTTGTTATAATGAACATATCTTTGGCCAGTTGTGCAAGTATTTTATCAAAGTTGATTCCTATGAGTAAAATTTCTGACTTGAGTAACATAGACAATTTCTATTTTAATAGTTTACCAAATTGCCCTCCAAATTAGTCATGCCAATATATGATTAGTTCAACAATGCATAGCGATGCTTGGTCCCCTCACCTCAGGTACACTGGGTATTATCAATTTTTTTTGAAAGTGCTGATCTTATAAGTGAAAGTGAATGCCATTGTTAGCAGAATCAGCATTTCTTTGCTTATTGAGATCGACCATCTTTTTACACAAGGCTTTTGGAATTTCTTCTGCAAATGTGGAATTCCTTCTCTGTCACCTACCTGTTTTACTCCTTTGCCTCTAAGAGCAATCAATTTTATTTTTCTTGATCTGTAGAAGAGCTCTGAATACTAGGAAAATTAGCTATTTGGCTATCATATATGTTATGAAATATGGCATTATTTATGGCTTTGACTTTTGTCTGGGGTAGTATGGGTGTGTAGGTATATGTGCTTCCTTTTTATACATTAGAAGTTTCAATTTTTAAAATTATTATGATTACTTGTCTTTTCCTGTATGAAATTTTTGTTCCATATCATCCTAAGAGAGATATTCCCTTCCACAATATTATACCATATCAGTTATGTTTCCTTCTCATACTTTTATTGTTTATTTTACTACATTTATGTCTTTCATTCACATAAACTTCAGTGTAAATGGTAAAGAAGGGATCAGGCTTTAAATGACTAGAGTCTTTTTCGCCCATGCTATTTATTTATTTTACATCTTTATTGGAGTATAATTGCTTTACAATGGTGTGTTAGTTTCTGCTTTATAACAAACTGAATCAGTTACACATATGCATATTTTCCCATATAGCTTCTCTCTTGCGTCTCCCTCTCTCCCACCCTCCCTATCCCACCCCTCTAGCTGGTCACAAAGTACCGAGCTGATCTCCCTGTGCTATGTGCGTGCTTCCCACTACCTATCTATTTTACGTTTGGTAGTGTATATATGTCCATGCTACTCTCTCACTTTGTCACAGCTTACCCTTCCCCCTCCCCAATTCCTCAAGTCCATTCTCTAGTAGGTCTGTGTCTTTATTCCTGTCTTACCCCTAGGTTCTTCATGACATTTTTTTCCCCCTAAATTCCATATATATGTGTTAGGATATGGTACTTGTCTTTCTCTTTCTGACTTACTTCACTCTGTATGACAGACTCTAGGTCCATCCACCTCATTACAAATAGCTCAATTTCATTTCCTTTTATGGCTGAGTAATGTTCCATTGTATATATGTGCCACATCTTCTTTATCCATTCATCCGATGATGGACACTTAGGTTGTTTCCATCTCCAGGCTATTGTAAATAGAGCTGCAATGAACATTGTGGTACATGACTCTTTTTGAATTATGGTTTTCTCAGGGTGTATGCCCAGTCGTGGGATTGCTGGGTCATATGGTAGTTCTATTTGTAGTGTTTTAAGGAACCTCCATACTGTTCTCCATAGTGGCTGTATCAATTCACATTACCACCAACAGTGCAAGAGCGTTCCCTTTTCTCCACACCCTCTCCAGCATGTATTGTTTCTAGATTTTTTGATGATGGCCATTCTGACTGGTGTGAGATGATATCTCATTGTAGTTTTGATTTGCATTTCTCTAATGATTAATAATGTTGAGCATTCTTTCATGTGTTTGTGGGCAGTCTGTATATCTTCTTTGGAGAAATGTCTATTTAGGTCTTCTGCCCATTTTTGGATTGGGTTGTTTGTTTTTTTGTTATTGAGCTGCATGAGCTGCTTATAAATTTTGGAGATTAATCCTGTGTCAGTTGCTTCATTTGCAAATATTTTCTCCCATTCTGAAATTTGTCTTTTGGTCTTGTTTATGGTTTCCTTTGCTGTGCAAAAGCTTTGAAGTTTCATTAGGTCCCATTTGTTTATTTTTGTTTTTATTTCCATTTCTCTAGCAGGTGGGTCTAAAAGGATCTTGCTGTGATTTATGTCATAGAGTGTTCAGCCTATGTTTTCCTCTAAGAGTTTGATAGTTTCTGGCCTTACATTTAGGTCTTTAAACCATTTTGAGCTTATTTTTATGTATGGTGTTAGGGAGTGATCTAATTTCATTCTTTTACATGTACCTGTCCAGTTTCCCCAGTACCACTTAATGAAGAGGCTGTCCTTTCTCCACTGTACATTCCTGCCTCCTTTATCAAAGATAAGCTGACCATATGTGCGTGGGTTTATCTCTGGGCTTTCTATCCTGTTCCATTGATCTATCTTTCTGTTTTTGTGCCAGTACCATACTGCCTTGATTACAGTAGCTTTATAGTATAGTCTGAAGTCAGGGAGCCTGATTCCTCCAGCTCCGTTTTTCGTTCTCAAGATTGCTTTGGCTATTCGGGGTCTTTTGTGTTTCCATACAAATTGTGAAAGTTTTTGTTCTAGTTCTCTGAAAAATGCCAGTGGTAGTTTGATAGGGATTGCATTGAATCTGTAGATTGCTTTGCGTAGTAGAGTCATTTTCACAATGTTGATTCTTCCAATCCAAGAACATGGTATATCTCTCCATCTATTTGTATCATCTTTAATTTCTTTCATCAGTGTCTTATAATTTTCTGCATACAGGTCTTTTGTCTCCTTAGGTAGGTTTATTCATAGATATTTTATTCTTTTTGGTGCAGTGATAGATGGGAGTGTTTTCATGATTTCACTTTCAGATTTTTCATCATTAGTGTATAGAAATGCCAGAGATTTCTGTGCATTAATTTTGTATCCTGCAACTTTACCAAATTCATTGATTAGCTCTAGTAGTTTTCTGGTAGCATCTTTAGGATTCTCTATGTATAGTATCATGTCATCTGCAAATAGTGAGAGCTTTACTTCTTCTTTTCCGATTTGGATTCCTTTTATTTCCTTTTCTTCTCTGATTGCTGTGGCTAAAACTTCCAAAACTATGTTGAATAATAGTGGTGAGAGTGGGCAACCTTTTCTTGTTCCTGATCTTAGTGGAAGTGCTTTCAGTTTTTCACCACTGAGAACGATGTTGGCTGTGGGTTTGTCATATATGGCCTTTATTATGTTGAGGAAAGTTCCCTCTATGCCTACTTTCTGCAGGGTTTTTATCATAAATGGGTGTTGAATTTTGTCGAAAGCTTTCTCTGCATCTATTGAGATGATCATATGGTTTTTCTCCTTCAATTTGTTAATATGGTGTATCACGTTGATTGATTTACATATACTGAAGAATCCTTGCATTCCTGGAATAAACCCCACTTGATCATGGTGTATGATCCTTTTAATGTGCTGTTGGATTCTGTTTGCTAGTTTTTGTTGAGGATTTTTGCATCTATGTTCATCAGTGATATTGGCCTGTAGTTTTCTTTCTCTGTGACATCCTTGTCTGGTTTTGGTATCAGGGTGATGGTGGCCTCGTAGAATTAGTTTAGGAGTGTTCCTCCCTCTGCTATATTTTGGAAGAGTATGAGAATGATAGGTGTTAGCTTTTCTCTAAATGTTTGATAGAATTCGCCTGTGAAGCCATCTGGTCCTGGGCTTTTATTTGTTGGAAGATTTTTAATCACATTTTCAATTTCAGTGCTTGTGATTGGTCTGTTCATATTTCCTATTTCTTCCTGATTCAGTCTTGACAGGTTGTGCATTTCTAAGAATTTGTCCATTTCTTCCAGGTTGTCCATTTTATTGGTATAGAGTTACTGGTAGTAATCTCTCATGATCTTTTGTATTTCTGTAGTGTCAGTTGTTACTTCTCCTTTTTCATTTCTAATTCTATTGATTTGAGTCTTCTCCCTTTTTTTCTTGATGAGTATGGCTAATGGTTTATCAATTTTGTTTATCTTCTCAAATAACCAGCTTTTAGTTTTATTGATCTTTGCTGTTGTTTCCTTCATTTCTTTTTCATTTATTTCTGATCTGATTTTTATGATTTCTTTCCTTCTGCTAACTTTGGGGTTTTTTTGTTCTTCTTTCTCTAATTGCTTTAAGTGCAAGGTTAGGTTGTATATTCGAGATGTTTCCTGTTTTTTAAGGTAGAATTGTACTGCTATAAACTTCCCTCTTAGAACTGCTTTTGCTGCATCCCACAGGTTTTGGGTCGTTGTGTCTCCATTATCATTTGTTTTAGGTATTTTTTGATTTCCTCTTTGATTTCTTCAGTGATCACTTCATTATTAAGTAGTGTATTGTTTAGCCTCCATGTGTTTGTATTTTTTACAGATCTTTTCCTGTAATTGATATCTAGTCTCATAGCGTTGTGGTCGGAAAAGATACTTGATACAATTTTCTTAAATTTACCAAGGCTTGATTTGTGACCCAAGATATGATCTTTCCTGGAGAATGTTCCATGAGCACTTGAGAAAAATGTGTATTCTGTTGTTTTTGGATGGAATGTCCTATAAATATCAATTAAGTCCATCTTGTTTAATGTATTATTTAAAGCTTGTGCTTCCTTATTTATTTTCACTTTGGATGATCTGTCCATTGGTGAAAGTGGGGTGTTAAAGTCCCCTACTATGTATATGTTACTGTCAATTTCCCCTTTTATGGCTGTTAGTATTTGCCTTATGTATTGAGGTGCTCCTATGTTGGGGGCAAAAATATTTACTATTGTTATATCTTCTTCTTGGATCGATCCCTTGATCATAATGTAGTGTCCTTCTTTGTCTCTTCTAATAGTCTTTATTTTAAAGTCTATTTTGTCTGATACGAGAATCGCTACTGTAGCTTTCTTTTGGTTTCCATTTGCATGGAATATCTTTTTCCATCCCCCTTCAGTCTGTATGTGTCTCTAGGTCTGAAGTGGGTCTCTTGTAGACAGCATATATATGTGTCTTGTTTTTGTATCCATTCAGCCAATCTGTGTCTTTTGGTGGGAGCATTTAGTCCATTTACATTTAAGGTAATTATCGATATGTACGTTCCTATTCCCATTTTCTTAATTGTTTTGGGTTCGTTATTGTAGGTCTTTTCCTTCTTTTGTGTTTCTTCCCTAGAGAAGTTCCTTTAGTATTTGTTGTAAAGCTGTTTTGGTGGTGTTGAACTCTCTCAGCTTTTGCTTGTCTGTAAAGGTTTTAATTTCTCCATCAAATGTGAATGAGATCCTTGCTGGGTAGAGTAATCTTGGTTGCAGGTTTTTCTCCTTCATCACTTTAAATATGTCCTGCCAGTCCCTTCTGGCTTGCAGTGTTTCTGCTGAAAGATCAGCTGTTAACCTTATGGGGATTCCCTGTGTGTTATTTGCTGTTTTTCCCTTGCTGCTTTTAATATGTTTTCTTTGTATTTAATTTTTGACAGTTTGATTAATATGTGTCTTGGCCTGTTTCTCCTTGGATTTATCCTGTATGGGACTTCCTGTGCTTCCTGGACTTCATTAACTATTTCCTTTCCCATATTAGGGAAGTTTTCAACTATAATCTCTTAAAATATTTTCTCAGTCCCTTTCTTTTTCTCTTCTTCTTCTGGAACCCCTATAATTCGAATGTTGGTGCGTTTAATGTTGTCCCAGAGGTCTCTGAGACTGTCCTCAGTTCTTTTCATTCTTTTATGTTTATTCTGCTCTGCAGTAGTTATTTCCAATATTTAATTTCCGGGTCACTTATCCATTCTTCTGCCTCAGTTATTCTGCTATTGATCCCATCTAGAGTATTTTTAATTTCATTTATTGTGTTGTTCATCGTTGCTTGTTTCATCTTTACTTATTCTAGGTCTTTGGTAAATGTTTCATGTGTTTTGTCTATTCTATTTCCAAGATTTTGGATCATCTTTACTATCATTATTCTGAATTCTTTTTCAGGTAGACTGCCTATTTCCTCTTTATTTGTTAGGTCTGGTGGGTTTTTATCTTGCTCCTTCATCTGCTGTGTGTTTTTCTGTCTTCTCATTTTGCTTATCTTACTGTGTTTGGGGTCTCCTTTTTGCAGGCTGCAGGTTCGTAGTAACCATTGTTTTTGGTGTCTGTCCCCAGTGGCTAAGGTTGGTTCAGTGGGTTGTGTAGGCTTCCTGGTGGAGGGGACTAGTGCCTGTGTTCTGGTGGATGAGGCTGGATCTTGTCTTTCTGGTGGGCAGGTCCATGTCTGGTGGTGTGTTTTGGGTGTCTGTGGACCTATTATGATTTTAGGCAGCCTCTCTGCTAATGGGTGGGGTTGTGTTCCTGTCTTGCTATTTGTTTGGCATAGGATATCCAGCACCTTAGCTTGCTGGTCGTTGAGTGAAGCTGAGTGCTGGTGTTGAGATGGAGATCTCGGGAGATTTTTGCCGTTTGATATTATGTGAAGCTGGGAGGTCTCTTGTGGACCAGTGTCCTGAAGTTGGCTCTCTCTCCTCAGAGGCAGAGCACTGACTCCTGGCTGCTGCACCAAGAGCCTTTCATCCACACGGCTCAGAATAAAAGAGAGAAAAAGAAGAAAGAGAGAGGGAGGGAGGGAAAGAAAGATTAAATAAAATAAGATAAAATAAAATAAAGTTATTAAGGGCTTCCCTGGTGGTGCAGCGGTTGGGAGTCCGCCTGCCGATGCAGGGGACACGGGTTCGTGCCCCGGTCCGGGAAGATCCCACATGCCGCGAAGCGGCTGGGCCCGTGAGCCATGGCCGCTGAGCCTGCGCGTCCGGAGCCTGTGCTCCACAGCGGGAGAGGCCACAACAGTGAGAGGCCCGCGTACCGCAAGAAACAAAAAAACAAAAAATGTTATTAAAATAATTAAGAAAAAAATTTTATAAACAAAAAACGGACGGATAGAACCCTAGGACAAATAGTGGAAGCAAAACTACACAGACAAAATCTCACACAGTAGCATATACATACACACAAAAAGAGGAAAAGGGGAAAAAATCATAAATCTTGCTCTCGAAGTCCACCTCCTCAATTTGGGATGATTCGTTGTCTATTCAGGTATTCCACAGATGCAGGTGCATCAAGTTGATTGTGGAGATTTAATCCGCTGCTCCTGAGGCTGCTGGGAGAGATTTCCCTTTCTCTTCTTTGTTTGCACAGCTGCCGGGGCTCAGCTTTGGATTTGGCCCCGCCTCTGCGTGTAGGTCGCCTGAGGGCGTCTGTTCTTCGCTCAGACAGGACGGGGTTAAAGGAGCCGCTGATTGGCGGCTCTGGCTCACTCAGGCTGGTGGGGAGGGAGGGGCACGGAGTGCGGGGCGGGCCTGCGGCGGCAGAGGCCGGCATGACGTTGCACGAGCGTGAGGCGGCGGCCGGCGTGACGTTGCACGAGCGTGAGGCGGCGGCCGGCATGACGTTGCACGAGCGTGAGGCGCCAGCCGGCGTGACGTTGCACCAGTGTAAAGCGCGTCGTGTGTTCTCCCAGGAAAGTTGTCCCTGGATCCCGGGACCCTGGCAGTGGCGGGCTGCACAGGCTCCTCGGAAGAGGGGTGTGGAGAGTGACCTGTGCTCGCACACAGGCTTCTTGGTGGCGGCAGCAGCAGCCTTAGCGTCTCATGCCCATCTCTGGGGTCCGCGCTGTTAGCCGCGGCTCGCGCCCGTCTCTGGAGCTCATTTAAGCAGCGCTCTGAATCCCCTCTCCTGGCGCGCCAGGAAACAAAGAGGTAAGAAAAAGTCTCTTGCCTCTTTGGCAGCTCCAGAGTTTTCCCTGGACTCCCTCCCGGCTAGCCGTGGCGCACAAACCCCCTGCAGGCAGTGTTCACGCCGCCAACCCCAGTCCTCTCCAGGCGCTCCGACCGAAGCCTGAGCCTCAGCTCCCAGCCCCCGCCCACCCCGGCGGGTGAGCAGACAAGCGTCTCTGGCGGGTGAGTGCCGGTCGGCACAGATCCTCTGTGCGGGAATCTCTCCGCTTTGCCCTCCGCACCCCTGTTGCTGTGTTCTCCTCCGTGGCGCCGAAGCTCCCCACCTCCAACACCCGCAGTCTCCGCCCGCGAAGGGACTCCTAATGTGTGGAAAGCTTTCCTCCTTCACAGCTCCCTCCCACTGGCGCAGCTCCCATCCCTATTCCTTTGTGTTTTTTCTTTTTTCTTTTGCCCTACCCAGGTACGTGGGGGAGTTTCTTGCCGTTTGGGAGGTCTGAGGTCTTCTGCCAGCGTTTAGTAGGTGTTTTGTAGGAGTTTTTCCATGTGTAGATGTATTTCTGATGTATCTGTGGGGAGGAAGGTGATCTCCGCGTCTTACTCTTTCGCCATCTTCCCCTGTAATTCTGCCCATGCTATTTATTTAATAACCTAGCCTTTTCCCACCGAAAAGTTGAAATGCAACTTTATTATGTACTACGGCATAGAAAGATAGATATATAGATAAATAAATTTCTAATTTAATGATGTATCTTTGCCACCCACATATTCTTATTTCTGAATCTTCACACTATGTTTGGTATTTGGTAAAAGTACTCTGATTTCACTTAGCTCTTATTAAAGAATTTTCCTAGATATTTCCCCATGTTACTTTTTTCAGCTGATCTTTCAAATGATTTTTATCATATTTAAAAATAAAACAACCAGTTGGGATGGTATTGCTTAAACTTTTCCTTTCCTCCTTCCCTGCTGTATCCTGGATATAACAATCCTAATTCTCTCTATTTATAGTTAGTTCTGGACCATCCAATGCTCAGCTGGCAAAGTGAGCTTTCTGGTGCCCAAATTTAATCATTTCCATTTGCTTCTGATTGTCTCAGTGACTTTCCATTTATTTGGGTATACAACCAACGCTTTTCAATGTGGCATATAAAACCTCCATCCACTTCTTTTTCCTGACTTTGTATCACTTCCTATCTTCCTCACCACCTTCCCTCCAGCCATTACCAGAGTCTCTGTGGTTCCCATAACAAGCCATGGTCTCCCCACTCTACTCTGACACACTCTTCTCCCCGTCTGGACGGTCCTCACCCACATGACCCACACCACACTTTTGAGTTGAGGTTTTCTCTTCTCTGGGACACTTCCTTTAAATCTCTGCTCCACCCTCCATTAGGTTCCCTTCCTTCATCGGAACTCCCACTACTATACTATCAGGATACTCTAGACTGTATTAAAATTGCCTGTTCACTTACACCTCTTCTCCACTAAACAAGAAGCCCTGTCAGGATGCCATCCATTTCTTTATTCCCAGAACTCAGCATTGTGTTGATTACATGATAGATCTTTATTCATGTTTGCTGAGCAAATGAATCAAAAGTGACACAAGCTAAGATTAATTTGATATCCATCAGCTGGTCAAATAGATTCCAGTCAATTTAGATGCTGTCTTTGTCAGGTGCAGGTGGTTTTTCTGGGAAGCACACAAGGCATGAAAAAAGTAAGACAGAGAAAGGGGAAATGCCAATAAAGAGTGTGTTGATGACCTGTGAACAAATGGGCCTTGATCCAGCTCAGGACCTTTTGAGAAACTCTGGTAGCCACCTCTCAGAACTGCCCCTGGGAAGATGGAATAAGCCAGGGCACTTATCCACTGACTCCAACCCAAGAACTGTCCCCAGGGGGTTAACTTATCCCACACTTCAGGCTGTGCCTGTGTGCAGCCCAGCATGTGCACGTGGTACCAGGAAAGACCCAGGCAGAGAAATCAAGTGGGGACCAGTCCACAGGCAAGTGAACTCAGGGTAGGGCGAAGGTCCAGGGAGGCACTGGCAGCATCTGCTCCAGCAGTAGCCCAACTACCCGCTCAATATGTATAGACTAACACCGGATGTGAGCTACTTGAAGACTCTTGAGCGGCAGCAAGGAACAGTTTCAGTTCCCTTCAAAATCCTTCAGGGTTATAGATATAAATGTTATTTGATTTAGTGTCATGGTGGACCAAAACTCTCTCCAAAGGAAAGCTGCATGTTTTTTAATGTTCTGTGTTATTATTAATTGATAAATCACCTTCCCATTGCAGAACATGCATTTACCCAGACCTGTGAGGTTATAAATTTTATTTTATCATGATGATGTCTATTGCAGCACCTTTGCCGGTGCAACTTCCTGGAATTGGTTTTAACACACCATTAAGTAGCCATGGATACCCATTATGATGCTCATCATATTGTGGTTCACATTCATAGTCACATCATCAGTGATTGAAGGTCATTTTGGGGCTGCATTGCTTTTTTTTTCTTAACATCTTTATTGGAGTGTAATTGCTTTACAATGGTGTGTTAGTTTCTGCTGTATAACAAAGTGAATCAGCTACATGTATACATATATCCCCATATCCCCTCCCTCTTGTATCTCCCTCCCACCCTCCCTATCCCACCCATCTAGGTGGTCACAAAGCACCGAGCTGATCTACCTGGGCTATGCCGCTGCTGCCCACTAGCTATCTATTTTACATTTGGTGCATTGCTTTTTTAAAAACAGAATGAGGAGCAAACTTCGCACATGTGGCTTTTATTCAGTGCCTGCTGTATGCACAACTTCCTATGAACCTCAATGGGTGTACATGAAATAAACAGTACACAATCTAACAAAACTTACTGCTCACTGCGTCGAGTACAGAAATGCTTCTATTTTTACAAAAACTGGCTATGCTTTCGATGGGTAGATATGAAGTTGATCTACATTAGAAAACTTGAAATAAGTGAGTTTTAATACAAATATTGAAGGAGATAATCGAACACGGACTGGTGTCCAAAGATGATGTTCAAAGACTTTAAAAATACACAATGTTCATGGGTTGACAGAAAAGACTCAGAAAGTTAAAAGTCAGAAGGGGGCAGATGTTACAAATAACAAATGCTGGAGAGGGTGTGGAGAAAAGGGAACCCTCCTGCGCTGTTGGTAAGAATGTAAATTGGTGCAGCCACTAGGGAAACCAGTATGGAAGTTCTTCAAAATCTAAAAATAGAGTTACTGTGTGATCCAGCAATCCCACTCCTGGGCATATATCCAGGCAAAATGCTAATTCAAAAAGGTACATGCACCCCTATGTTCATAGCAGCACTATTCACAGTAGCCAAGACATGGAAACAACCTAAATGTCCATCGACAGATGATTGGATCAAGAAGATGTGGTACATATATACAGTGGAATACTGCTCAGGCATAAAAAAGAATGAAATAATGCCATTTGCAGCAACATGGGTGGACCTAGAGATTATCATACTAAGTGAAGTCTGAAAGAGAAAGACAAATACCATATAATATCACATGTATGTGGAATCTCCAATATGACAGAAATGAACTTATCTATGAAACAGAAACAGACTCAGACATAGAGAACAGACCTGTGGTTGACAAAGGAGAGGGGGGTGAAGGAGGGAAGGATTCGGAGTTTGGGATTAGCAGATGCAAACTATTATAGGATGGATAAACAACAAGGTCCTACCATATAGCACAGGGAACTATATTCCATACCCTGCAATAAATCATAATGGAAAAGAACATAAAAAAGAATATATATGTATATCTGAATCACTTTGCTGTGCAGCAGAAATTGACACTATAAGTCAACTATACTTCAGTAAAATAAATTTTTTAAAAAGAAGTGCACAAATGTAGATCAGTTTGTTAGAACACATTGAGGATGCCATCCTTCCCTGTCAGGACACTGCTTCCTCTGCCTAGAATATTTTTAATCTCTTCTTTAATAACTCCTCCTTTCCTTTTAAGCTTAGCTAAAATGTTACCTCCTATATCAGTTTCCTGTGACCGCTATAACAAATTACCACAAACTTGTCTTAAAACAACACAAACGTATCATCTTATAGTTCTAGAGGTCAGAAGTCAAACATGGGTCTCACTGGGCTACAATCCAGATATCAGCAAGACTGCATTTTTCTGGACCCTCTAGGGAGAGCTCATTTTGTAGCCTTTTCTAGCTTCTAGAGGCTGCCTGCATTCCTTCACTCAGAGCCCCCTCGCTTTATCTTCAAATGCAGAAATGTAGCATCTCCCCCTCTCTCCAACCTCTGCTCCCATCCTTATGTCTTCTCTCTCTGACCCTAACTCTATTGCCTCACTCTTACAAGCATCCTCCTGATTACACCTGACCCACCTGGATAATGCAGGACCATCTCCCCATCTCAAGGCCCTTAACTTAATCACCTCTGCAAAGTCCCTTTTGTAATGTAAGGATACAGATTCACAAATTCCAGGGATTAAGAAGTTGGCATCTTGGCTGGGGTGAAGGGGTGTATTATTCAGCCTTCCGTACCTCCTCTTGAAGTTTTCTTAACCTTTTGAGTTAGAATTAGTTTCTTTTCCTCTGGATTCCACAATCATCTGCATTTACCTTTATCTTTTTTTTTTTTTTAGCTTTTTTGTAAATTGAAGTATATTTGATGTACAATATTGTGTAAGTTACAGGTGTACAACGTAGTGATTCACAATTTTTAAAAGTTACACTGCATTTATAGTTATTATAAAATATTGGCTGTATTCCCTGCATTGTGGAATATATCCTTGTAGCGTACTTACTTTATACATAGTAGTTTGTACCTATTAATCCCCTGCCCCTATCTTGTCCCTCGCCTGTTCCCTCTCCCCACTGGTAACCACTGGTTTGTTTTTTATATCTGAGTCTGTTTCTTTTTTGTTATATTCACCATATAAAAAAATATGACAATAAAAAAATTTTGTGTTATTTTTCAGATTCTGCATAGAAATGATATCATACAGTATTTATCTTTCTCTGTCTGACTTATTTCACATAGCGTAATACCCTCCAAGTCCATCCATGTTTCTGCAAATGGCAAATTTTCTTTTTTTATGACTAATATTCCATTGAATATTATCTTCTTTATCCATTCATCTGTTGATGGACACTTAGGTTGCTTCCATATCTTGGCAATTGTAAGTAATGCTGCTGTGAACACTGTATCTTTTCGAATTAGTGTTTTTGTTTTTTTCAGATGTATGCCCAAGAGTGAAATTGCTCTGTCATGTGTGGTAATTCTATTTTTAGTGTTTTGAGAAACCTCCATACAGTTTTCCACAATGGCTGCAATGTGTAGGAGTGTTCCCTTTTCTCCACATCCTCTCCAAAACTTGCCTTTTGTTTTCTTTTTGATGATAGTCGTCTAGCTATGTGTGAGGTGCTATACCATTGCAGTTTTGATTTGCATTTCCCTGATGGTTAGTGATGTTGAGCATCTTTTCATGTGTCTCTTGGCCATCTGAATGTCCTCTTTAGAAAAATGTCTATTCAGGTCCTCTTTCCATTTTTATAATCAGGTTGTTTGTTTTTTGATGTTGAGTTGCATGAGCTGTTTATATGTTTCATATCAACCCCTTATCTGTCATATCATTTGCAAATATTTTCTCCAATTCAGTAGGTTGTATTTTTGTTTGCTTATGGTTTCCTTTGCTCTGCAAAAGCTTTTAAGTTCAATTAGGTCCCATTTGTTTATTTTTGCTTTTATTTCCTTTGCTTTAGGAGATACATCATACGTTTGGGCCTTTAATCCATTTTGAGGGTTTTTTGGGATTTTTTTGTGGTTTTTTTTTTTGTTTTTTTTTGTATATGGTGTGAGGAAATGTTCTAATCTCATTCTTTATATGTATCTGTCCAGTTTTCCCAGTACCACTTATTGAAGAGACTGTCTTTTCTCCACTGTATATTCTTGACTCTTTTGTCATAGGTTAATTGATCATAAGTGCATGGGTTTATTTCTGGAGTCTCTGTTCTATTCCATTGATCTATTTTTCTGTTTTTGTACCAGCACCATACTGTTTTGATTACTGTAGCTTTGTAGTATAGTCTGAAGTCAGGAAACCTAACTCCTTCAGCTCTGTTCTTCTTTCTGAAGATATTATTGGCTATAGGGGATCTTTTGTGTTTCCACACACATTTTAAAGTTATTTGTCCCTGTTCTGTGAAAAATACCCTTGGTATTTTGATAGGGGTTTCACTGAATCTGTAGATTGCCTTGGGTAGTATGGTCATCTTAACAATATTAATTCTTCCAGTACATGAACGTGGTATATCTTTCATCTGTTTGTGTCGTCCTCAATTTCTTTCATTAGTGTCTTATAGTTTTCCAAGTACAGGTCTTTTACATCCTTAGGTAGCTTTATTCCTAGGTAGTTTTATTCCAGTTTTTATTCTTTTCGAGGTGATGGTAAATGGGATTGTTTCCTTAATTTCTCCTTCTGATAGTTCATTATTAATACAGAAATGCAACAGATTTCTGTATATTAATTTTGTATCCTGAAACTTTACTGAATTCATTGATTAGCTCTGTTAGTTTTCTGGTGTTGTCTTTAGGAGCTTCTATGTATGGTATCATGTCATTTGCAAACAGTGACAGTATTACTTCTTTCTTTTCAATTTGGATTCCTTTTATTATTTTTTTCTCTGATTGCAGAAGCTAGGACTTCCAAAGCTATGTTAAATAAACATAACAAGAGTGGACATCCTTGTCTTGTTACTGATCTTAGAGGAAATGCTTTCAGCTTTTCACCATCGAGTGTGATGTTAGCTATGGGTTTGTCATATATGGCCTTCATTATGTCGAGGTATATTCCCATTTATGCCCATTTTCTGGAGAGTTTTTGTCATAAATGGATGTTGAATTTTGTCAAAAGCTTTTCTGCATCTATTGATGTGATCATATGGTTTTTATTCTTCAATTTGTTAATGTGGTGTATCACATTGATTGATTTGCAGATATTGAAAAATCCTTGCATCTGTGGGACAAATCCCACTTGATCATGGTGTATGATTCTTTTAATGTACTGTTGGATTCAGTTTGCTAGTATTGTTGCTGAGGATTTTTGCATCTGTGCTCATCAGTGATATTGGCCTGAATTTTCTTTTTTGTGTGATATCTTTGTCTGGTTTAGGTTATCGGGGTGAGGCTGAACTCATGGAAAGAGTTTGGAAGTGCTCCCTCCCCTGCAATTTCTTTGGAATAGTTTGAGAAGGATAGGTATTAACTCTTCTCTAAATGTTTGGTAGAATTCACCTGTGAAGCCATCTGATCTTCAACTTTTGTTTGTTGGGAGTTTTTTAACTATGGATTCATTACTGGTAATCGGTCTATTCATATTATCTATTTCTTCCTGGTTCAGTCTTGGGAGATTGTACATTTCTAAGAATTTGCCCATTTCTTCTAGGTTGTCCATTTTCATGGCATATAGTTGTTCATAGTAGTCTCTTACGCTCTTCTGTATTTTTGTGGGGTTGGTTGTAATTTACCTTTTCCATTTCTGGTTTTATTGATTTGGGCCCTCTCTCTGTTTTTCTTGATGAGTCTGGCTAAAGGTTTATCAATTATGCTTATCTTTCCAAAGAACCAGCTGTTAGTTTCATTGATCTTTTGTATTTTTTTCTTTCTTTTTTTTTTTTTTTAGTCTCTAGTTTGTTTATTTCTGCTCTGATCTTTATTATATCTTTCCTTCTACTAACTTTGGCTTTTGTTTGTTCTTCTTTATCTAGTTCCTTTAGGTGTAAGGATAAGTTGTGGGTTTTTTTTGTTTGTTTTTGTTTTGTTTTTTTTGGCAATACGTGGGCCTCTCACTCTCCCGTTGCGGAGCACAGGCTCCAGACACGCAGGCTCAGCGGCCATGGCTCATGGGCCCAGCCGCCCCGCGGCACGTGGGATCTTCCCGGACCGGGGCACGAACCCGTGTCCCCTGCATCAGCAGGTAGACTCTCAACCACTGCACCACCAGGGAAGCCCAAGGATAAGTTGTTTACTTGAGATTTTTCTTGTTTCCCGAGGTAGGCTTGTATTGCTATAAACTTTCCTCTTAAAACTGCTTTTGCTGAGTCCCAGAGATTTTGGATGATTGTGTTTCCATATTCATTTGTCTCCAGGTATTTTTTATTTCCTCTTTGAGTTCTTCAGTGATACCTTGGTTGTTTAGTAGCATACTGTGTAGCCTCCACATGTTTAGGTGTTTTTTAAAATTTTTTTTGCAGTTTTTTCTTGTAGTTGATTTCTATGTATATATCTTTAGTATGGAGAGTTTTAGAACTATTTTGAAATTTGGGGTTAATCTTTCTACCTTTACTATTATTTTCTTGGTGGCAACTTCATCTGTGCAGTCAGAATGGCCTAAATCTGGACCTGGGACTCCCTCAGTTACCTCTGTGTAAAGGAGAGGGGTGCCTTTCTAGCTGAGAATGAGAGCAGATAGAGGAGCAGGATTTCTAACCCAAAGCCCTGCTCTACCAGCTACTAGCACAGAGCAGCACCAATTTCTCAGTTTCCTCATCTGTAACATGGAAATAATTCTAGTATGCGCCACATGTGTTTCTTGTGAGTATTGGTGAATGAACATATGAAAATTACTTAGAACAGTGATTGGCACATAATATTCCCTCAAAACTGTTAGTTATTAGTATTTCTGTTTTGTGAGATTATTGTAAGGATTAAAGGGACAGTAGATAAACCACAGCACCGTGCCTTACGCACAGTAAATTCTCAACACAGTCTAGCTTTTGATTTGTCATTATTGTCTGTACTAAATACAACAGTTAAATAAGTCAAAATAGTGAAGAAAATGTTGTGTTTCAAAGATAGGAGTTTCATGAAATGGACTCAGATTTGTGCCAACAATCTGCATAATTCCAGGCTCTCTTATCTTAGGTTAAAAGATATGAAGGTTCAGTAATGTTGCAATGGATAGATTTTATTAGTGTCAATGATGAAATAATAATAATCACTGCAGACTTTTAAATATTATGAAGTGTTTTTAAATATATCATCTCATGGGGCCTTAAAGTGCCAATGTTAACCCCAGGCAGTATCTAGCAATCTAAGGGCTATTTGATTATTGAAGCTTCCCGGATTATTATCATCCTGGTCACATAATAGACATTGTGTCCTTTCTATCATAGGCTATTCAAGGGTTGCCTATTTGTTCCCAAGGCAAATTGAACCATTCCCCTCAAAAGTTTACAGTAAATAGAATAGAAACTTCTGGAATCATCTTCCTCTCTCACAAATGAAGAAACAGCAAAGTGGTACAGCATCTCAGCTGTTCCAAGTTCCTCAAATCAGTTTTACTTTTGCAAAACCGGCCCTCCGACTTCCTATATCCTGTGAGCTGCCTTACGAGCAACATGACCGGCAGCCACATTTGTTGTAATTTTTTAAATATGTGGAAAAAAAGCAAGATATCGACCATGTATTACCTTAACCAAGATGCCAAATTATCTAACTTGTTTCTCCAGGCGAGCAGCCCGACCACAGGGACAGCTCCCAGGAGCCAGTCAAGGTTGTCTGTCTGTCCATCCACTCAGGACATCTGCAGGTAAGTGCCCAGCAAATGATCCCATTTGGTGTGTTTTTAGACCAGTGCTTTGTACTCTTGCTGTGTTTGCTGAGACTGTGTGACTCTTGCCTCTGCCTTACATTGTCCGTGGATAATTTATACCAGCCTAATTTTTCTCCCTTAGTGCATTTCCCTCATTTGATCTTTATTTACCAACTTTGCGTCCGTGCTGTCATTTTCATCACTGTCTCTCTCTGTTTTCCCATGGCTTTCCTCTCCATTCCCATTCTCCATCCTTCGCCTGCTGCTTTGTCTAGATCTGCCATCTTACATGACATGTCAGAAGCCTCATTTGAGCAAAGCACCCCTGTCGTGGTGCTGAGCCCTGCTAGGAAGGAGTCTGGTAAGAAATCAGTAAAACAGAGGCCTAGGAGGAAGAGGAGGGCTGCTCTGAGGTACGAGCACACAGAAGAACAAGTGAAAGGGAGAAGAAAGGATTTTCACCTCCAAATCCCCAGCCACCGATGGAGTGAGACTGACACAGATTCTTCAGATTCATCGTCCACCAATGAGAGTCACTGGATTCAGGCAAAACGAAGAGCCCAAGTGAAATTCCGCCTGTCTCGGAGAAGGAGAAATAAGAAACCAAGTGGAAGCTTGGATGAGTCTTCTGCTCCTAATGAAATCCATCCAGTACATTTAGGATCCAAAGATAAAAAGCACCCGGAGCTGACCGAGTGTGAGAGCTACTCTTTAAATCTCCACAGAGGAAAAGGCACAACATACCAAGGATGCAGTGTTTCCCTGCCAAGACGGTCCTCTGACATTAAGAGACCGTCAGGGAAGGATGAGGAAAGCAGAGGCAGGTACCACCACAGGGATCCTCGGCTCTTGCACAGTCCTGGGCAAAATGAAACAATCAAGAGCATGTTTTCAGAGACAGATTCCAGCACTGAAATGCTGGCAGTCAAAGAAGATGGCAAGCCTGTGGAGGATGCAGGATTCCTTCAGAAGCCTCCTGCCACCTACCATGATGGGTCTGATCATTTAAAAGCATGCAGGTCAGTCACTCCAGAGAAAGACTTGATTACATCCAACTATATCTCCTCCTGCTGTGAATTACGTGTGTGTGTGTGTCACCTACCCTCAAAACATAACCTTTATTCATACTTTATTCATACTTTATAACCTTTATTCATACTTTATTCATACTGTCCAATTGGATATAGGGTGATAAAACGAGCAAAGGGCTGGGAAGAACAATGCACAAGTATCCATGGGTTTGAATGCTGTTCCAGAATACAGTTAGATTTTCCCCTCCCCCTTCTTTCAACTGAATAATGACTTATCCTGGTCAAAAAACTGACAAACCAATTGAGTCCTATCCCTACTCTCGGTAAGACAAGAATTGTGGAGGAAACATGAGTGAGAGCGTGAAACTTTAGACTCTTCAGTGCAAATCTGGTGAACTGTTAGCACTCTGACAGAGGATATTCAGGGCTTGGGGGGTTTAAGGTCAGATTTTTGTATCAGAAAAATTTCCTCTGCAGTTGGTGCTAATTTGTTCTCCAGTTATCTGACTCAGCAGGATAATTCGAGACTGAAAGGGCACAGAAACAAGTCACGGACATGTCTGCGGGGTTGCTGGGGCCTTCGGGGAAGGAGACCACATTAACTTTGGTGATAATTGTGTACTAAAAGTTTTCAATGTGTAGACAATTCATAGCTATGAGACTGCTTGTTTGCACTTGTTACCCGACTGGATACAATTTTCAAAATAACCTAAAATTTAAAAGAATGATGTAACTATCCAGGCTAGTATGCACAAATAAGACAATGTTAAACAAAACAAGTATTTTGGATTTTCCTGTTATACCCAGTCATTTAAGTTGCTTGGATTCTGTTCGGGAGCAAGTGATGTTTTTGTTGCATAATGCTTGGTTTTGGGGGCTTATTTTTATGAAAGTTGAAGTTATTTTATAAAACATGTATGTTTCATGTGAATCACGTGACCCAGAGAACACCTCCTATGTACATTCAGGGCAGGACGAGAAGGAGGATTAAGCTCTGGATGTAAATAACATTGTAATGGTTTGTTCCTCTGAAAGTTTTATGAAATAGTCATTCATAAAATGTTCATTCATTTATTCACTCAGGCATTTATAATGCATCAGGCACTGAAACTATTACAGTGCATAAGATTTGTAGGGTCTCTGACATCTAGAGCTTACAATCTGATGGGAATAACAGACACGAAAGCTATTTCACAGTTAGTTACAATTGTGATAAGGAATGTAGGAGCGTATAATGTGGAAGGTTTACCTATTCTGGGAGATCAGAGAAGGACTCTCTTAAGGAAGTGACAAGCTGACTGAGGCTCAAGCATGACAGGAACTGATCAAGGAAAGAGCAGGGAAGGCCATCCAGGCAGCATGCCAGCAGGGTTCCAGGGAACTGAGAGCTGAATGCTGCTGGGGTGGGGGGGAGGTGGTGGAGCTGAGGCTAGAGAGGTGGAGAGCGCCCTGTAAAACACGCTAAGTGGTTTAAAACAGAAGTGACACCATTTGACTTAGATGCTAATACGAGTAAGTTTCTTGTAATCTGTTGACTATGATTTAAGTGTGACTTTGCTAAAATGTCTGGGGATGGACTAAAACACTATTTCTAGTCTAGATGAAGAACTCCCCAGTCATAGACATCTGTGGTCATTCCCCAAATCTACTTCCAGAGTAATTTAATGAAAGAGAGTCAGAAAAGCTAGTTGTAGGCTTAACGGTAATTGGAGAAAAAAGTAATGATTGTAATTAAAGTCATAGTGGCTGGCTCTCTGAAGTTAAAAGCACTGCTCTGGAGGAACATTTTCAAAGACAGAATATTTAACATAGACTTCTATTAATGAAAGTGAGATCGATGGACCTATAGTCTTTATTTCTTACTGTGGGTTATCGTCAAAATACACCCACTAAGCAAATCTTATGAGCCGTATATTATACTGGGAGCTGAGGATAAAGTGACAGAAGACTTGATTCTTCCCTTAAGTGGCCTGTTTTCTAGTGGAAGAAATCAAATGTATACCCGAAAAGATGAATGTTCAAGATAGCACAGGGTAAGTTTAAGAAGAGGAATACTGGGCTTCCCTGGTGGCGCAGTGGGTGAGAATCTGCCCACTAATGCAGGGGACACGGGTTCGAGACCTGGTCTGGGAAGATCCCACGTGCCGCGGAGCAACTAGGCCCGTGAGCCACAGCTACTGAGCCTGCGCGTCTGGAGCCTGTGCTCCACAACAAGAGAGGCCGCAATAGTGAGAGGCCCGCGCACCGCGATGAAGAGTGGCCCCCGCTTGCCACAACTAGAGAAAGCCCTCGCACAGAAACGAAGACCCAACACAGCCAAAAATAAATAAATTAATTAATTAATTAAGAAGAGGAATACTACAGGAATTTGAAGAAAGAAAAATTGCTGAGAGCTGACATCATCCAAGAACCCCTTGAGAGGTGGGATTGGGGCTGAGAAAAGGAGAAGTTAGCCTGGCAGAGATGCATGGCCTGCATCCAGGCCCTCAAGGCAGGGCCCAGGCAGGGACTAGGGAATGCCACTGTGCACCCGGGAACTCTTTGTGAACTGTGTGACTGGGTTAGAAGGTTTGCATAGATGGATAACTAGAATATTTTTTAAAAAGACATTGTGAAGAAAACATGCATATCCTTCCAAGGAGCTTAACTCTGTTCCGTGCACCCCTGTTTTCAAACTGCCTTTCTGAGCCTCTGGGTGCCAAAGAGGCTGCCGAGGACAGTTCAAGGCAGTTGTGTTCCCGTTAGCCCATCTTTAACCAGAGGGTTGGGGTTCTATATAACATTCCTTTAAGGAAAAAAAAGAAGATTCCACTGTAAAAAAAATAATGTAGAACAGCCTTTGCTAAATCAAATAGGCTTGATGAAGAACAACTCGTAAGAGTAGTCACAGTGACACCAGTGATGTACCCGGAAAGGGACCTAGATTGAGGAGGAGGAGTGGTGATGTGGTGGAAGCAGCCTACTTCAGGGTGAGTAGGATGAGGATGGTAAAGGGGAACGAAAGGGAGGAACAAATGGCATGCAGGCATTTGCATCCCCCCAGGTGAGTGGGATCCCCCCAGGTGAGCAGGGTTACCCCCCTCCCCCAGGCCATCAGGAGCAATCTTAGTGCTTGCAGTCGGTGAGGGCAGAAGACAAAGAAGTCAGGAAAGACTCCAGACCTTGGAAGCTGGGAGGTAGTAAAAGCCGATGTTACTGACAGAGGCAGAGGAGGTCAGAGGCCAGTTGGTTAGGGAAAGACATGATGAGTTTAATTGCAGGCAGGCTATTTGTGGTGACGGTGTCGACTGTCCCAGGGTCGACTGTCGAGCAGATAACGTGAGTCACGTCACTGAAATGCAGGAGGGCAGTCACGGCTGGGTCTGTGTGATTTTTCAAGCAGTAGTGAACTATATACACAGACCAACACTAAACAGCTGCGTGTTTGCAATGGTCATTAGCGTCATGTATGAGCACAGGGCAATCGCATCAGGATATTAAAAATGAAAATCTCAAGGTCACGGAGGACATATAGATTTGGGAATCATTCTCAGGGAGGTGACTGAGATGCCTGGAAAGTGAATGAAGTCTCTGTATGAGATCATGTGTAGGAAAAAAGCCTCTGTATGGACCCAGCCCGAGCACCAGGGTCCCCTGCGTACAGAGGAAGATGAACTCGCACTCCTGCCGCTTGACATGGACAGGCAGGATGAGTCTCAGCTACAACCACAAAGCAGAAGCTCCTAAGCCCTTCTTCCTTTTTTTTCCTGGCATTTAGTCCCACAGGGACGCTCTACCCACTCTTGACCTTCATCAAAGCCTCGCGCAGAGAAAGTTTCTCTACTACCTTCCTATAACTTAGAGGGAATTTAAATCATCATACTATCACACCCACACTTGTGGAGTAGGAAAGGCTTTGCCTTTTTTTTAAAGAAAATTTACATTAAAAAAAATCATGTTAGCTCATGCGTGAAACTTGTCAGTAGCCTCTTAGTTGCTGTCAGTGGCAAGTTCAAAATCTTTAATAGGATTTACAAGGGCCTGCATGATCTATCTGACCTGCCTACCCAGCTTCAACAGCATCATTAACAATGACCTACTCATGCCGGTCTGTCTTCAGGTCTCTGAAAGAGCCAGGCCTGTCCCTTTCAGGGCCTGGGATGCCTTCACGTTACCTACTCTGCCCTTCACCAGGCTAACTCCTGGTCATTCTTTCTTGACTTAAATGTCATTTCTTTAGGGAAACTTCTGTGATTCCCTAACTGACACTCAGGTCCCCTTCACTTCCATAGCATCATTTTTTTTATTTTATTGGACTATAGTTGATTTACAATGTTGTGTTAGTTTCAGGTGGACAGCATTGTGATTCAGTTACCATAGCATAATTTTTAATTGCCAACATCTGTGTATTTTTGTGTTTGACGGTATCAGGTTTGCTCCCTGCCGCATCCAAAGTGCCTGGAACAGTGCCTGATAGATAGCACATACTCAGTATACAGTCTTTGATTGAATAGATTTAGGGAAAATAAATTTTTTGAAGGGAGTCATTCTTCCTATGTGAAATCATAGCAGTAAGTGGTGGATTACCTCTCCTGCAGTGGAGTCCCATGTAAAGAATATTCTTCATGAGCCTGTAAAAGGCAGACCACTGTCCCCACCCCCAGCGATTCTGATGCCCTTCCTCTGGGGTTGTGCCCATGACTTTGCGTTTCTAAAACATTCCCAAGTGATACAGATGCAGTTGATCCAGGGACCACGTTTTGAGAACCACTGTTCGATGCTACAGATTCTCCCTGGGCTTTCTGTGGGAAAGGCTGAGTTTGGGAAGCATAATTAGAGTTTTCTGTCATCCTCTGCGGAGTGCTGACACAAAAAGCACCAAATCAGATCACTTTCCTGTATTTCATGCTGTCATACCAGTGTGGGACAGGTCATCAAGCTAAAACCATAGACTGACAAAGTCCCAACTTTACCAGGAACTCAGCTGTCATGGTTTGACTATTGTTTCCCTTCAAACACACTTCCTCATCCCATCTATACCCACTTCTGTCAGTGAGTTCACAGATCCCCTGAATTCCAGTTTTGACAATGTTTTCTTCTCATTGGGTATATCTGGTCCCAACCAAGTTCTGCCACTTCCTCCAGATACTGCTTTGATCTGGGTCTTCTTACCCGTTACCACCATCCCTTTATGACTCTACACGTCTGTTCTCTCTCCACATCCACCGTTTACCCCCCGTTTTGGTCAGGACTCATCTCTCAGGTTAAGATTGGCTGAAACCAGTTCAAATGAGCTTGATGTCTTAGCCACAGAAATAGAAAATCTGGGTACACAGGTGCCCTCAGGGCCTCCAGAGAGTCAAGCAATGTGGTTCCCTCACTCTCTCTCCTTCTCTGTGTGGTTCTTATTTTCTCTGACAGCAGACAAGCTTCCTCTATACAGCAGAGGGAAGAAACATTGTGGACAGAGACAGTGGCAGGCTTACATTTTACCAGCAGTGGCTTAACAGAAAAGGGAAATGTTCTCTTCAAGCAGTTACATGAAATCCCAGAGAAGGAATAGAATTCGCCTGCCTTAGGTCACATCCATGGGCTAATCGCTGTCACCAGGGCATGGGTCGTTATGCTTGGACCCAGTCCTTGGGTGGGAAGGTTGGATTTAAAATATGGCTATGGGCAACCCCTTCAGAACCTTACGAATTGGGGAAAGAACACGTGAACACCAAAAAGAACAGCACTATACCGGAAGAAGTGGGGAAAGAATTATGAGCAGGAAAAAACAAAAAAAATGCAGTACAAGGTCCTACTATACAGCACAGTGAACTATATTCAATGCTCTGGGATAAACCATAATGGAAAAGAATATAAAAAAGAATATATATATGTATATGTATGACTGAATTACTTTGCTGTACAGCAGAAATTAACACAACATTGTAAATCAACTATACTTCAGTTAAAAAAAAAAAAGGTAGTAGTGTTCAACCACCATCAAATGCAGTTCTTTCCTTCCTAAATGTCTTTCTCTTCCTCTCCAAACGCCCATATTTAGATATGCTTTCTCATGTTTATCCTTGTCCATGAAGCTTTTCCAAAGTATTCTGGTCCATGGTGACATTTTCCTTCCTGCAATTCCCATAACCTTTATTCTCAACATCACGTCTTTAGTATTCAGTCATTTTTTTAGTGGTTTCAAGTGTGTTGGTTCCCTTTTCTCTACACAACAAGCTCCTTGAAGGTAGGACTCACGTTTCACACCTATTCTGTGCCCTACGCAGTACTCAGAATAACTTGGGAATTTAGCAGTGGCTCACACGGAACTTTTGGAATGGCTTTGTAATCAGTGAAACCTAAGAGAGGAGACTTGCAAAAAACATGGGTACTATAATGGGAATTGGGTGACAGAGGGAATATTAAATTCTTTCAATGGTTTCATTAAAACAGGAAGAGCCCAAAAGTAAATAATAATTCCTGGTAATATTTTAGATCTATCTTGGGTTGGATGGTGAACTTCAAGGTATACTTTATGTTATTTTTCTCTAGCCTTCACCTTCATTAAGAAAAAATTTGAGGCAAATAGGATGAGAAAATGATAAAAAATAGTCTATATGTTGAGTTGTTTAATTGTTGCAATAATTTTGATCTGGGTATGGGAAAGTAGAGACAAAATTTCTAAAACTCCCAAGTGTTCATAGCAGAAGACTGCCTTTCAAAAGCAACAGAATCATGCGCTTTGACAAAGCACTGAGGTTTAGAAAATTGATTTAGATTATTTTTGAATCATAGGCCTGAGCCCCTAAGAAAATTGTGCTTAAAATGGACCTTTTTCTTATCCCTGTCATCATATCTGTGTGCCCACTTATTTATTCACACATTGAGCAACTATTTCTTGGGAATTTACTCTGTATCACAGCTAGGTGCTAGAAGCTGGAAATACAGTGGAAAATGCAGTAATGGTCTCATCCCTAATGAACTTATATTCCAGGTGGTAAAACAAATAATCAAATAGGCAAATGTAAAAAAAAAAAAACATGAATAAACAAAGCTAAAGGAACATACTGATCTAGTAGAACAAAGCAGGTTTCCCTGTGAAACTAATAATTAAGGAACAATTCAAAGGAGAAGCAAAGAGAAGAGATACAAGTGAGCACGCAGAGATGAGTGATTCCTTGTAGCCCCTTAGGGAAGCAGGAGGAGGGGGTGGGAGCCAACCACGGGGTCTTTATCAGCCACAGTTAGGCGTTTGGACAGTGTTCCAATGACAAGGGGAAGTTTCCGTAGACTTTTAAGTAAAAGAACAACACTGTCACTTTTGTGTTTTGGAAGAACACTCAAGCTACTTTTGGAAAACAGATAGGAAGGGCAAGACGGAAGCTGAATGAACCCGGTTAGAAAGCCAGCGCGGTGTCTCAGGAAAGAGGTGATGGTGGCCATGAGAATAAAAAGAAGTAGGTGGATTTTTAAAAGTATTTTGAAAGTAAATCAAACAGGACTTGATGATTAAGTACCTATAGATCTGATCTCAAGTTTCTGATTTAGAAAACTGGGTAGATTCTAGTACCATTTACTGTGGAGAGAACACACTGAGAAGCAGAAAAGGAGAGGAGTTCAGTTTTAGACATGATAGTTTGAGGCACAAAACAAACATCCAAAGAGAGATATCAAAGAGACATATATAGGTCTAGAGGTCAGAAGTGGCATTGCAACTTTAGATGAAGACTAGGGGGTCTTGAGCCGATAGGTGGTGATTGGCAAGATCTCCCAGAGAGAACTGCAAACTGAGAGGATAAGGGCACGGGGAGCCCCATGGAACAGCAACATTTAATGGCCCTGGGAAAGGAAAAGGAGCAGGTGGAAACCCTGGACTGTGTGAAGGAAAGAGAGAGTAGACCAGGTGGAGGGAGAGAGGAATTGGGGGGCCTGTTTGTGCTTTTTATTTAGAGAACCCTTGGGCTCAAAGACGTTGAAGATGTAGGAAACTGGGGGGATTGCTTATTTATTGAGGTCCCACAGGGAAGGTAGAAAAGGATGGGACCCAGAGCCCAAAATAGAAGGATCACTGTGGTGAGGAAAATAGGTGTGTCTTTCTTTCCAGTAGAAGAGAACAAGGAAACGGTAGATGTGAACAAATGCAGATCTACAGATTATAAAATTTTCTTTTTATGGCCTTGTGGAATGAGGGAGTTTGGCAGGATCAAACATATAGGGAAATTTGAATTTCAGATAAACAACAAATAGTTTGTCACTGGGGCACACTCATACAGTAAAAAGTATTCGTTGTTTATCTGAAATTCAAATTTTACTGGGCATCCTGTATATTTTTTCTAAGTCTGGCAGTGCTAAGAATAACAAGAGAGAAAAGCACATTGAAAGTGCTGCTGAGACTCATAACTGAGTTTATGGGGCCACAGCTGCAGGAAGTGCAATTTCCCTCTGCAGCTCGTCGTTTAAATGCAGATATGACCAAAGGAGGGCAGTTGAACAGGGACCTAAAGGAGTGACATCATGAAATAGCCAGGTTTCACACTTAGCACAGTTTCATGTATTTATCCCTATGTGTCCCCAGGGACACACTTCACATTTACATTTTGAATTTACATTTTGAAATATAAAAACTAAGACAAATATGCTTTACAAATTAAGATTTTTAGAGCAAAATAACATTTCACTGAGTAATTTTTCTCTCTAAATATGTATTTAGAGGAAAAAGCATACTTCTCTTTACCTTCCCCTTTTAGGCAATTATGATGGTCATTGGGAAGACTGGGTTCATAGATTCATGGACCATCCAGGTCGCTTTCCAGTTTGCTCTTTGAGAATCCTTGAATATCAGCACTCTTATTATCTATTGTTACCAAACCAAACTTGGGTCTGCTCTCCTGCACGCAGTAAAGCCAATCTACTGACACCGGGTTGTGATGAAGGAAAGTGCAGCGTTTATTGCAGACGCCAAGCAAGGAGTCCAGGGCAGCCAGTGCTCAAAATCCGAACTCCTCAGTGTGTTTCAGCAAAGCATTTTTAAAGTCAAGGCGAGGGAGTGGGTCACAGGGTATGTGATCAGCTCATGCGCAATTCTCTGATTGGTTGGCGGTGAGGTAACTGGATGGTGTCACGGGGGTTAACATTATCGATCTTTAGTGCCAGTAGGTCTGGGGGCTACGTGCTCATGGTTGTCAAGTAATTAATTTCTTCCATTTGGTGGTGATTTTAGCATCTGTAAAACAACTCAGGAAATGTGCATCAGATACTGTTATGCAAGTATTTCCGAGAGGAGCTACAGCAGAGGATATGGTAGAGGGGTCCATCCCCAGAAACGCTCGTAGGGTCCTGCTTGGTTACATTATCTCTTCCTTGGACATATCATTTCCTGGGAGCCTCTTTCCTTCCAGAGCCTCTAATTGTGAAAGCAATTCTTTGTAATAGTTAATAGCCTGTGTCCTTCTATTTTCTATTTGTTAGTCCTAGATTTATATTCACTCAGTAGTAGATTTTTTTAAATTTTGTTACATACTCTATTACTTCTATTAGTTTTTCTGTAAAAAAAATGAAACTGACATTCTTTGTCAACATCCATTCCATGAGTAAAAGATAAGCTGTTCACCGTCTTCAACATTCAGGTGAGAAAGTTTATCCGAAGTGACCTAAAGAGAAGCATTCATTTCCAAGAGGTAACAGACTCTTAAGGAAGTTCACGAATTTATTGTCTTCCTTATGCCTTTGCCTTTGTTTTGCTGAGTCTTGTAGGAATTAATAACAACCTTTCTCCTGTTCATTTTAATAACAGCTGAGTTGGTAGGAAATACAGGCATGAACATTGCTGGTGACCCTCCAGAGATGAGTTACTCGGGGTGACTCGACACAGAGTCACAAGGTCTCACTTTCAATTCTTGCTTTCTCGCTACTTAGAGCAGGCAGGCTGCAAAAGGTGAAGTGGCCCTCTCTTCATTTATGTGATCAAAAATGAGAAAAATGGATGTGTGTTGCAAATAGGTGCATTGCTAGTCTAATACAATGTTTAAAACTAATTTCTTTCCTCCAAGTGAATAATTGAATTCATTGCAGTCCTCGGCAAAAATTCAGATATACACGATGCTACTTTATTTCACAGAGTAAAGGTTCTCAAAAAGATAAACATTGATGACACCACATTTTAATGTTATAAATGTTTGGTGTGATTTCACATAGAATTTCAGCATTTAGCTCAGTAATTTGTATATTGAATGAACAAAAACAATAAATGAAGGCACTGAGATATATATATACACACACACACATGAAACATATAAGAAAAAACTTGAAAGGCTAGCAGAAGTGGCAATTTATATCTTTTTTTTTTCTATCTTTGAAAGACATGCAGGCTTTTTTCTAATTGTTCTGAATTGGGAGATAATCTTTCCAGGAATGAAATGACAGTGTCATCAATAATACTGATTGTCTTGACTGTTAAATTATCTTACATGACCAAAACCAAGTGGGTTGATTCATTACCTTCTAATTTGGCTAACCAAGTAACTCTGATTTTTGGAAAGAATATGTATTCTGTAGACAAATGATGTAACAAGTAGTACATTTAGAAAGGAAAAAAACCAGAATTTTTTCGCTTATAAAAACGTCTTAAAGTAGATTTCAATCATGCAGGAATTTTCCAACCTCAGAAAGCTTCAGGCAAAGGTACATAGAAGTACAAATCTCCTTCAGAGGTAAAAGTCAATGTCTACATATTACAAAGCTCTTTATACTGTGCTACATTTATCTTTTCTTTGGTAATTTCCAAGATTGTTAAATGCCCAGTCACAGCAAAGTGCAAAATACTGAGTGAGAAGGAATAGCGATTAGATCAAGTTTATCTACTTCTAATTTAAGAGCAATATGTGTTCAGGATTACAGTTATTTTGAACTATAACCCTTCTCTAATGAACTTATATCTGTTTGGCAATATGCGAAAAAGAAAAACACCCTCTCTCCTTTTTTTTTTAGACATCTTCATTAGAGTATAATTGCTTTAAAATGGTGTGTTAGTTTCTGCTGTATAACAAAGTGAATCAGGTATATGTGTACATATATCCCCATATCCCCTCCCTCTTGTACCTCCCTCCCACCCTCCCTGTCCCACCCCTCTAGGTGGTCACAAACCACCGAGTTGATCTCCCTGTGTGAAGCAGCTATGTGGCTGCTTCCCACTAGCTATCTGTTTTACATTTGCTAGTGTATATATGTCAATGCTATTCTCTCACTTCATCCCAGCTTACCCTCCCCTCCCCGTGTCCTCAAGTCATTCTCTACGTCTGTGTCTTTATTCCTGTCCTGCCCTTGGATGCATTAGAACCTTTTTTTTTTTTTTTTAGATTCCATATATACGTGTTAGCATATGGTGTTTGTTTTTATCTTTCTGACTTACTTCACTCTGTATGACAGTCTCTAGGTCCATCCACCTCACTACAAATAACCCAATTTCGTTTCTTTTTATGGCTGAGTAATATTCCATTGCATATATGCGCCATTTCTTCTTTATCCATTCATCTGTCGATGGACACTTAGCTTGCTTCCATGTCCTGGCTATTGTAAATAGAGCTGCAGTGAACATTGTGGTATGTGACTCTATTTTTTCTTTCTTTTGCTTCACGAAATGTTTAATACAAAATGGCAGCAGCCACTGTGCAGTTGTAACAAAATTAGCTGTAGGATGTCCAGAGAAATGTATGCAGGCAGCCTTGGCTGGAGTTGAGCCAGCCAACCCAGGCCTGCTGCCCAGTCAGCTGTGGGCTGTCACATGGCCAGGACTGGACGGTGGCGGTGGCAGCATTGTGCTGGAGGCATTGAGCCCCGTCCTTCACGAGCACGCTGACCTCTGCCCCACCGTGGACTCTGGGTGGCACAGGTGTTCTGAGATGCCTATTCCCAGACCTCTACCCCAGTGGTAGGATTTCAGCTTAAAGAATGAGGGTTGGAGGGGCTGCTGCAGGGGGGGGTGTGACTCTTTTTGAATTATGGTTTTCTCAGGGTATGTGCCCAGTACTGGGATTGCTGGGTCGTATGGTAGTTCTATTTTTAGTTTTTTAAGGAACCTCCATACTGTTCTCCATAGTGGCTGTATCAATTTACATTCCCACCAACAGTGCAAGAGGGTTCCCTTTTCTCTACATCCTCTCCAACATTTATTGTTTGTAGATTTTTTGATGATGGCCATTCTGACCAGTGTGAGGTGATACCTCATTGTAGTTTTGATTTGCATTTCTCTAATGATTAGTGATGTTGCACATTCTTTCATGTGTTTTTTGGCAATCTGTATAGCTTCTTTGGAGAAATGTCTATTTAGGTCTTCTGCCCATTTTTGGATTGGGTTGTTTTTTTGATATTGAGCTGCATGGGTTGCTTGTAAATTTGAGAGATTAATCCTTTTTCAGTTTTTTCATTTGCAAATATTTTCTCCTATTCTGAGGGTTGTCCTTTTGTCTTGTTTATGTTTTCCTTTGCTATGCAAAACTTTGAAGTTTCATTAGGCCCCATTTGTTTATTTTTGTTTTTATTTCCAGTTCTCTAGGAGGTGGGTCAAAAAAAGATCTTGCTGTGATTTATGTCATAGAGTGTTCTGCCTATGTTTTCCTCTAAGAGTTTTATAGTGTCTGCCCTTACATTTAGGTCTTTAATCCATTTGAAGTTTAGTTTTGTGTATGGTGTTAGGAAGTGATCTTATTTCATTCTCGTACATGTAGCTGTCCAGTTTTCCCAGCACCACTTATTGAAGAGGCTGTCTTTTCTCCATTGTATATTCTTGTCTCCTGTATCAAAAGTAAGGTGACCACATGTGTGTGGGTTTATCTCTGGGCTTTCTATCCTGTTCCATTGATCTATATTTCTGTTTTTGTGCCAGTACCGTACTGTCTTCATTACTGTAGCTTTGTAGTGTAGTCTGAAGACAGGCTAATTCTTCCAGCTCTGTTTTTCTTTCTCAAGTTTGCTTTGGCTATTCAGGGTCTTTTGTGTTTCCATCCAAATTGTGAATTTTTTTGTTCTAGTTCTGTGAAAAATGCCGTTGGTGGTTTCATAGGGATTGCATTGAATCTGTAGATTGCTTTGGGTAGTAGAGTCATTTTCACAGTGTTGATTCTTCCAATCCAAGAACATGGTATATCTCTCCATCTGTTTGAATCATCTTTAATTTCTTTCATCAGTGTCTTATAGTTTTCTGCATATAGGTCTTTTGTCTCCTTAGGTAGGTTTATTCCTAGGCATTTTATTCCTTTGGTTGCAATGGTAAATGGGAGTGTTTCCTTAATTTCTCTTTCAGATTTTTCATCATTAGTGTATAGGAATGCCAGAGATTTCTGTGCATTTATTTTGTATCCTGCTACTTTACCAAATTCATTGATTAGCTCTAGTAGTTTTCTGGTAGCATCTTTAAGATTCTGTATGTCTAGTATCATGTCATCTGCAAACAATGACAACTTTACTTCTTTTTTTCCAATTTGGATTCCTTTTGTTTCTTTTTCTTCTCTGACTGCTGCGGCTAAAACTTCCAAAACTATGTTGAATAAGAGTGGTGAGAGTGGGCAACCTTGTCTTGTTCCTGATCTTAGAGGAAATGGTTTCAGTTTTTCACCATTGAGAACGATGTTGGCTGTGGGTTTGTCATGTATGGCCTTTATTATGTTGAGACAAGTTCCCTCTATGCCTACTTTCTGGAGGGTTTATATCATAAATGGGTGTTGAATTTTGTCAAAAGTTTTTTTTTTTCTGCATCTATTGAGATGATCATGTGGTTTTTCTCCTTCAGTTTGTTAATATGGTGTAGCACATTGTTTGATTTGCATATACTGAAGAATCTTGATCACACTGTATGATCCTTTTAATGTGCTGCTGGATTCTGTTTGCTAGTATTTTGTTGAGGATTTTTGCCTCTCTGTTCATCAGTGATATTGGTCAGTAGTTTTCTTTCTTTGTGACGTCTTTGCCTGCTTTTGGTTTCAGGGTGATGGTGGCCTCGTAGAATGAGTTTGGGAGTGTTCCTCCCTCTGCTATATTTTGAAAGAGTTTAAGAAAGATAGGTGTTAGCTCTTCTCTAAATGTTTGATAGAATTCGCCTGTGAAGCCATCTGGTCCTGGGCTTTTGTTTGTTGGAAGACTTTAACCACAGTCTCAATTTCAGTGTTTGTGATTGGTCTGTTTATATTTTCTATTTCTTCCTGATTCAGTCTCAGAAGGTTGTGCTTTTCTAAGAATTTGTCCATTTCTTCCAGGTTGTCCATTTTATTGGCATTAGAGTTACTGGTAGTAATCTCTCATGATCCTTTGTGTTTCTGCAGTGTCAGTTGTTACTTCTCCATTTTCATTTCTCATTCTGTTGATTTGAGTCTTCTCCCTTTTTTTTCTTGATGAGTCTGGCTAATGGTTTATCAATTTTGTTTATCTTCTCAGAGAACCAGCTTTTAGTTTTATTGGTCTTTGCTATTGTTTCTTTCATTTCTTTTTCTTTTATTTCTGATGTGATCTTTATGATTTCTTTCCTTCTGCTAACTTTCGGGGGTTTTTTGTTCTTCTTTCTAATTGCTTTAGCTGTAAGGTTAGGTGGTTTGTGTGAGATTTTTCTTGTTTCTTGAGGTAGGACTGTATTGCTATAAACTTCCCTCCTAGCACTGCTTTTGCTGAATGCCATAGGTTTTGGGTTGTCATGTTTTCATTGTCATTTGTTTCTAGGTATTTTTTATTTCCTCTTTGATTTCTTCAGTGATCTCTTGGTTTTTATTAGTGTGTTGTTTAACCTCCATGTAGTTGTATTTTTTACAGTTTTTAACCTGTAATTGATATCTAGTCTCATAGCGTTGTTGTTGGAAAGATACTTGATACGATTTCAATTTTCTTAAATTTACCAGTGCTTGATTTGTGACCTAAGATATGATCTATCCTGGAGAATGTTCCATAAGCACTTGAGAAGAAAGTGTATTCTGTTATTTCTGGATGCATTGTCCTGCAAATATCAGAGAAGTCCATCTTGTTTAATGTATCATTTACAGCTTGTATTTCCTTATTTATTTTCATTTTGCATGATCTGTCCATTGGTGAAAGTGGGGAGTTAAATTCCCCTACTATGATTGTGTTACTTTCGATTTCCCCTTTTATGGCTGTTAGCATTTGCCTATGTATTGAGGTGCTCCTATGTTGGGTGCATAAATATTTACAATTATATCTTCTTCTTGGATTTATCCCTTGATCATTGTGTAGTGTCCTTCTTTGTCTCTTGTAATATTCTTTATTTTAAGGCTATGTTGTCTGATATGAGAATTGCTACTCAGGCTTTCTTTTGATTTCCATTTGCATGTAATATCTTTTTCCATCCCCTCACTTTCAGTCTGTATGTGTCCCTAGGTCTGAAGTGGGTCTCTTATAGACAGCATATATACAGGTCTTGGTTTTGTATCCATTCAGCCAGTCTGTCTTTTGGTTGGAGCATTTAATCCATTTACATTCAAGGTAATTATCGATATGTATGTTCCTATTACCATTTTCTTAATTGTTTTGGGTTTGTTTTGGTAGGTCTTTTCCTTCTCTTGTGTTTCCTGCCTAGAGAAATTCCTTTAGCATCTGTTGTAAAGCTGGTTCGCTGGTGTGAATTCTGTTAGCTTTTGCTTGTCTGTAAAGGTTTTAATTTCTCCATTGAATCTGAATGAGATCCTTGCTGGGTAGAGTAATCTTGGTTGTAGGTTTTTCCCTTTCATCAGTTTAAATATGTCCTGCCACTCCCTTCTGGCTTGCAGAGTTTCTGCTGAAAGATCAGCCGTTAACCTTATGGGGATTCCCTTGTGTGTTGTTTTTCTCTTGCTGTTTTCAATATTTTTTCTTTGTATTTAATTTTTGACAGTTTGATTAATACGTGTCTTGGCATGTTTCTCCTTGGATTTATCCTGTATGGGACTCTGTGTGCTTCCTGGACTTGATTGACTATTTCCTTCCCATATTAGGGAAATTTTCAACTATATAATCTCTTCAAATATTTTCTCAGTCCTTTTCTTTTCTTCTTCTGGGACCCCTGTAATTCGAATGTTGGTGCATTTAATGTTGTCCCAGAGGTCTCTGAGACTGTCCTCAATTCTTTTCATTCTTTTTTCTGCCCTGTGGTACTTATTTCCCCTATTTTATCTTCCAGATCACTTATCTATTCTTCTGCCTCAGTTATTCTGCTATTGATTCCTTCTAGAGAATTTTAGATTTCATTTATTGTGTTGTTCATCATTGTTTGATTGCTCTTTAATTTTTCTAGGCCCTTGTGAAATGTTTCTTGTATTTCCTCCATTCTATTTCCAAGATTTTGGATCATCTTTACTATCATTACTCTGAATTCTTTTTCAGGTAGACTGCCTATCTCCTCTTCATTTGTTAGGTCTGGTGGGTTTTTGCCTTGCTCTTTCATCTGCTGTGTGTCTCTGTCTTCTCATTTGCTTAACTTACTGTGTTTAGGGTCTCCTATTTGCAGGCTGCATGTTCGTAGTTCCCGTTGTTTTGGTGTCTGCCCCCAGTGGCTAAGGTTGGTTCAGTGGGTTGTGTAGGCTTCCTGGTGGAGGGGACTGGTGCCTGTGTTCTGGTGGATAAGGTTGGATCTTGACTTTCTGGTGGGCAGAACTGCCTCCGGTGGTGTGTTTTTGGTTGCCTGTGACCTTATTATGATTTTAGGCAGCCTCTCTGCTAATGGGTGGGGCTGTGTTCCTGTCTTGCTAGTTGTTTGGCATGGGGTGTCCAGCACTGCAGCTTGCTGGTCATTGAGTGGAACTGGATCTTAGCGTTGAGATAGAGATCTCTGGGAGAGCTTTTGCTGTTTGATATTACATGGAGCTTGGAGGACTGTGGTGGATCAATGTCCTGAACTCAGCTCTCCCCCATCAGAGGCACAGGCCTGACACCTGGCTGAAGCACAAAGACTCTGTCCACCACATGGCTTAGAAGAAAAGGGAGAAAGAGAGAGAGAGAGAGAGAGAGAGAGAGAGGAGGGAGGGTGGGAGGGAGGGAGGAAGGAAGGAAGGAAGAGAGAAAATAAAGTTATTAAAATAAAAAGACAAGATTATTAAAAATAATTAAAAAGTAATTTAAAAAAGAAAGGAAAGAAGAGAGCAACGAAACCAAAAAAACAAGTCCACCAATGATAACAAGCACTATAAAGTATACAAAAAAAAAAAAACCAGACAGACAGAACCCTAGGACAAATGGTAAAAGCAAAGCTATACAGACAAAATCACACAAAGAAGCATACACACTCACAAAAAAAGCAAAAGGAAAAAATAAATATATATATAAAATAAAGGAAGAGAGCCACGAAATTAATAACCAAATGTACCAATGATATTAAACTCTAAATACTAAAGATAAACATAAAGCCAGAAACATATTAGATGCAGAAACCAAACCCCAAGTCTACAGTTGCTCCCAAAGTCCACCTCCTCAATATGGGATGATTCGTTGTCTGTTTAGGTATTCCACAGATGCAGGTACATCAAGTTGATTGTGGAGATTTAATCCGCTGCTCTGAAGCTGCCGGGAGAGATTTCCCTTTCTCTTCTTTGTTCTCACAGCTCCCGGGGCTCAGCTTTGGATTGGGCCCCGCCTCTGCGTGTAGGTCGCCTGAGGGCGTCTGTTCTTCGCTCAGACAGGACGGGGTTAAAGGAGCCACCGATTCGGGGGCTCTGGCTCACTCAGGCCGCGGGGGAGGGAGGGGCGCGGAGTGCGGGGCGGGCCTGCGTCGGCAGAGGCGGCGTGACGTTGCACCAGCGTGAGGCGCTGGCCGGCGTGACGTTGCAGCAGCGTGAGGCCTGCCGTGCGTTCTCCCGGGGAAGTTGTTCCTGGATCCCGGGACCCTGGCAGTGGTGGGCTGCACAGGCTCCCCGGAAGGGGGGTGTGGATAGTGACCTGTGCTCGCACACAGGCTTCTTGGTGGCGGCAGCAGCAGCGTCTCAAGCCCGTCTCTGGGGTCCGCGCTTTTAGCTGCGGCTCGCGCCCATCTCTGGAGCTCCTTTAAGCAGCGCTCTTAATCCCTTCCAGGTACGTGGGGACTTTCTTGCCTTTGGGGAGGTCTGAGGTCTTCTGCCAGCGTTCAGTAGGTGTTCTGTAGGAGTTGTTCCACGTGTAGATGTATTTCTGATGTATTTGTGGGGAGGAAGGTTATCTCCGCGTCTTACTCCTCCGCCATCTTGAAGGTCTCCTCCTCTTCCTTCTTTCTGTCACATAAGTTCCTTTTTAAACCTATATATTCATATATTTATGCAAACAGGAAATGCACACTGTGTACATATGCTGATGAATATTGGGTACAGTGCTTGTTGCTACCAAATCATGATATGTCTCTGAGAATGTATTTATAGCTTGAGCATTTCCTCCATTCTTTTCTTTTTTCCCCCTCCATCCTTAATCACCATATCTGAGTTCTCGTCTTCCTTGTAACTGTTGCAGAGTAGTTATACATTCATTTCACATCTTCTGCACCCATCCTCAGACATAGGTAAATTTAAATACAGCGTCTAATTCAGTTCAGAAATTAAAATGGCTCTGGAGCAGCCCCAGGGAGTTGCCTTCCGTTCATAGGCCTCTGAGCGTCTCAAACTCAGCACCATGACCTTCCTCCCGCCTCTGTTCCAGAGGACTCTTGGTTCCCCTCCACTCGCTTGCATGTTTTTGCAGACTGAAGATGCCATAATCCCGGAGTCCTGGGTTTGGGTAGCATCTTGGAGATGGCCTTTACTTTAGACATTACACTAAAACCTTTCCTCTTTCCTTCATGGTTATCTAATAAATAATAATCAAAACCTCCCTCTTTTCTGCCGAAGTTGCACCACTTTGTTCTTGTTTGGCCCTCTGAGCCTCACCTTAACAAATTCTGGTGTCTTTATTTTAGGGATTTTGGGGTTCAGGCTAGCTCACAGCTCTCCGAGGGTGTTAACTAAGGTGTTTTGCCACGCTCTCAGCCAGTACCAAGGGAAAAAATTAAGGAGGAGGAAAGAAAGAAAAAATAATAACTAGAATGGAATAGAAGTCATATACACTGTCAAAATGTCCCATGGTTGAGAAGTCGTGGTTCCATTCAGCACTTGAAAGCCTCAAAATCCTACCAGGTAGAGCTGGAAAGACCTAGAGAGCTCACCTCACCCAGTGGCTCTCAGTCTGGCCTGCACATTAGATTCACCTGGGAAATTAAAAAAAAAAAAAATGTTGCTGCCAGGGCTTCATCCAGATCCCTCTGGAAGCGATGTCTCAGCACAGGCACATCTATAAAAGCATCCTAGATGATTCTCATGCACAGTGAGGGCTGAGAATCACTGATTTCCAGCTCAATCTTGGGTGAACAAATTGACCCCCAGAAGACACATGTGTCATAAGAATCACAGTTCGGGTAGCAGCCCACTTGGTGGTACGTCTGTGATGTGGACTCAGTAGAATGGACCCTGGGGTGAACGACGGGTACAAATAATTTCCTCTTGGCTCCTGAAACCGTTTGGGACAGGGGTTCCCAAACGTGACAACTTGATTGGAGGAAATAAAAAATACAATTGTCTTTTACAGTTTTCATCTTTGATGAAACCTCAAATTTCTCATCTAGTTGCAATTCACTTAAAAATGACAGGATAGGAAATGAAATCCAGCTAAATCCATGGTTCCCAAAGATAGTCCCTGCACCCATAGCATCAGAATCAAGTGGGAATTTGTTCGACATGCAAACCATTGGGACCCAACTTAGACATACTGAATCAGAAGCTCTGGGAGGGGGGCCCAGCCCCTAGTTTAACTGGCCCCGGCCCTCTGTGTGAGTCTGATGCAGGCTTAAGTTTGGGAACCGCTGGAGCAGAGGCTGCAGAGGAGAAAACAGACAGTTGTAATAGAGTGTGTTCATGCCCCCATGGGTTGAGCATAGTGTGCTGGGGAGGGTACGGAAAAGGATCCCAGTGCAAGTCATGCATAAGAGACAGCAAAACACAAAGCAGGTAAAGGAGATGATGATACATGTTTGTATTTGAAAATTTTCTATGTCCTTTTTAAATTATTTGACCCCTTTTTCACGTATATATATGTGTGTGTATATATAGGTATGCATGTGTATATGTGTGTGTGTGTGTGTGTGTACACACACTCAAAACAGATAAAATAGGAAATTGAGAAAATCAGGACACATGAAAAGAAGGGTAGAAAACTACTAAATCCACAAAAACGCATATATGGAGATTTACTACAAGTTTAATTTTCAGAGGCACAGTGGTCAAAGCAAAGAAAGAAACAGGATTCACAGAAAAGCAAATCGAGCGTTCAGATGCAACCCAGCTTTTGCTAGTAAAGAATGAGCAAAACTTCTTTCCTTATAATGAGAACATTTCAACATAGTGGATGGCATCCTTGGCTACCTGCATGTAAGCAACGTGTGCCACTTTCTTTGACAATCAAGGCTTGGCAGAAGACAGAGTTAGGGCCCTGTCAAGAAACTAGAGAGCTACCTTAAGATGAGCACTTAAAAGGAGGCTTCTCCAGCTCCAGAGCTCCCTAGATACTCAGAATTTGTGGGAAAAAGAATGTCAAAGGAGCAAATGTCCGTGTCCACTGGCAGCCTGCACTTTTTCTTGAGAAATAGCTCAAGATCAATCCTCTCTTGTGTAACCACTTCACTTTCCCATGATGGTATGTAATAACTTGCACATTGTTGCAAGGATGATTTTTAAAATGATACCATGCTTGGTTTTACTTTGTTGTGTTCCATTTACATTTTATTTTAGTCTTAAAATGTGCCATTGCAAGAGCCTATTGATTTTATAAGAAATACAGTGAGGTATCGTAAAATTCATGGCTTATATATTTTTGATCATTTTGCATGGTCTATACAATATATCATTTGTGAAGAAGAGAAAAGGCTGAGGTAAAATCATCTTAGATTCGCTTAGGAAGAGCCTTTGAAGAATAGGATAAAAAGAGACTATGTTTCTTCTTCCTCACCACCCCTACTCACCTTCCCCACAGTGAACCAACGTGACAAAGTGTAACCACAGGTTGAGGCCACTCAGCTAAAAGAGCATTCGTCCCAAATTCCCACCTATGAAGCCACAGCCTTCAGCATCCCTTGGGAGATATCTTAGCCCAAATTCTACTCTGTGCAGAAACAAGGCTCACAAATGAGTTTAGCTTATGTAGCTTCTTCATACCTTTGCCAGTGGTTAGTTAGCTGCAGATTAATTTTCCTGTGGTTATCACGATGATATGTTGCAGCGATAAGGCAGACGCCTTTTGTTCCCTTTGCAGCTGTTTAATTCCCTTACTTTTTGTCAGATGCCATTAAGGGATCGAGCGTGGAGATCAGCAAACCCTGCATCAGTGTGGTTCATTGATATAATGTGAATATTCCTTATGGACTGAAACATATACATTTACGTTTATAACATGTATATGTGGGTATATATACAGTAGATATGTAATCTTCTATAATAGTTAAAGCTGTTTTAGTTAGACTCAAGTAAAATACTATTTGTATGAAATCAAACTGAAGCTACTAGCAGTTTATATTCACTATGTACTTCCTTAGAGAACATACACCTTAAGATGCTATTTGAAAATTAAAATATAACTTGAAAATAAAAAGCAGTAACATATCTCTTTCCTGCTATCTCTGCCTTATTGTTATGTCTTTGAAGCAGCTGTCTTTATGTGAAGATAGAAACAATTAAAAAATTTTAAATGTATAACTTCAACATGGGGTTTAATGAAAGGTAAAGTAGAACATTTCTTTTTCATGCACAAACTACAGAAGTGAAAAGTGCAAAATGAAAACCTCAAGCATGGTGTTGCACCATACATAATGCAAGATAAATAAAATAAAGAGGAGATGACTCTCATGATGAATTCCCAGTTTGTTTTGGTTTCTGATGATTTATAGCTGACCTATAATATGAGCAACAGTAATATTCTCCTCCAGTTTCTTGATATCAGTGCAGAATGTGTCTTTTTCTTTAATGCACGGAGAAGAGAGAAGGTAAAATTCTGGGCTTAATATTTAGAAACCTCTTGGCTGTTCTACTGCTAATTGGAAAAAAGTCTATTTCAAATAGGCTTGTTATTTGAAATAATTATTTGTCATAGGTAATTCTGTTGCTATGTGGAAAAACATCTTTCGAATATGTTTATTCATTGAAATATCTCAAATCCAAGAAAATTGCATCCATGAGAATGTGTGGAACTACTTCCTTCTGCTTTTCAAAATGACCCTCCCCATACAGTGTAACTAAGTTAAAAATTAAATTATGAACATTATCATTTCCAGGTGGTGCTTGTGGTGACACACAAATGCTCAGAGGCCCTGTAAGTCGGTTAATCTTGAGCCTCTGTCCGGAGAAGCTTTTTTCTTTATTTTATTGGAGTGGAGTTGATTTACAGTGTTGTGTTAGTTTCAGGTGTACAGCACAGTGACTCAGTTATGCATATTCTTTTTCATGGTCTTTTCCATTATGGTTTATCACAGGACACTGAACATAGTTCTCTGTGCTGTACAGGAGGACCTTGTTTTTGATCCATTCTCTGTATCATAGTTTTAATTAAAACCCTGAAGTCAATGTAGTCAGTCCTTTCCTCTCACGGCTCATCCCTGTTCCTCTTCCCAAGTTCGTGTCTACATCCCACCAACTTTACTTATTCAGTATCTCCTGTTATCTTTTTTCATTGTCACGACTATTACACTAGTGCATGTTCTTATTACTGTTGATTTTGATGATTGTAATATCCTCTTCTTTTTCTGTCTAATCTCTGAGGTTACACAGGCAGATTAATCTTTCTAATAATTTTCTTTCTTAATCCGATTCTTTATTGAGTTCCCCCTCCAACTGAATATATTGATAGTTAAAACTTTTTATGTGCATGCCTGTGTGTGTGTGTGTGTGTCTATGTGTGTGTGTGTGTGTGTGTGTGTGTGTGTGTGTAAATGTTGGTGCTGGATGAAGGAAATGTATTTTAGGCTCTCCACAATCTTAATTTGTCAGCATGACATCCCAATGCAATCCTACCCAAACTTTCATGTTCCTTTCAAACTTAGCCTCATACTTGACCAGATTACCTAGTGATTCCTACTTCTAGGCATTCACTGAAAGGATCTTCTATGTCTGGAATATTCTACCAACTTCCATCTCCATCTGCCAAAAATGCTCCCCAGGCCCCAATTCCACTTCCTATAAACATCTTCCATTAGGCTGTAACCACCCTCCCCCCACCCCAATCTACACATTCTCTTTCCCCGCCTTGCACAGCATTTGATATGGCATACGTCACACGGTGACTTGGATTCCAGCTAGTTGTGCAGGTGTCCAATGTATAAAGTGTCAAAGTATAAGCTCCTTGAAGGACAGAGACTGAGACTTACTCATCTTTGCATTTATCTCACCACCTCGTATAACCTTGCACACATGCAACAGATTATTTGGTGAGAGAATGATTACATGAATAAATAAACAAATAAAGGAATATGTGAATAAATGAATCAAAAGTGAATCAGTTCACTCAGGGTGGCTGGAGCTACTATAAGACATCAGTATTTTGCCAAGACACTCGCTTGCCTATGTAGGAGAATTTATATGCAGAATCATATTTTTAATTCATTCAGTGCATTCTTGGTTATCTGTAAATAAATTACCTTGTTTGTCAGTTATGCATGGCAACTTGAGACTTCCTTTGAAGTAATGCTCCACCAGATAAGATTAATGAATAGACAAAAACAGAAAGAAGTCATGGTTGAGGATGAGGTTATGAGGATTCAAACACTAAGCAATCAGAAAAAGTGGTATCACAAAATCAATTTGAATTAAGAATCTCTGCCACATGCAGAAAAGTAAAAGGACTAAAAAGTTATAATGATAAGTTTTCTGATAGCTCTGTTATTATGCATGTACAAAAGCCCTATTCTGCATCTGACCAAATATATTTCTTTGCTTATATCTACACAGAAAGCAAATGAGTGTGTGTTATCTGTCTTTTTGTTTTTCCTTTTCCCTTCAACGCATGCAGCTAATAAAAACAGCCTAACAACTTTTTTTTTTAATAAATTTATTTATTTATTTTTGGCTGTGTTGGGTCTCCGTTGCTGCGCGCAGGCTTTCTCTTCGTTGCAGCCGAGTGGGGACTGTTCTTCATTGCGGTGTGCGGGCTTCTCATCGTGGTGGCGTCTTGTGTTGCGGAGCACGGGCTCTAGGCATGCGGGCTTCAGTAGTTGCAGCACATGGGCTCAGTACTTGCAGCTCACGGGCTCTATAGCACAGGCTCAGTAGTTGTGGCACACAGGCTCAGTTGCTCTGCTGCATGTGGGATGTTCCCGGACCAGGGCTCGAACCCGTGTCCCCTGCATTGGCAGGAGGATTCTTAACCACTGTGCCACCAGGGAAGCCCTGAGCCTAACAACTTTAAGAATTCCTGCTTAGAAATGTCTCTAGTTCAGTTTTGTCCATCTTACGAACACACGCAGAAAGGTCTCAAAGCTGACATAAAATGAATGTTGGTGATGTGTGAGAGTGTAGAGAGAATCATTACCTCAGGATATTTATTCAGTGTTTATTATCTATTAACTCATCTCTATGTCACCAAAATTATAAGGTAGGATCTGAAAGGTAAGCACCATTGGGGAAAATCCATTTTTCTACTCAGAAGTAGACCGTGCTCTGTCTGAACCCACCAACAGAGTGTGGATGGGAAAGCAAGGTGATGGCTAACAAAGGAGGGGTTATCCCATAGGGCACAACCCATCGTTTGATCTCTCCTGACCTGGAGGATTTGGACCATCTGAGCTGATACTAAGACTAATGAGGAAGATCTATCCTGTTGTTGGGTACACTTGGGGCTGGGACACCTGGGGCTACACATGCCAATACACGGGAAGAAATCTCACGTACTCCATGCGCCCACGGAGACGTCTCAGAAAGCCCTCCAAGAGGACCTAGGCTACTATGAGATTGAATCACTAGGCTAGCCACTAATAGGGGAGTTCTTATGACAACCTTCGATCCCAATCAGGGTTTAAACTCCTGGGATCAATAGGTTCAAGCCGTCACCAGAGGTGATAGGGCTGCAGGGGGAGCAATTCAGATAGCATCTTACCAAGCCACTGCAGCTCACCTAACCCAAGTACCTGTGAACTCAAATAAGCCTTGGCTTCCTCTGCTTCCATCATTGGCACAAGTGATCACTATGTTCTCCACTGTTTTCCCTCGTGTGGTATCCGATGGGAAGAAGACACAGCTGATGAGCTGTGACTTTGGATTTGCTCCAGGGCCCAGTGAGGAACCAGGGACATTGCTATGTTTCTGCCTTTGTTGTTGATCCTTCCCTGCAGCTCTGTGCAGATGGTCTGAGGTTTTGACCAAGTCAGTGGTGACAAATTAGGGCATGAAATCAAACTCAGGAAGTCGTGGTATATACCAGGTTTTTCGAGTTGAAAATATTCCTCTGAGAAAACAAAACACTTTAAAAAGTCACTTGTGTGTAAAGAGCTGTCACTCATCTGTAGAAAAAGATTGTAGATTCAGAATGACCCATCTTAGGATTATAAAAATTGTATCAGCTCTCTACAAAATATTTTTATTCCTATGTCATAATTGTACCTTTAATAGAAGTTTTTAGAATATTTTAAATCTCAGGCTGAATGGTAGCTCATAATACTTATCTTCATCTCTGTAGGGAAATCTTAGAAACCTGATTTGCAAGGCCTTTTTCTTTTAATTCTAAAGATATATTCTGGCTCCATATCAATAAGAGTTGCTGGAAACAGCTGCCGTTAAGACTAATATTAAATACTGCCTATCTTCTTCTCTGTTTATTAAATAAGAGTTACTTCTCCTTTCTACAGCAGATCGGTTTGCTTGACTTCCTCTGATGCTCAGAGAGGGTGTAAAACTGGTACACCTCAGTTTAGTTCCTCAAATGCAAATAAAGAGTGCATGGTACTTGTAAGGGTCATACATCTCTCACTTTCATTATAAGTGAGTTTTCCCGAAACATAAACAAAACACTGGTAGTTGGTAACATCTTCTGAGAATTGATAAATCATCTCACTAACCTCGGCTATCTCTTTTGGTCTGTACATGCTTAAACGATAGTTTAAAGTATAGCATTCCCAATCCTTTTGCGGTCTGGGAATCAGCCATCTTCACCTTGAGTTTTTAACACTCTCATCACTTAAATTACTCTTAATATCCTGCTATTCTTTCCATACAAAGAAGATCCTGACCCTCAAAATTAATAAACAAGAATTTATTTAGCTCATAATAGCAGAACTTGCATAGATGAAACAACAGACAGCAAAGACCGGATCTGTATCTGTGCTAAGAACAGTGACACCTCAAACGCTGTAGGGAAAGAAGATCTAGAGTCTATTTCATGAAGGATGTGAGTCTTAGGGCAGCTTAAATTTAAATGAAGTGTGATCAAGAAATAGGGTCTCGGGCTTCCCTGGTGGCGCAGTGGTTGAGAGTCTGCCTGCCGATGCAGGGGACATGGGTTCGTGCCCTGGTCCGGGAGGATCCCACATGCCACGGAGCGGCTGGGCCCGTGAGCCATGGCCGCTGAGCCTGCGCATCCGGAGCCTGTGGTCCACAATGGGAGAGACCACAACAATGAGAGGCCCGCGTACCGCAAAAAAAAAAAAAAAAAAAAAAAAGAAAGAGGGTCTCAGGGGTTTGGGATCATATTTGAGAAAATTCCCAGAAGCACAGTCACAGAACGCAGTAGGCTGAGGAAATAAACATCTGAGCATTAATTTTAAAAAAACAGTATTTAACAGTTGACACTTAATTAACTTAATTCTTATAAACAATCCTATGAAGTAGACACTGCTATTTTCCTATTTTATTGGTGAGGAACTTGAAAATACCAGAGATTAAGTGAGGTAACAGAACTGTACCGGCAGAACTAGGGTTCTAATGGTGATTGTACTATTAAAAAGCACACCAGTGTTTCCCAACACTTTCTGCATCATGACATGCGCAGAACATGATAACATTTGTGAGTTAACTGGGATTAATGGACAACACACCCAGACCCTTAAAATGCCCTCTAGATGGAGAGGAATCAAGATCTTGGCACAGTGGTAAGTTATTTGTGGCAAAACTCATAGCTTCTCAGCTGGTAAATTCTGTAGCATGCTGCTATGCCTGTGTGTTAGGGATTAAGAGGAAATACAGCAGGATGGGTAAGGTAAATCCAAATTATGGAAGGTCAGCTGAAAACCAGGTGAAGTAATTTGGATTTTATTTGATTGATGATAGGGTTCTTGAAGAATGGCAGTATTTTAAGAGGATCTGAATAACTGTATGTTTAAAGAATGATTTGGAAGGAGCAAAGGCTTTAAGACAGTTTGTGTATCTGATGACAATTCAAAACTACCAGAGCAATGGCAGTGAGGATGAAAAGAGGAAAATAATTTAAAAAAACCAAAACACTAAGGGAGAAAAATTTTTGGCATATTGATCATTTAAATTTAGAGTACGAAGTACCTGAAAGGCTCAAAACAAAGGTAAGCAATAGAACAGGATGTTGATGTTGATGGAATGGCCTCTTTGGGAAGAGAGGCTATTTTGGAGATGGTGAGATGCAGGAACCAGTAAGAACCGGCTGAGGTTTCTTGCTGTTGGAGGGGCAACGGTTGATTTTGGAGATGAATATTTTAAAATCACAAGTCTAGGAGCAATGCTTGAACTTGTGGTCCAGGATGGCCTCCCTGGAGCAGTCAGCGTAGAATGGAAAAATCAAAGGGTTAAGTACAAAACTCCCAGGATAAGCAGAGGGGAAATGCTGACAAAGAAATTTCAGGGGGTGGAGCAGGGAGATCAGTCTGTTGGAAAGGAAGGAAAACAGACTCGCAACACTAGAAATTTTAGGTCATGTAGTTTAAGTACATGAATTCCTTGCTTGAATTCCTTTACACTATGCCTGCCATGTAATCACACAACTTAATGTTTGTTGCTTGAGTACCTTCCATGGTGGGAAATCCACAGGCTCCTGGGCAAGCTCAGTTCATCTTTGGAAAGTTCTGTATATATCAATGTATATATTCTTTAACTTGTACTCCCTGGATCCAGTTATGGTTCAGAATAAGACCAGCTGCCCATTCACACAATAGCCTGTCATATATCTAAAGACAATTGGCATGTAATGACCCTTCCTTGCTTTTTTTTTCCCCTCCAAGATGTTAAATGTAGGACTTAGTATTTTTTTTTATTTCTCTCAAAATGAGTACACTCATACTTTAAGAGGTAAGCTTTGTACCCTACAATATTAAATTATGGTAGACGAGTTTTACCCATGAATTTAGACATGCTGAATTGTATACTATTCTCCACATGGTAACGCACCTGTTATGTCTTATCATAGGATCATCTCCCCCATCATCTCTCATCTTTCCAGGTTCCAGAATACCGACATTTTGGGCTGGTCCTCCATAAGTAGTCACTATTTCAGTCCCTACAATCATCCTGCATGCTCTTCTTTTTTTGTTGTTGTTGTTTTTTTGGTTTTTTTTGTGGTACACGGGCCTCTCAACTGTCTGAAAACTTGTCTGAGAGCACCCAACATACAGAAGAGTGAAGCTGAATCCCATCCCAGGTTTACTCTAAACACACTCCCATGCCAGGATTTCTTTGAGACATGTTTGTGACTCGACTAACCTGGGGATTCAAAGGTGTCATAACTAACTCACCTGGATGCTGTCAGAATTCATGACCTTGGCCTTACAAGCACTTGCTTTAACTGACTTCACAAACTAGCTGCTAAAAGCTGTTAGTCCCAGTGCATTGGCAGCAGTAACATAGAAAAACCACATTAATAATAGTAGTAGCAATAGTATTAATCCAACGATCCCATGACAGAATTAACAAATTAGCCATAATAAAATTAACAAGTATTAGATTGCCTGCTATATGCCAGACATGTACTCTTTTATTTAATTCTCATGATACCCTAAGAGTTATTTTTGACCTCATTTTGCACATGAGTAAACAGAGAACTTCACCAGTTTACTGGAGGGGAAAACAAGGATGTGAGTCAGGATTAGATTTGCTTGTGAACCTCAAGCACCAAATAAGTCTATATTTTTTATTTTTTCTGTGACAATGGAAAAAATACAACAGAAGGGATACGAATTCATCCACGAGGGAGATGAATGCATATTGTACACAGGGACAATCTTTGTCCCATTTCCTCCTATTTTCAGCATCTGTTCTTCTGCATCGCTGTGTCTTCTGGTCTCTCAAACCCATCCTTTTCTCATAATACAATGACCATGAGGTGGTTTCACTAGCTTCCCTGCTCAGTTCATCTAGACTTTATGACAACTATCTTCACACCATCTTCTCTGATGCACCAGAATCCTTCACTCCTCATCCTTCTCCAGCCTGACCTAGTGATCTCGGCACGGAGAGGTTGTGCTACCCTTTGTAGGACCTCTCTGACTGCTCAGCAAGCTGAGTCCCAGAACGTCCACCATAAATCCATGCTGTCTCATCTCACCGAGGACCTCATGGCTGCTCCATGATTCTGATATACATGCTTGGTTAATTTTCCATCTTATTCTCCCAGTGGCTTTCTTTAATTATTTACAGCCTCTGTGAGACCGTAACCCCGTGCCTTCCTGCCTTCCCTTTAGTTACCTGTTGTCTGTTATATCGGGGAAGATAGTAAGACCCCCCTAGGCCCAGGGGCTGAACCTTCCCTGCCCCCACCTCCTTTCCATCTTCACCTGCCGTTTCTCCTCTGCCTCTTGCTCACGGGAAATGGTGTCTGTTTCCCTCCTGGATACCCTTGCACTTGTCCAAAGATATTCCTCTACCATTTTTTCTTTCCCCACACTCTCCTGACTTCTCAAGAAACTTCATTTAACAATGGGTCATTCTCTTGCCTGATTATTTCTGTAAGTGTCTCCCTCTCTGTGGCACCTTCACTTCTGCTTATGAACACAGTCAGCTTTTACTGTTAAAAAAAATGAAATGAAAGTGAAAACTAAAATTTTCTCTAGTCCACCATCCTTTCATTGCTGTGCTATACTTCTCAAAAAGAGTGGTTATATCTCCTCACTTGTTTACTTGAGCACTAATTTCTTGTAACTGCTTACTACCTTTCAACATGGCTTCTGCCCAACATGTGTTCTAATCATTTTTTAGCTTAAGAAAGTGAATTCTAAGAATGGACATCAAAACACAACCATACAAAATCTATGGGATGCAGCAAAAGCAGTTCTTAGAGGGAAGTTCATAGCAATACAGGCCTTCTTCAAAAAACAAGATAAATCTCAAATAACCTAACCTACCACCTAAAATAATTAGAAAAAGAACAAAAAAACCCTAAAGTCAGCAGAAGGTAGGACATAATAAAGATCAGAGAGGAAATAAATAAAATAAAGGTTAAAAAAATAGAAAAATATCAATAAAACCAAACTGGTTCTTTGAAAGGGGAAGAATGGGCACCAAACTCTGAAGCATGATGACTGGTTTTGAGTAAAGATTAACGTCTAAATTAAACCATTACAAACATAGCAGTGTCCATTAGTACTGTGTTTAAAGCTTATTTAGTTAGAGAGGAGGATGGAAGAAAATGTAGGTAGGGAAATGAGGGGATAGAGAAAGGGGAAAAAATGGCATGGAATATGGGAAAGGAGTTGCAATGCTGTCTGAAGGTTACAGGGATGACTGCCTTGAAGAGTCCCATGTTGTAGATGTGCTTCGATGCCAAAGCTAGTAGTCATGGAAACCAAGCAAGGCCCTCGGGGATCCTGACACTCTCTGCAGGCTGTCTCCCATCTCCTCCCAAGTGTTACCACATTGTTACAGATTCTTAATACCTAGATATTTGTAATCGTTGCCCAAATGGTGTCCCCGCCTTCAGGTTCTCTTCTCTTCCTCTCAAGTCACCCTCCGTGCAGATGCTAGTGTCTGATTTTCCTTGCATGTAGCAAGAACTAAGAAAATGTGAATGAATTTAGTAATGAATGAATGAATGAAAATAATTCTAAAGTTACATAATCACTACAGCCCTCACAAAGATTTTTTTAAGTGATGAATTATTTTTTTAAAAAACTTAGGCATAACAAAAAATACTATTCTACCTGAGCCAAGAAGCCTTGGCAAGGGATGGGGTCTGGGCTGGCAGTGGAGGTCGTTTTCAGATCTATATGACTGAAAAAAAAAAGCCAACTTTTCTTAAAACTCAAACATTAAGGGGGGGACTTGAAGCTGCAAACACACGCACACACACACATTTTCTAAAATTTAATTTGCTCAATAGCATTTTGTGGTCCACTCTTTACAGAAAACTAGAAATTATATGGAAGTAGATGTTTATTCACGTCATAAATGGTGAAAACCTAACACATGGTGGTTGGACTGTAAGCAGCCAGTTAAGATACTAAAATGCCAGTAATATCTGTGAATTCAGCTTGTTCCTGCCGCTAGGTGACAGACACCAATGTAGACCATCAGTGATTTTAAAAAATCACTTACTTCCCGAGTCTCGATTTCCCATAAGGTAAAAATGCATCAAAATTATGATTATTTTACAGTGCATTTTTATTTTATTATTGAAATCGCTTTTTCTACACAGTTATTCTATTGGAAAAAAGCATGTTTATATTTTTATTACTATGCTTTCATTTATAATTTAGCAATTACGGTTTGTGTGAAGTATATCAATTTAAGAATTGTTTAATGCTTCCTGTAATGGCTCTGTCACTTTATTTTCATTTCTAGCAGATATTTGAAGTTGATATTTAGCTTTTAAATTCATTTAGAACAATATCAGCATAGTTTGAAAAAGACTCTTTAGGAGCCAACCTGAGTTGGATAATTTAGAAAAAATTCAAAATGCTAAAATCACATAAAAAGAAATCTTGTGAAATGGAAATGAACCAAGCTTTTGATTTTTCCTATGGGAAATAATCTTAACTTTATGAAAAAGTGATATTGCCAGTGATGCTTCGGGTGACAGTTTCAGAAGTTCTTTAAAAAGAATCTGTAAGATTTAAGAAGTCTTGACTACAAGCAGAGAACTGTTGTGGTCAGTCTGAACTCAGTCATCAGCGCGGTCCCTGTTTACATCTACTTATGATGAATTACTTCTTCAAGTTAGTAAAAACTCAGAGCCTCAGAATCATCTTGGCAGCTGGGCAACACTTGACCCCCTTTGTGGTGACGAATTATGAGATGGCATTAAGTGCAAATTTTTCTTTTTCAAACAAGAAACTTTACCCCCTGTCCCTGCAGACTGCTGTGGACCAGCGGGCTTCAGTGGTGGGTCAGGAGGGACTTTCGTCTTTATTGTGTGCTTCTCTCTGGAACCTTTACTTCAGCTTTTGTTACTTGCAGAATTTGGGGTGATTTATTTTCTGAACCTTGTTTTCATCATTGTTGATAATAGTCAGACATTGTCTTTAACTCAGGATCACCATGTTTAAGACATGAGTTTTCTGTAAAGGGCCAGGTAGTAAAGATGATAGTTTTTGTGGCCACATGGCCTCTGCATCAACTCTTAGGTCTACAGTTATAGTGAAACACAGCTCTAAATAATACATAAACAAACGTGTGTGGGTGTGGTCCAATAAAACTTTACCGAAACATGCAGCAGGAAGAAATGGGTCATGGTGTGCTGGCCCCTGACCTAAGGGAGTATCTTTGTGTGGGAACAGGTAGAGAAGAGGTTCAAAGGACTTCAGAAATCTCAGCCGCTCGTGATGTATATAATGCGTTAGGTTTCAGTGACTCAAAAAAATAAATATTACAATTAAATGATGTGCTACAGAAACCCAGATATGCTTTCACTGGTTGCTTTTATAATAAGTCACAGTTTGTTGACTGAACAATTCCTTTAGTCAACAAGCATCCACTGACCAACAGTCTGTCGGCAACAGGTATGCTATAAAGTATACTTAAGCCCTGATCCTAGGACCTACACGTTTGGAGAGAGGACATATCTCGGGCTTTCATATTAAGGAATAGGCTCTGAGATGAGTTTTAGTTTTTCCCCACCACGCCAGCCTTTGACATGGGCTGCAACATCCAACACTGATACCTCCTAACTCTGTCCAGGAAAAGGCAGATGCTGATTTTGAACTTTCCTGTGTTCTCATCCTATCACTCCACCCAAAGAGCTTTACTTAAGAAAAAGAGATCCAAGATACTAGTGTACTGTGTCATACTTCTTATTTTGAGGTTAGGGGAGGGTTGGGTTTCAATTCCTGTATCTCATTGCAGTAACAATCTGACCAACCATCACATTTCCCCTGGGGAGACAGCTGAGCTAGATAAATATATTTTAAAATCCACTCTTTAAAACATGCTTCCGGAGAAGAGGTATGAAAGGAAAGTAGCAGCAATTCAAACATTCTTCCAGCCTACCACTGTGATTCTGCTCCAAAAAACTAATATACAGGTGTTTTGGGAACATTCCATTCATATTTCTAACAGAGTTCAAGCAATATTTCTAATTAAATTTAGTAACAACTTCTAACAGCTGGTTATATAATAAGAATTATTGAAGTTCTAAGGTTTGAATTCGTGACCTGGTGGTATAAAAACTTATCCAGTGAGGAAAACAAATTATTTTTTTTAATTTGAAGGAAAGAATAATGAAGATTTCATAGACTATGAATCTGTGACACTAGAAGTCATAGTAATTCAGTAAACTACTTGAACTAGGAGTTCCTTGGAAGATGTAGTAATTAACATTTTAAAACAGTAGGATTTACTGTACTTGAACTTTCTGTAACCAGTAACTTTTGTGACGATGATTATTGACAGTTTAGGCCTTTTGTTTTGACCAAATATGTGTGCATCTTCCTAGGAAAATCTTCATAATATTTCCTAGTTGAGACTTTCTATATTCACTTTATTCCATAGTAGCATGTTAAAATGTTTCAGAATTCTTCCACATTGGTAAGATACCATATGTAGTAAAGTATACACCCCATAAAACTACCATCAAAGTAAAACATTGAAGTTACCAGGTTCCAGCACTCCTTAGAATACTAAGTCGTAACTTTCGTATATGAAAGCAAGCTTGTGCCTATGGATATTGACTTTTAATAGATGAAGGTGGGGACATAGCTCAATAGCTATGCTGTTAAAATTGACTTCCGTGTAGGAATGATCGCACATTTTTGATGTATTGGTGTCTGATGCCTTTGAACATGACTTAAGAGTCCAGCAACGACTATGCAAGGGAAAGGAAATTAGTATTGGCCATAGATTCAGCTCTAGCATTAAGCCGAAGTGTGACGTCCATGGGTCTGAATGTGAGGTTGCAGTTTCTAATACAGCCTGGGATGTGTGGGAGGAGGATGCCGTGTGCTCCCCGAGGGAGAGATCTCACCCGGCTGCTGTATCCTCCCCAGGATCTGTCACTGCGAAGGGGATGAGGGGAGTCCACTCATCACGCCCTGCCGCTGCACGGGCACCCTGCGCTTCGTGCACCAGGCCTGCCTCCACCAGTGGATCAAAAGCTCCGACACGCGCTGCTGTGAGCTGTGCAAGTACGACTTCATCATGGAGACCAAGCTCAAGCCCCTCCGCAAGGTAGGGTGTCGATGGGACGGGTGTGAGAGAGCCGACAAAGCAGGCATTTTGTTAATTGAAGTATAGTTGACTTCAGTAAAAATGTACAATGTTGTGTTAGTTTCAGGTGTACAGCAAAGTGATTCAGTTACACACACATATTAAAAACCCATTTCTTTTCCGCAATAAGATTTTGCTAACATGCTAGTATCCGCTAAGAATACACATCTTGGGTTGGGCTCAATATGTAAAATGCAGCCAAGTGTTTACAGATTATCCTCCCTACTTCTGTTTTAGGGTCTAGGACCTGTGGTTTTTGTTTCACTCTTCAAAGCCAAAGAAAAGCATTTGCATGTGTGTGTGCGTGTGTATGTAAGTGTGTGCATGTGTGCATATGTGTGTGTGTGTGTGCGCAAAATATACCTGTGGGTCAAGGTAATTGAATTGATGAGAACTGTGAGAACATTGCATTGATACTTACTGAAGTCACTTCCCGAGAAGGTTAGATAATAGATCCCATAGATTAAACAATATGAACTCACCTAATTTCTTGAAAGCCAGGCATTAGGTAATGGAAGAGAATGATGTCTTCTACAAGGCGTGGACTCTTTTTTGTGTTTGCCTTTATCTGGGGATTTGGTTTGATAGTTTATGTATTATTTTTATTTTTTCATGTATTATTTTTCCATATTGTGCATCAAGCTGCAAGAGAGAGGTAAGTTTTTTTATCTATAAATTTAATCTTCAAATTTCTCATATGTGTTATATTTTTCTAAAGAATGAAGGTAAGAATTGAGTTGAATATAAAGTTAGCATCTAAATCAATGCTGGCCGAGGATAGCTTGTAAAGGATGCAAACAAAGACAATGAACTTTATATACTTCATGCATGATAGCTGGGACCCTGGATTTTAGCATGTTAACTTATCTTTTAGCCTAACTGAAGCCTTACGTATACGGATGCCTCAATTTCCAAAGGAGAGTATGGAAACGGCAACTTAAATAATGAATCTGCCTAGAGCTGCTTTTTTATTTAAATTTCATGCAAAGAAAAAATGAATTAAGGTGATGGGTTCCAGGGTGAGCAGAAATGTAAAGCAAACAAGAATATTCCAATAGACATCTGATTGGTGGCTGGCCATTGCAAGTCTTCATGAATTCTGTAAATTACAGAGAGGGAGAACAACAGTCCCTGCTTTTGTGATAGCCTTGATTTTTAAAATCTGCCAGTGGTTTATAGATGTCAAAACTGGTGCATAAAACACCTTTGAGTTATGGATTTTTTTAACATGTGGGGTGACCTGAGTGCCAAAAGGTGACACTCTGATCCTCCAAGTCCCAAAGCAATAGATGCCAGAAATAGAAACGGACCCTACCTCCTTGCCCTTTGCTTTATCCGCTGAAGGATGCTGTGTGCTCTGGAGCCGCTACATGACACACTGTGCTCTGTGATTCTGTAAATTTCTCTTCTTACCCCTCAGGGAAGTACCAATTGTTTCATAACATCTGTACAGTTCTCCATTTTTTTCAACCTACATCTGTATAAAATTTTCATTTCAACTTTTCAAACATAGTATTTCAATATGAGAACAACAATCTAGGATAATAAAATATTCTAATTTTCTCTTCTTCATACTGTGTGCCCCTCCCCCATTTTTGTATCATAAACAGTACATGATGTTGTATGGACCTTGGAAAGTCTTCTACCTTCAGCTTTTCTAGAATCACCCCTGACATACAGCTTTGATCCTTTCTTAGTATTCCATTCCCAATAAGTTAACAATCCTTTCAAAAGATCTTTTTTTTCCTCAACCAACCTGTTTACAAACCAGAGGAAGACTACGAATACATCTATCTTTTTAATCTTAAACTCAGCCATAAAAAGGAACAAAATTGTGCCATTTGCAGAGACGTGGATAGACCTAGAGACTGTCATACAGAGTGAAGTAAGTCAAAAAGATAAAAACGAATATCGTATAATATTGCTTATATGTGGAATCTAGAAAAATGGCACAGATGAACTTATTTGCAAAGCAGAAATAGAGACACAGACGTAGAGAACAAACTTAGGGATACCAAAGGGGGAAGGGGGGGTGGGATGAACTGGGAGATTGTGATTGACACATATACACAACTATGTATAAAATAGATAACCAATGAGAACCTACTGTATAGCACAGGGAACTCTACTCAGTCCTCTGTCATGACCTAAATGGGAATGAAAAAAAAGAGTGGATATATGTATACGTATAACCAATTCACTTTGCTGCACAGCAGAAACTAACACAACATTGTAAAGCAACTATACTCCAATAAAAATTTAAAAATATATATATTGCAGCAACCTAGTGGGCACATCCTATCTGTTGATTAATGAAATACCCTAGTTTCTTTTCACAGACGTTTCCTTTGATTGGTCGTAAGTACTGATGAAGGGCGGGCAGCATGTCAACATCCTTCATTTTTTTTTTTTTTTTTTTTGTGGGGGGGTTCCGCGGGCCTCTCACCGTTGTGGCCTCTCCCGTTGCGGAGCACAGGCTCCAGATGCGCAGGCTCAGTGGCCATGGCTCACGGGCCCAGCCGCTCTGCAGCATGTGGGATCTTCCCGGACCGGGGCGTCCCCTGCATCGGCAGGCGGACTCTCAACCACTGCGCCACCAGGGAAGCCCAACATCCTTCATTTTTAATAGCATATATACCTACAGAGGATGTCAGAATCTAATCCAGAGGCTGCTTGCCAACAGCCCACAGATGTGTTTTACTTGACCCACAGGGCTGAAAATTTGAATCTGTGATAATTTCATGTAAAATCCCACACATCTGTATTTGTTTGAAAACCACTGTATCTGGCTTGACAGGAACCACATATCCGTAAGACAACAACCAGTGTAGCTAGCGGGAGGCTGGCCCCTTTGTAAAGCTGTTTGCCCTCAAGGGCCCTGCATTTCTCAGTCCTCCTTCTTTCTGATCCTGAGACATCTCCTCTCATTTGAGCATGAGATCTCAGTGATCTCTGAGCATCAGATCTCTCTGTGGCTCTGGTATACAGATCTGAATTTTCAGCTCCTGGTCTAACATGGTCTAACACAGTCCTAGACATAAGAAATATACATGCTATTCCTACCTCTATGATTTATGGGCTTTAAAAACCTAAAAAAAGGATTCCACACTTTCACTTTCTGCCTTAAAATTATGGGGCCCTGTGGTAATACTTCAATGGCAGTATCTGAAATGACTTTTCAGATTTTGAAGTGATGTGAACTATACAGACATGAGGCATAACGGTTCTGGATGGTTTATTTTCATGGCACTGAGATTCATCAACAGTTTTCTTTTGGTAGTTTTCAAGTGGTCATTAAGAATGACAGGTATAGCATTTAATTAGAATATATTCAAAGTACATCTAATTAATTGCTCTCAACTCAGTAATTCTATTACAGTTTATAACATTCTAAAGACCAACCACATGAAACAATTAATTTAGCTAATGATTCTGAATTTCTATCATTAGCCAATGAAGGCAGGAAATTCTGTGGAGATGAAATGGTTTCTTGAAGTAGAAAGGTACAAATCTTCATAGTCTGACAAACCTTGGGGCTTAATAGCCTCTAAAGATATCAGTGAAAGCTTACTTCATTAATTGCTACTGTTACTACACTAAAATCTAAGTTAGTGAATTCATCAAGGTATCCTAATGTTTCCAGAAGAAAATCTTTAAAGCCTAAATAAAAGCAAGGCCTTATTTGAGAAAAAGCAGTTTTCATCACCTTTAAGTCAGTGGCTCAGCTACTTTTATAACACTCAATAGAAGTCTCATTAATCTACTGAGTTACCAAGAATCAGAAATAATTCTCAGGGCCCAGAAAAGTCAAAAATACAGAAAGCGCAGCAACGACTAAGTGCTGTCTGCAACTGCATGCAGTCTCAGGACAAGGACAAGGAAACTAATCTGTTCTGAAGCTGAAGAACTGCATGGGGCAGATCTGAATCTCACTCCTGAATGGCAGAAGCCAGCTGCTGGACAGAAAGCTAAGCTTAATGAGGACAGAGAATACTCCTGACACTGTGTGTCCTTCCCTAAAAGAGTTCTCTATATGGTTTTCCATTCACAAACTATTTGAAAATAGATAATACAAAATATGCAAATCCATGCATCAGTTCCTTGTCTCATTTCTGCAAATAAAATGAGGCAGTGAATCAATTCAATTACATTTGCTTTAGTAGCAGTTAGGTCAAACCATATGCACTTGTCATTTTTATAGATCAAAAACAGTTGAAGATTGGTAAATTCATAAATGTAAGTTCTGTAGAACTTATTATGCTAAATAAAAAGGAATAATCATTTCGATATTTCTAAATTTATTTTATTGGAGGATAGTTGATTTACCATGTTGCGTTAATTTTTGCTGTTCAGCAAAGTAATTCAGCTATACATATATATACATTTTTATTCATATTCTTTTCCATTATGGTTTATCACAGGATATTGAATATAGTTCCCTGTGCAATACAGCATTTTTATATTTCTACATTTCCACCATAGTGACTTACAATGCTTTAGTTGAAATACCTATTTTCAGAAAATAAAGAACTGTATTTAACAACTACTGTGTTATTTTTTCCCTTTCCTTAATTTGAGGTAGCATCCATCTTTCAGAATAGCCAAGAGCCAATGCAAGTTAGCATAGCAGGTGAACCACCCGAAGGGTGTTACTGATTCTCTGCTGAGCTGGAACTCTTGCAGTTCGTAGCCTTAACATTGGACCAGGCAGGGTGCAGTCAGATTCCTAGCCAGCAGCTTCTAGCACCCTATTGAATAATCATACATAATAATACAGAAAGGAAATTCAAAATGCATCCTTTACTTAGCATTATGGGTGATTTGCAATTTCACTAATGCAACCACCACAGACTGAATTTTCTGCTCTGTGCCAGGCATTTGGAATGTATTTCTCAATTAATTTCATCTCATTACAGCGCCATTGTGTGTAGGCACGTGAAGCCCATTTTACAGATGAGCAAATGAGCCACTTGCTGTCTCACACCCCGAGATTCCTGATTCCATAGCATGTGCTGGCTGCATGGCATCTCACTGCCATAAGCACTGGGAACCTTGCCCTTTAAGCATCAAAGCTTCAGTTTTCACTTAAACTATCTAGTGGAAATCTTTCAAATTAAAACTTTCTAAAGTAAAATGGTTGCTAAAACCTTTTTAAATTTTTTTTTATTGAAGTAGAGTTGATTTACAATGTGTTAGTTTCAGGTGCACAGCAAAGTGATTCAGTTCTGTGTATATATATAACTTTTTCAGATTCTTTTCCCTTTTAGGCTATAACAAAATACTGAGCATAATTCCCTGTGCTATCCAGTAGGTCCTTGTTGATTATCTATTTTATATACAGTAGTGTGTATCTGTTAATCCCAAACTCCTAATCCGTCCCTCCCCCTTTCCTCTTTGGTAACCATAGCTTGTAAAACCTTCTTTTTTAAACATGCTTGTTTCACCCAATATATTTTCCTAATACTCAGTTACATCATTATATAAACATCAGTTATTTTGCAGGCTGAAAACATCAGCAGCCTCGGCCGTTTATCTTCACTCCCATTTGCCAGCCTACTGTGCTTTGAAAGCCCTTCTATCTGTAGTTTCTCTTTCTTCCTGCTCTCAGAGCATGTGCTTCACTCCTCTCCTCCTCCAGTAGCCCTTATTCAACATACTACATTGCTACTGCCTTTTCGCTTTAAACAACAAAAACAACAAAATCAAAATTATAGACTTGGGTCTATAAAGGGCTGAAGTCAGTTCTAGATGAACTTCTGCGTGATTCTCTTTGATCATTGGCAAGGGTTTTAGCAGGCGTGTCATGCTGACACCGGTCTAGTGTTCTTGGAGTTCTCCATAGCATCCTTCTTAATTCTCAGTTTGACTCAAATTACTTGGGATTACATGATAAGAAAGCCCTCCGCAAGTGAACTTTTGATGTCTCCAGGCTGTTCGCTTATAGTCAGAGCCCAGTTCTTGGGAGCAGGTTTGCTGTTTCATTTCTTCACAGACTTGTAAGCCTGGAAGCAATGAAAATCTCTGCCCTAGTACAGGGCCAGACAAAGCTTCCTTTATACTCTTGCAGAACATCCGTACTCATAATTTGCAGTGCATGCTCATTCAACCATCTTCTTGCCGAGTTTCAGTTTCATTATTATATGAGCCCTCAGTGATTTAGAATACTCTTAGGAAGTGATTCTGTTTTCAAACTCATAGTCTCCAAATGATCCGGGAAGTTTTCCACACAGATTTCTCACTGTCCAGTGGTGGCGTTGTCTCCAGCCTAGCACTTCCCTTACCTTCCAGGGGCTTTATTCTGTGAGAAGGAGGGGCCAGCAGGCTCCTAACTGCTTGCTGTGGGAAGGGAGAGAGTGAGGAAACCAGCAGATAACAAAAAGAAGATCATGAAAAGAGAAGGAGTTCAATTCAATGGGAGCATTATCTTCTGTACTAAAACATTTTTCTTGGTTTTTGTTGCTGTTACTTGTTTTATGCTCTCGATTGAACTACAGTTGATACTTCGATTAAAATAATATTCCAGGGTGAGTAGGTAACAGTCCCAACATGTCTGTGTCAGATAATCATGAGATGGAAAATACAAGCATCTCGCATATTTTTCTAATAGGTACCTGGGAATTATCACACGGCCTCATCCTTTTGTCTTTTGAGGAAACACTCGTAGGTCAATTAGTCTGTAAAATTTCAAAAACAGAAAAACAACTATGTAGTCAACTGGGCTCAATAATATAGAATAATTGGTTCAAAATAGAAATATTCTTCTCTGGGGAGCAGATCTTCTTCTTTTGTGAAGCTTGCATCCATAAATAGGCCTCCCCCTAGGCAGAGTGGACCCCAGCGCCGCAGCCAGCTGTGTTCTGAATGGTTGTCCTGAAAAGGTGCCAATGGGCCCAGTTCACTCATTCACTCAACTCCCGGTAGGATCTACCACGTCTCAGTGGTGCTCAGTAGAGAACCAGATAGAAAACCCCTGCTCTCAGAGGGCCTAGAGTCCCCTGCAAGAAGGATGGAAAAGGCTGAATAACTTACAATAAGGTGTAATAAATTTGAAAAGCATGGTAGTTGGTGGGTAGTGGTGTGGGAATCAAGAATTTTCTGTGGGAATGGGAACGGTCGTTCAGAGAGAGCAAGCCACCGTATATTTGGTCTTTATTGTGAGACCATCATATCAAGAGGGTTTTTTTTTTTGCAGTAACTGTAGACACATAGCAAAGTGTCTCTTCTCTTTTGTTCTCCATGCTTCCCATAACCTGGGGTAATCAAGAAGGTATTAGCTACCAGTTGGACATCTGGGAAAACAGCAGGATTTGCTAGGTCTCCCAAAGGAGACAGAAGTAAACTATTCCTGAATGATCATTGTTGGCTGGAACATTTCTCTTCAGGACTTCCTTATTAGAAGTCCCAATTGTATACTAATTTAGTTCAGTTTCTCTCTTTGAACATTATCCCTTGAAGAATATAACTTCACCGGGTTGGTTAGAACGTTACCTGGTGTTAGTATTCTAGATATGAAAAGAAACACTTAACTTACATTATATTCTTTACTGAAGTCTTTAACTGGACACAGTGCCCTGCTTGGGAGGATCTATTTTCCTTTTGCCAAGGATAAGGGACACACAGAATGGAACTTCTTTTATATACTGTGTATTTTGATACTTGAAACGTAAACTGTGGTTAAAATGATGGAATCAGTGTTGCAGTGATCCATATGGACAGCATAAAAGCATCAAATTAGAATGTGCAAAAGCAGATGCACATCTGTGTGTGCGCGCGCGCACACACACACACACACACACACACACACACACACACACACACACACACACACACACACACACACACACACACACAGTTACAAGTAAAGCTTTCCCCAAAGCATCATCTTATGACTGAGGGTTTTTTATGGGAAAGAGGTATGTATATATTGTGTTAACATCTGTATTGGAGTATAATTGCTTTACATTGTTGTGTTAGTTTGTGTTGTTTAACAAAGTGAATCAGCTATACATATATCCCCATATCCCCTCCCTCTTGCGTCTCCCTCCCTCCCACCCTCCCTATCCCACCCCTCTAGGTGGTCACAAAGCACCGAGCTGATCTCCCTGTGCTATGCAGTTGCTTCCCACTAGCTATCTATTTTACATTTGGTAGTGTGTATATGTCCATGCCACTCTCTCATTTCGTCCCAGCTTACCCTTCTCCCTCCCTGTGTCCTCAAGTCCATTCTTTACGTCTGCGTCTGTCTTTATTCCTGTCCTGCCCTTAGGTTCATCAGAACCATTTTTTTTTTTTAGATTCCATATATATGTGTTAGCATATGGTATTTATTTTTCTCAGAAAGAGGTAAATTTATCTTTCACTTTCATTTTTCTTAAGATGGTGGAATGATCATCAAATTACTTTCATATTTAAATTTTCCTCCAACTAAACATTTTTCTCTCTTGGCTGGGATTTTTTTCTTAATTCATTGCTCAAATCTTGGCATAAAACATAAGAAAAAATTTTCCCTAATTTTTTGGTTTAATATTTTGAAACATAAGGCACTGGGAATCAACATGGCCTTTTGAAAATATCAACATGGCCTATTTTGAAAATAGTTTGAAAAACTATTTAAACCAAGTCAAATTCCTTTTCTATTGGATTGACAAGTAAGAGAGAAATGAGGGAGACTTTGATATGATCTATCTGGGAGGATGGTGTCGAGCCCCACCTAGTCCATCAACATGCGTGTGTGATGCTATGAACGTTATCATGAGGTCAGTGGCTGGAAGATTTCACTCTAAAAGAGGACCAATCCTTCACAAGCCAGTTTCCTTCCAATTTTCTACTCTTCTCTCCCTGGTACCATCAAGTGGCTCCTGATTCTTGCTTCCCACATAGATACACCACAGCCTCATCATACCAGTGCTGTCACCCTGCATATGAACGCTTTGCCCCAAATTAGGCTGATTTACCCCAGCCAGATATGGCAGGACCTGCCCCTGTGAAATGTATGGCGTTGAACATTATAAAAAGTGGGGAGAGTGGGTCAGGAGGCAGAGAGGTTGGGCAATCCATACCCCATTCTCTTTCCCGTTCTCTCTGAGAGGCAAGCTATTCTCCCCTAAGGGAGGTCCCTCCACACGGAGACCTGAAGCAAAGGGGAGAGGGAAGACCTGGAAGACAACAGCGCTTCCATCATAGAGATCTTCCTCCAGGGGACCTCACACTCCATTCCCAAAACACAGAGACCCCTGCAGTCAGGAATGAGTCATACGTTTAAATCCTCTTTTAACTGAAATATACAGAGAGGAGTTACAGTAAATTTAAAAAGACAAATAATCCATTCAAATAGTAAAGGAAAGAGCTACACGTCAGAAGATCAGATTTTTTGAAATATGTGATTCTTCTTTTTAAGACTTACTTACCACTTATCTATTTTATTTATTTTTGGCTGCGTTGGGTCTTAGTTGTGGCTCATGGGGCTCTTCGTTGTGGGGTGCGGACTTCTCTGTAGTTGTGGAGCGTGGGTTTTCTCTTCTCTAGTTGCAGCGCGCAGGCTCCAGGGCGTGTGGGCTCTGTAGTTTGTGGCATGTGGGCTCTAATTCAGGTGCGGGAGCTCAGTAGTTGTGGCACATGGGGCTTAGTTGCCCCACGGCATGCGGGATCTTTTAGTTCCCTGACCAGGGATCGAACCGGTATCCCCTGCATCATAAGGTGGATTCTTTACCACTGAACCACCAGGGAAGTCCCAGAAGATCAGATTTTAATTCTGGTTCTGAAGCTTAATCCCTCTGACCTTTGTCTCAGTTTCTTCATCTGTAAAACGAAGAGTCTGGACAAGATTATCTTTTAAGTTTTTTCCAACATAAAATTCTGTGATTTCACAAAAAAGCAAAGTGAGGAATCTGAAAGAGAGAGAGGAAGGAAGGAAGGGAGGGAGGGAGGGAGGGAAGGGGGGAGGGAGGGAGGAAGGGACCTCGCATTAAATGAATTTTAAATGTTCAGAAGAAAAACTTCACACCCACAGTAGCTCAGGTTCTACAGGACAGGATGCTGAGTAACAGAGTCCAAGTTCAAGTCCTGAAGAAGTAACGTGTATGCTTTCTCAATCTTGTTACCCTTTAGAGCAGATCATGGTGGGTAAAACAAGACACACTCTCTACACATTCTAAAAAGAAAGCCAGTGAAAAGCATGACTAAAGGAAGACAGGGAAGAAGAAAGGGAGAGGGAAGAGGAGAAAGAAAGAAGCAGAGAGAGAAAAGGGGAGTGTATAGGGCGGCTGAGTACCCGAGGTGTCCTGGGAGGTGACTGGAAGCTAGAGGGTCCAGGCCACACTCTTCTTTCTTATAAGTTGTAAACAGGTCATTAAGAACTAAAAAAAAGTCAAGCAAATTCAAATGGTTCTTGACAGCAAGCTTCCGCTACATGTAAGACTCCTGGCCCTAAGAAAAGAGGCAGGCTGGGCTGAAAGTCATCTTCTCTTTGCACAACCAAGAAAACCAGTGTAGACTGAAGGGTTAGTTGAATCTAAGAAAGATTCTGTTTTCTTGAAGGCTAGTGTTTCTGTAAACGTAGAGCCAGTTTATTGCAAAAGTTGATATTTTGATGAAGTATTTCTACCAATAAGCAAAGCTAACAAATTTTTGAGCTAGATCTTTTCTGCCTCCAGGAAATGAGTTATCTCCCAAGAGACTGATAATCTCCTACTAAACTCTCTGCATAAATAAGACCACACCATAGATAAGGGCCAACTGTGTCTGAAGGACCACACTGAGAGGGTTCCAGGAATGCCCAGTCCTGATTCACTACTCCCACTTTCATTCAGTCAGTCAACAAACATTTACTGAGCATCTGCTATGTGCCAGTCACTGTCCCTGGTAGTAAGATTATAGTGATAAACAAGTAGAGTCCTCTGATCTCATTCACACCCCTAATTCACATTCTTGTGAAGTAGGGGTGAAGGCTGAGAGTTTGAAAATGAGTTAGTCAAAATATTTTGAAGTAGACTTAAAAACTATATGAGAGATATTTTTAGTAACTTTGGGCAGGGTTAATAAAATTCCAGCTATTACATTATAATCAAAAGGAAGTTTATGGGACTTCTTTGAATCCTCAATTTCACAACTACCTCTCTGTTCCATTAGAACAATTTAATAAAGAAAATTAAATGAAAAGGTTGTTGAGTGAGTGAGGAACCAAAGCTGGGAAGATACACAGAGACAATCGTGCCCAAGTTGGCTGAGGAAAATTACCCCATGTCTGTGGAAAGCTTCTCAGTCCCACAGAGCATTCACTTTCTATTGGGAGCCAGGCAGGTAAGATAAATGAATGAAGCAGCCTGTTCTTAGGAGGATAAATGGCAAATAAGGCAATACAGGTCATGTGCTAAGGAGTAGAAGAGACTGTGGCACTCTGAAATAGACACACCTACTCTAAACAGAGAAATCAACAGTAGTTGATTGTTGCCAAATCAACTGCTTTTCCAGATGAAGCCACAATTCTAGATTTAGCTTAATCTCTTCTGATTTTTAAAAAACAACCGTAACTAATCAAACTCAAGATTTATTCGGGCAAAGCAAAACAGATCTGAAGGCTAGATTCAGCCCCCAGACCAAGAGTCTATGACCTCTGCAGGGTAGAAGTGCCTATCTATCTTTGCAGATATCTCCCCAATGGAGTAGAGCATGATGCAGTGAAAAGAACCTGGGCTGAGTGTGCAGGACAGCGAAAGTCAAACCCCCAGTGTAGCCACCCTGTGGCTGTAGGTGCATCCTGTGACCTGAGATGGGATCTATCAAACTGAAGGAGGAAGGAGGAAGGGTGGCAATAATATTGATATCTACTTTGCCAACTTTTCAGTTTGTACTGAGGAATAAAATGATGTAAGTACAAGTCCTTTGTCAGCAGTAAAGTCCCACAAAGTGGCGGTGTTATTATCTTCCCCAGTTTCCCATCACCCAATCGATGCTCTAGCAAATTCACTTTTCCATTCTTACTAAATCAGCATTTAGCATTGAATTCACTGGAAGGCCATTAAGAGAGTAGCATGCACATCTTCAAAGAACTATTTCTAAAGCGTTGGATGATTATAGGGGTACATGCATTGATTAATTTGTTCAGTGATTCGGGGTGTTTAGTCATCCACGTAAGAGTTATGCTGGTTTAAGTTTGCAACTTAATTTATCTATAAAGAATTTGCTGAGCAAATTAATAATGTAAGCAAGGTGAAGGCAGGAAAATCATTAACATACTGAAAACTCTTAAGGAGTTCATAAAAATGTTCAAGAAAATCATTAGCCTTGCCTGGCATATTTGACCAAAATTTATTTCGTGTTTACTTTCTGAAGGGTGACCGCTAAGTGTACTGGGCAGTCATTTGCATATGAACACCTGACGTAGTTGTTAATCCTTTTTATTGATGCATTGAAATATTTCTTTTAAAAACTTCTGATACAGAGTAACCCAATAGCCTGGTTATTTTTATTTTTTTCTACCTGACTGTGTAATGATTAGGGCTTGAGCTCTGGAGTCAGCCTGCCAGTGTTTGCACCTTGAAAGCAGTCATTGTAGCTTTAGAGCTTTGGGCAAGTTACTCAATTTCTCCATGCCTGTATTTCCTCATGTGTAAAATGGAGATAATAAAAGTGTGTACCACCCGATACGGTTGTTAGGCAGTCTGAATGAGATAATACATGAAAAGCACTCAGCACTGCATCTGGAACATGATGAGAATAAATATTAACTATTAGTGTATGTAAATTTTAAGTGACTTTAATTTCAACTTCTCAGCCTTGTTTATGGTCCTAGAATTTTTAAGTAAGAAGTGTCTTTTGAAATTGTAACTGGTTTCCAAAGCTGTTTAAAGCAGTAGAACTCCCCTCCTTTTTTTAATGTAATTCTATTTAGAATTCAAAAATATAAAAGAGGTAAGAGGACACAGGGCAGACGGAGACACTACAGCGTGACTCGGGCGTGGCCCCCTGATTGACAGTGGCATTTCCCAGGGATCAGCAAAGCCATGGCACCCTCGCTGAAGCCACACAGCCTAGCCTGGAACAGCTGAGAGGGTAGGAAGGTGAAATCTAAAAGATCATAGACACAGATTGGGTGCTTGACTTCAACCCCTAGCTTTGATGAGCTAGTACCAATGATTTGGTTCAAGAACCGGGGTGCCAAGTAGAAGAAACAGCAGTGCAAAAACTCAGCAACAGGCTTTGCCAGGAGCATCAAACCATGCGATTTCAGTGAAGGGGAGACCCCGTACCCACCACTGCTGCAGACATTTGTCCTGGGTGTCCCGATGCTTCTGCAGCTGAGCCTCTGGCACTGAGTCAGCCTGAGCAGAGGTGCCTCCTCTTGGCATTCATAGTGGAATTCTTAGCATTATGATGCCCGAGAAACATGTCTGGAGTCTCAGGTCTTTCTTGGGCACAGTTCCCTGAGACACTCGTAGACCAATTTGTACAACTGCCTTACCTGGGGAAGATGATCCCAACAGCCTAGATACGTATCTCTTCCTCTGGGTGCCCTGGCAGGGGAAGGCTGGCCGGCACTGGTCTCCTTCTGCCTTAGGCACACCGTTCTTGAGGAAGGTCTGTGTCCAAGCCCTGATGTCACCAAGCATTCCAGATACCTTTAATGGGTGGACTTGGGTTGAAAGAGACCAAGCTCAGGGATTAATCTGTTTCTGTAAGAAAAATAACCACCCACCTTTCCTCACAGCCTACATCTTCTGTCCTCCCTTTGGGCATCTCCTCGTCCAAATTTCTGAATCACAGAGAGTTGTCAGGTGACTTTGAGGAAAGAGCAGAAATTAACCTCCCAACTTACCCCTTGAGTTTAGCTCAAAGAACAGTCCGACCAAAGTCTTGACAACTGAAGAATTCCTGCCCCTCACGGGCCAGCATTTATCAACATTTTGATGTTTGTGGAAATTGGAGGATGTAAGGGCCTGTAACTTACGTAACACCAGTGTTATTTAAACACGTCCAGCGGGGAGGGAAAGACTGACGTTTCCAGCATTTCTCAGGAAGCTGACATAGCATTACTATCAGAACTTGACAAAGAAATCTTAACTGGTTAAATTGTATATTTATGTTTTAGGCATGCATCAATTAAAAAAAGTAAACACTTTTCCCTTAGATGTCAAGTAGCTAATAAAAAGCATTCAATGAAAGACTTGAAAAAGAAAGTTGAACAAATATTCCAGAAACTAAAATAAAAGGATAAAAGGAGTAAAACAATTCTTTAAGGCATAGAATAGACAAAAAGGCAGAGAAAATTATCAAAGAAATAATGCAAGAGTGCTTCTGAAAAATGAAGAGCGTGATTATCCAGCACAAATGAAGAAATACTTAGAAAAGTGTTTGCTACTGTGAAACTCCGAAGACCAAGAATAAATAAAAATGAAGAGTAAATTCAGGAAGCTTTCAGAAGGTTCTGATGAATTCCATTGTAATCAGAATTATGGTGATAATTATTACCATAATTTGGTGATAAAGAGGTGGCTTAGTACGTACTGGCATATTCTAAAGGAATATTCAACCACAATTTTAATACTTAGCAAATATACCAACAAAATGTAAGAGTAGAATAAAGATTTTCAGACAATGCGAGGATTCTAAAAATTTACATCCCATGGCCTCTTAGGAAACTTTTCAAGGGAATCCTTAAGCAAAATAAGGGACTTGACACGGAAAAAAGTTAAGATTGGAAAAGCACAGGAAGCAACACAGCAGAGGAGCAAAGACGCTCTCAGAACAAGGTCTGGGCACCCAGCATTTCTAAACTATTAGAAAGGGACTGCCCCCGGGGAGGGTGCAGAGGAGGAAAAGAAATACGTGCACCAAGACAGTGACGTGTTCAGAATGGGGAATAGGATAGAAGCCTCAGGGTCAGAGGTCAGTGGAAAAATCAGTTTGGTAGGATATCTGACTTGCTTCAGAAGTAAGATTAAGGGGCTTTGGATAGATGCATTGAAGGATATAGAAAAAAATTAAAGTAGATACATTTTAAGCAAATAATTAAAAGGGAATTATCTTTAAAATGCAACAGAAATTTATTAAGAAAGTGAATTATTTCTCTAGAGCAGCAATTCTCAAACATTTTGGTCTCAAGACGCTTTTACAAATTATGGAAGACACCAGAGAGCTTTGGTTTATGTGCGTTATATCTACCAGTATTTACCAGGTTAGGAACTGAGACTGAGAAACGTTCAAATATGCACTTATTAAATTATTTTAAAATAATAAGAAACATTTCATGTTAAGATAAGTACTATATTTTTATGAAAAATTATATTTCCAAAACAAAAAGTATTCAATGAGAAGAGCTGCACTGTTTCTCACTTCGCTCATCTCTCTAATGCCTAATCTCTCTAATGTCTGGTCTAATGGAAGACAGCTGAAATCTCGTGTCTGCTTCCGTATTCAGTCTGCTGAATGTGCCCTACTTCATGTAGCTTCTGGAAAATCCCACCATACAAAAATCTTTGAGAATTATTATTAAATCGTTTTGACCACACTGATCTCTTGAAAGGATTCCCAGATGACACTTTGAAAAACACTGCTCTCAAGTAACACTTGATTTCTTTAATGAATACCATTTTATATAGTTATAATTTCTTATATTGATGTAATCAAACTAGCCCTACACTTATCCTGGGAGGATGAATATGAGTGGGCGGGGCTGTGGCTGAGCATTAAATCCTCAACAACAATAATAAGAGGTCAACAGGTGATGTGTAATATCAATGAGTTGTCATAACAGTAGAAGCATATTACGGAAAATGAGGGAAGTAAATATCAGAAGCAACACCTACTATAGCACCTCACAGCAGTCAGAACGGCCATCGTTAAAATAGCTACACACAACGAATGCTGGAGAGGGTGTGGAGAAAAGGGAACCCTCCTGCACTGTTGGTGGGAATGTAAATTGATAACAGCCACTATGGAGAACAGTATGGAGGTTCCTTAAAAACTAAAAATAGAACTGCGACCCAGCGATCCCACTACTGGGCATATACCCGGAGAAAACCATCATTCAAAAAGATACGTGGACCCCTATGTTCCTAGCAGCATTGTTCATAATAGCCAAGACATAGGAACAACTTAAGTGTCCATCAGCAGAAGAATGGATGAGGAAGAATATATATATATATATATATATACACACACACACACACACACACACACACACACATATATATGTGTATATATATTATATATATATATAAAATGGAATATTATTCAGCCAAAAAAACAATGAAATAATGCAACATGGATGGACCTAGAGATTATCATACTAAGTGAAGTCAGAGAAAGACAAATATCATATGATGTCATTTATATGTGGAATCTAACATATGACACAAATGAACTTATCTACGAAACAGAAACAGACTCAGCGACATAGAGAACAGACTTGTGGTTGCCAAGGGGTGGGCAGGGGAGGGATGGATTGGGAGTGTGGGATCAGCAGATGCAAACTGGTATATATAGAATGGATAAACAACAAGGTCCTATTGTATAGCACAGGGAACTAATCCAATATCCTGTGATAAACCATAATGGAAAAGAATATGAAAAGAATGAATATGTATAACCGAATCACTTTGCTGTACAGCAGAAATTAACACAACATTGTAAATCAACTATACATCAATAAAATAAATTTTTTAAAATATGTTAAATTTGAAGAAGAGAAGAAGTAGCATCTACCACATTTAAGTGGTTGCCTCTAGATAAGGGTAAAGAAGGGTGCAATAGGGCAGAGCAGGAGATGGTCATACGATGAAATTCTAGATGGTCTTTAAAATGAACTTGCCTATAGATTTATGGAAATCTCAAGAAATATATCAAGTTTTGATTGTTCAGTAAGCTTTGGTGGAGCATGAGATTCTGCATAACTAATCAGCTCCCAGGTAATGCCAATGTAGGACCATGCTTTCTGTAGCATGGAGTCACGTAAGCAGAATTTATTCCTAACTTGGATCTTAAGACATCCTGATGCCATCAGAGAGAAAGCCTCACTTAGGCACTAGATTGTCGCTCACAACTCCAAAAGTAGTCTCCACACTTTCTTCAGGGAACAGTGTCTAGTTAAAAGAAAATTTGTGGGGAAACTGGTGAAACCCTAACAAGTCTGGAGTTGAGTTAATATTAATGTACTAGTGCTGTTTTCTTCCTCTGACAAATGTATGACAGTAACGTAAGGTGCTCACATTAGGGGAAATTGGGTGAGGGGTACATACAGCCTTTATTGTCTTCGAAACTTTTCTATAAATCTGAAATTATTCCAAAATTAAAATGTTAAGAGTGAAAAGAGTGAATAACAAGGGGTAAAAGCTGAAATACTCTGCCTAGACTAGTGAGGAAAGTTACAGAAGGGGACTCCGAGGCCTTCCTGTTCTCTGTCCCCTTTGACTTCTGGTAGCCCCTGGGACTCTGAAATCCCTGGCCTCTAAAGAAAAGAGATCGGAAATCTTTTTACTTGTTTAGGGGCAGAAAGACACAAGACCCAAAGATTATTGCACATCTTACACGTGTGTAAAGTGAGGACCAGAAGACAGGATTCCCTTCTGTGTCATATTCGTTGCCTTTCACCAGTTGTAGGTTTTATTTAGTTATGCCTACTTTCTGCTCTGAAATAGAGGGGTTTTCTTCAATGTGACCACAAAGGTAGACTCATGTATTTCACCCAAAGAGTCCCCATGTGAGACTGACCCATGTGTGGTCACAGAGTGGATCAAAGGACAGGTAGGCCATTTATTGATACCTTGAGGAAAGAGGTCATTGGAGAAAGATGAGTCCTGTCTTCGTGGGTGAAATTCCTGTTTCCCATGGTCCTAGAAGAGTGTTTGCATAGGAGATACATTGGTTGGCTTGTCGACTGATTGGGTTAAAGGACTTAGCCAAGAGCACAAATTATGGCTTAACGTTTGTTTGCGTTCCCTATATTCTTATCTTGATTGAGAAATCCTAGCATTTAAGATTGAATCAGAAGCTGTCCAGGACTCCTTCTCTGGCCTACTTCCCTAATGACATGCCTATTTTTCTGCCTGGTATCTGGCCAGTGAGTCATTGTTGATGCTGCCCATTCACCTGTCACTTCTAAAGATACACCTAAAGAGCAGTGTCCCTGGCATCCTTTGGCACCCTCTAGGCTGTTCATAGGCTTGAAGGGATATGGGTTTTGCCTCCAAGATACATAAAAAGCCTCGTGAATAACACTGGACTTTACTGTAGGGGATGGGTCCACCTGTTAGGGCTTCCTGTTCTGTTTTGTTCTTTTTTTCTCTCGGTACGCGGGCCTCTCACCGCTGTGGCCTCTCCCGTTGCAGAGCACAGGCTCCGGACGCGCGGGCTCAGCGGCCATGGCTCACGGGCCCAACCGTTGCGCGGCACGTGGGATCCTCCCAGACCCGGGCATGAACCCGCGTCCCCTGCATCGGCAGGCGGACTCCCAACCACTGCGCCACCTGGGAAGCCCCTTTCCTGTCTATTTTGCAGGAGAAAGAAAACAAACGCCCCTTGGAACGAAAACTGTCTTCGTTCTTGGCTTTCATGCTTAGTGGCTCACTCTGCTGGTTTACCTCGGCCCTGCAGGTGTGGGAGCTGCCAGCGCCTGCCTGTTTGTACTCTCTAAACTCGCAGGAGTCTGGACTAGTTCTTCTCCACTTTGTTACTACAGAGGCAGTCCCTCTGCTCCTAGTATGTGTCGCTCTGGTCCCCATTCCCCTCCATGAGCCTACAGCCAGGAAATACAGAAGGGAAGGGCAGCCCAGATGCTCAGGGCGCATCGCAGACGATAGCAGGTGAATCGTAGCCTTGGACTACGTTGAAAGCGAAACTCACACTGCAGTTTAACCAAAGAAAAGCATAGTTCTGTCTACCTTTTTTAAAAAAGGATTTAAGAAAGGAAAACCCAAGCTCCTCCTTCAAAATTGCTTGATGGAGATTTTAGAAGCAGAATATCAAAACTGTGTACTTAGAACAGGACCAGAAAGGGTTGCTTGCTGGAGGGTGGGAAGAAACAAGCTTGTTTTCAGTAACAGGCTTTGTCTTTGAGGCTTGATGCTCTGCAGATAAATCTCTCCTCAGCCCTGCCAGGATAATTGGACTAGAGGGCATGCATGTTAACAGGTTCGGTTTTCGCTTCCACTAATAACCAGCTTTGTGTGGTAATCCTAATTACGCTCGTTATTTATGAATATGCAGTATGGACGTGGGATATTCCCCACAGAGAGGCTTTGTGGGAGACTGCTGGGGAAATGAACAGAATCGGGGCGAGACACCTTTTCTTAGCAGAATTGACTTTCAGAGAACATGCAGGGATCCCTGGAGCCCTGTTGGGGGTGCAGGGGTGTGAAGGAGAGTGGGGAAGACCCTTTAATAGAACCCTTGTACTTTCTGTTTTCGTCCCCCTGTCCTATTTTGCCCAGCTACATTTTTCATCTATTTTCTAACAAGCTTCATGATAAAAAGTGAGAACTGGGCTTCCCTGGTGGCGCAGTGGTTGAGAGTCCACCTGCCGATGCGGGGGACACGGGTTCGTGCCCCGGTCCGGGAAGATCCCACATGCCACGGAGCGGCTGGGCCTGTGAGCCATGGCCACTGAGCCTGCGCGTCCGGAGCCTGTGCTCCGCAGCGGGAGAGGCCACAACAGTGAAAGGCCCACGTACCGCAAAAAAAAAAAAAGTGAGAACTAATATTTCATAGGTCAGGTAACACTGCCTTGCAGTGGGATTCGTTTTCTTTTAACCTAACTTGCGAGATAGTTTGCAATCTTGACATAACAGAAGCTCCTGCATTGCCATGGATTTCTTGATGCAACTAACCCATGTTGTCAAGGCAACCCACTTAACTGCTTTCTCCCCTCTAGAAAACCATTTCCAGTGTTGCAAACCCTAAATTTCAATCATCTCTCATAATATACAGGGTCAGTACATCCCCTGCATGCACAAAGATATTACTTTTTTATAAGATATCGTGTCATTACAGTGAAAGAATTTGACTTGAGGGATAATGTGTATATTAAAGTGTTAACGTTAATCCCATAGCATTTGTGTCCTATCAGTGCACTTCCAGATGTGAGGTTGTTTACTAAAGGCAGTTACATTTTTGGAGCTGTGGTAACAATGTCGGCATATTTCAACTAATTTCTATGTAAATTGATTGCAGTCAACAGCTTTTTCATGGTTTGTGAAATTAAATCACATAAAAGACAAAGTATTTTCTGGGGTTAATATACACCCACCTGTTGTATATTTCCCCCCTTTTTAAGAGTCAAGACCCAGTTTTGAGAGTTATTTCCATGTAATTGAGCTAACTCCACGATTCCCTGGGAAGCTATGACAGCATCACGCTTGAATTCAGACACTGACATCAAGGGGGAAGGTGTCTCCCCAGAGATCTGGGCTCCCGAGAGGTTGGTTTAAAAGAAACTCTCAAGAGGAGAATAGTAGGGGTCATTTTACTATTTTTGCTAGCTCACTATTGACAAGAAAACTGGGTTAGGTTAAGATTCTTAGGTTTAAAGATTCGAAGACTTTTAAAATTTATTTTATTGAAATATAGTTGATTTACAATGTTGTGTTAGTTTCGGGTGTGCAGCAAAGTGATGAAGTTATTCATATATATACATTCTCTTTCACGTCCTTTTCCATTATGATTTATCACAGAATATTGAATATAGTTCCCTGTGCTCTACAGAAGGACCTTGTTGTTTATAATTTGCATCTGCTAATCCCAAACTCCCAGTCCATCCCTCCCCCACCTCTCATCCCCCTTGGCAACCACAAATCTGTTCTCTATGTCTGTGAATCTGTTTCTGTTTCATAGATGAGTTCATTTATGTCATATTTTCGATTCCACTTATAAGTGATATCATATGGTATTTGTCTTTTTCTTTCTGACTTACTTCACTTAGTATGATAATCTCTAGGTCCATCCATGTTGCTGCAGATGGCATTATTTCATTCTTTTTCACGGCTGAGTAGGAGAATATGCAATGGAATATGTGCATATGTACCACATTTGAAGACTTTATTTTTAACCTAGTCCTGGATATACAACTCACAGGCTACATTTAATTATGTAAATAATTGGAAGTAATTCTTAGTCACTCATGCAATACTGCTGGCATGGGTTTCCAGTTAGTTTTTCAAAAAGTCATATGATTTCCCACTCCTTACATTTTTGCTCAAAAGTTGATCCCGTCAAAGGGAGCCGTCTTTCATTTCACAGTTCCCAAAGCTTTGAGACACAAATATGGCTGCAACGAAGTTCCCGCATGGGTCTTACTGGCTCAGAGCATTTTCATGGTGCACGTTTATTAGATAAAACACACCTCAGCACCTTTCAGCTGCCCTTCTTATTTCAATAAAGAGTTTTATATATACAAAATAGTACAGATTAGCATATCCGCTGTTGAAGCATTGGCATTATTTTCTTCCCATTATTGTGATTCGACAGATCAGGTATTCACCTGTCGGTCCATCTACAAAGCCTTTCAGGTTGCTCAGCTCAGCCCTCTCCTATTGCAGCCTTCAACGATTATTAGCACCCCATCACAGTGCACGAAGAACTTGAGCCTGCTTTCGGAAGTACATTCCAAAACATAAGCGAAAGATAAGGAGGTTGTAGGAAAAGGTGGTGAGTGAAGTAAAATCCTAAAGCAAACACAAGGAAGATTCGTACCATAGTCTGTATGCTGTTTGCATGGGAAGAGCTGTGTGCTTCCAGTAGTTTAGCAGCCAAACTAAAGAGAGAAATGTGGTCAATTAAATAATTCTTAGTATACAAATAGAAATATTTCAGCAAATACGTAGATTATCAGGGCACTGAGGTCCAAAGGGAAATTTCCTCCTGGATTACCACTAAGTAAATCTGGTAGAGGTGTAGATCATCTGCAGTAATGATACACTAAGCTGCATTATGTTAGCGGCCGCCGTAATCAGCCAGAGTTCACTGGTTGCTTCCTGGTGCCGAGCCCTGCGGTGCGTGCTTTGTTACATACCTAACCTCCTTCAACGCTCCCAAGAAACATGTCAGAATAGGTGTTCTAATCATAGTGTCAGAAGTGAGTAAACAGAGGCCAGCGGAGGTTAAATAAACTGTTTAAGGTCTAAATTTTTACACGGTGGACCTGGGATTCAGACTCAGATCAACATTTTGCCCAAGTCTATGGTTTTAGGTAGCCTGTACTGCCTCTGTGATTCAGAGTAGGGGTGATCGTGTTTGCTGGATGGTTAGGAAATGCTTCCTAGGAGAGGGGGGGGGGGACTGAAACTGGTCATAAGCGGTGATTAGATGTCTTCCAGTGAGATCTAGAGAGCTGAGGACATTCTAGGCAAGAAAATAGTGCATTTACATGCGTAGAGTATGAATAATTCACAAGTTGAGAACAGCTGTCTCTGCCAGCGAGGATGACCATAGGCAGGTTTCTCAGTCTCCCATCCTCAGCTACAATGAGAGGAATAACAAGGTGTCCATCATAGAATGGGTGTGAGAATAAAGTTAACCATAGAAAGCTATTAATATTCTTGTTAAGACAGATAATAGATGAGGTTAAATAGAAAGCAAGTGTCAGGTAATATAGGGTGCTTTGCTAAAGAATTTCAATTTTATCCAGAAGGGAATGGAAAGACACTTGAGGGCATTACATAAGGAATTCATATATTTGTACTTTTGCAAGATTGCGCTGCAGCCATGTGTGGAGGATGCATTGCCCGTGTGAGTGAGCAAACGAGGTACAACATGCAAGCTAGGAAAGAAGATGTTTCAGTACAGCAGTAGCCGAGGGGATGGAGAGAAGGCATGTGGTGAGGTTTAGCTCCTGAGCTACTGCAAGGACCGAAGATGAAGGACGAGGTGTAGGAAACCACCCATGATGGCTCTCAGCTTTCTACCTTGCGTGACGGGCGGGGCGGGGGGGAGAGTCTGATTATTCACTGGGGAAGAATATACATGCAGATGAGCAAATCCGGGGACAGAACATCAGAAGCCCATGCAGGACACATGAGCTTGAGGTGCCTGTGGTCAGCCAAGAACAGGAGGCAAGTCTCAGGGAACTTGAGTCTGGATGCAGAGAGAAACAGCCATCAGGACATTTCCGGTAGTGGAAGCTTCAGACCCAGATGAGTCAGTGAAGAGTGAGAAAGTGTGATGAGAATGGGGATGAAGATGGAGCCCTGGAGACCAAGATAAAGGGGAAGGTAGAAAAGAAGAGGCAGCAGAGAAAGATTAACAGCAGCAGACAGAGGGGGGCAAAGGGCCAGTGGAGGAGAGTGACACTCTTGAAACCAAAGTTTTAAAAGAAACTGGGGGCTTCCCTGGTGGCGCAGTGGTTGAGAGTCCCCCTGCCGATGCAGGGGACGCGGGTTCGTGCCCCGGTCTGGGAAGATGCCACATGCCGCGGAGCGGCTGGGCCCGTGAGCCATGGCCGCTGAGCCTGCGCGTCCGGAGCCTGTGCTCCGCGACGGGAGAGGCCACAGCAGTGAGAGGCCCGCGTACCGCAAAAAAATTAAAAAAAGAAACTGCAAGAGAATTGACCTCTTCGCAATATTGAGATACACATGGCCGATGAGATTATGAATGATTTTATTTCTGATTTACTTTTCTGTATTTTACACATTTTCTATAATGAACATGCAGTTACATAAAAATAATAAACTACTGTAAAATAAAATCTGGGAGAGACATAAAAGCAGGTTTTTATATTGAAGGGAAAGGGGCTGTATCCAGAGAGAGAGAAGTTTAAAATAAACGAAAAGATACAATCACAGGGTGAAGGTTCATGAGGAATGATTCATTTGGACCGTGGAGGGACATTTTGTCTGCTTAAATAAGAGGAAAGGAAGTAAGCAGGGTATGATGCATTAAGTCTGAAGACAGGAAGTTAGGGGAGTTTACCCATGAGAGCATCAGTGTTCCCCAAAGTAGAAGTCATACTAAGACCCACCTGTCAGCATGTCTGTCCATCCAGACGAGAGAAAACTGGTAGCAGGAGGTGCTGCTTCATCACCCTCTCTCCGGTTCACCCTCCACAGAGCTACAAGAATGGGCTTTCTAAAACCCTAAACCCTAAACCCTAACCTCCTTTCCACCTCACCCTTGGGAAACTTGCTTAAACTTGGCCCAGCTTCCAATCCATGGTCTGGGATGGTCCACATCTTCCTCCTGCTTTCTGCACGTACCTGCAGCTTATTTCCCCTATTTTTACATACTCTGTCCATACAGGCTATCTCACTTCTGTTCATATAAATCTGACCTCAGAAATCAGCCACTTTGTAGGTTTTTGTCCCCAGATACGCTCAGCATTTGGTGAGTGCAATAGCAGGAGAGGAATCTCATCATGAAGCCAGGGCTCTGCCCTCTCTCCCAGCCACTCCCGGACTCTCTCCATCCCCCCATCCCCACGCCTCCTGAGAAGGACAGACAAGCTCTTTGTTGTCTCCCTCAAAGAGAGCAGCCCATATTCCCGTCTTGCCCCTAGGTTCTTCATGACCATTTTGTTTTTTTTTTTAAGATTCCATATATATGTGTTAGCATACGATATTTGTTTTTCTCTTTCTGACTTACTTCACTCTGTATGACAGACTCTAGGTCCATCCACCTCACTACAAATAACTCAATTTCATTTCTTTTTATGGCTGAGTAATATTCCATTGTATATATGTGCCACATCTTCTTTATCCATTCATCTGTTGATGGACATTTAGGTTGCTTCCATGTCTTGGCTGTAGTAAATAATGCTGCAATGAACATTGGGGTGCTTGTATCTTTTTGAATTATCTCCTGAGCAGATATATGCCCAGGAGTGGGATTGCTGGGTCGTATGGTAGTTCTATTTTTAGTTTTTTAAGGAACCTCTATACCTACTAGAGAATGGACTTGAGGACACGGGGAGGGGGAAGGGTAAGCTGGGACAAAGTGAGAGAGTGGCATGGACATATACACACTACCAAATGTAAAATAGATAGCTAGTGGGAAGCAGCTGCATAGCACAGGGAGATCAGCTCGGTGCTTTGTGACCACCTAGAGGGGTGGGATAGGGAGGGAGACGCAAGAGGGAAGAGATATGATAATATATGTATATGTATAGCTGATTCACTTCGTTATAAAGCAGAAACTAACACACACTAAAAAAGAGAGCAGCCCAGGCTCACGTCCTGTGTGTCTCGCTTTTCATTCCAACTAGTCGTGGAGAAATCTCTTTCAAACAGATTCCGTGAAGGAAATCGGGAAGAACATTTTCTACTTCTCCCCGCGTGTTAATGCGTCCGCGTCAATCCCATGACGCGGATTCCCACGCTTTGGGTTGGTGCTCAAGGCTCTTCATCACCTGGTCGCATCCCATCTCCCTTCCTCGCACTCACACAGAGTCTTTGCAGTTTCCTCAGACAAATCTGCCCCACACCACTCTAAATTGTCACCTAACCGCAAGTTCACCTCGTGCTCTTTCCCTTTGTCACACTCAGCTCAAGCATCAAAAGGCTTTTATGATCTTTGGTACAAGGAGATATTTAAATGGGACTATTAAACCTTCCTTCTTCATTTTCAATGGGGATAACTGAACTTCACCTCATTGTTTTGTTTTGTTTTGTTTTGTTTTGTTTTGTTTTGTTTTGTTTTGTTTCCGGTACGCGGGCCTCTCACTGTTGTGGCCTCTCCCGTTGCGGAGCACAGGCTCTGGATGCGCAGGCTCAGCGGCCATGGCTCACGGGCCCAACCACTCCGCGGCACGTGGGATCTTCCCGGACCGGGGCACGAACCCATGTCCCCTGCATCGGCAGGCGGACTCTCAAGCACTGCGCCACCAGGGAAGCCCCCCACCTCATTGCTTTTATAAGAACACATTACTGGAGTTATGTTAGATTGTCTCACCATTTAATTTGTGTCCTTTTGCAGGGATTCAGTGGTGCTAGAGAAATTGATAGTGAATCTGCTGCACAGAAAGGTGTTTATTTTCAAAAATTTAATAACTGGGAATGAATGACATAGAGAAAGAAGCAAGGCCAACCCATTTTTATTTGATTTCCATAAAGATGGGGAGGGGGAAATGACAGACTATTAAATAAGAACTTTTGAATAAGAGCTTCTTTCATATTCACTTCTCACTCTTAAGCTCCAGGAAGGGAAGTGGAATCTGTTCTAGAATGTGAACAGTTTTCACGTGTGTCCCAAGAAATTCCACACACACAGCAGTCAGACCTAAGGGATCATTTCAGGAAACAGACGCCTTGGCAAGGACCTGAACACACAATTCTGGTGTCCTCGAAACTGAAAGGAGATGCTTAGCCACCCAAAAGCTTTCCCTAGTCAAAGCAACTTCTTCATAAAATGGAGGAAAACTAGGGCTTCCCTGGTGGCGCAGTGGTTGAGAGTCCGCGTGCTGATGCAGGGGACACGGGTTTGTGCCCCAGTCCGGGAAGATCCCACATGCCGCGGAGCGGCTGGGCCCGTGAGCCATGGCCACTGAGCCTGCGCGTCCAGAGCCTGTGCTCCGTAACGGGAGAGGCCACGACAGTGAGAGGCCCGCGTACCGCAAAAAAAAAAAAAAAAAAAAAATGGAGAAAAACTAGATGTGGGGCTGGTAGGATGGCAACAGTTGCTTTTCTTATAAAGATGCTCTTATATGAGCATCTCCGTGACAACACGAGCAAGCATCACGCATTCTCTCCCACCACCCAGAAGGCTGAGAAGCAGCATTTGGGATTGGAACCCACTCTAGGTTCTGCAGATGAGGAAATCTGGTCAGTTGTGGTTGCAGTTATTCTTCATTTCCCAAACTTGTCAAGTCCCCAGACCACAAGTTTCATTTCCAGCCTGTAGAGATTCTGTGTACCTCTCATCCTTCCCCGGTCCAGGGCTTCCTTATTTTGTAAAAAGTGGATGTACCCAGTACTATTAAACCAATTCAAGGGAGAGCAGTTTAAAGCAAGGGCTTTTAATCCAGAAAATGTCTCAGACCTCTTTGAGAATCCAATGCAAATTACAGACTTCTCCCCAGAAAAAGGAAATACACCCAGCATTTTACATAAAATTTAGGGAATTTATATATAGGCAAACCATTTTATTGTGCTTCGCTTAATTGCACTTCACAGGTACTGCATTTTTTACAAATTGAGGGATTGTGCCGACCCTGCATCAAGTCTACTGGCAACATTTTTCCAGAAGCATTTGCTCACTTTCTATCTCTGAGTCACACTTTGGAAATTCTCGAAATATTTCACACTTTTTCAATATTATTATATTTTTGTGGTGATCTGTGATCAGTGATCTTTGATGTTACTGTTGCAGAAAGATTAAAACTCACTGAAGGCTCAGATGATGGTTAACATTTTTTATGCATAAAGTATTTTTTAAAGTATGAACATTGTTTTTTAGACATAATGCTATTGCACACTTAATAGACTGCAGTATAGTGTAAACATTACTTTGATATGTACTGGCAAACAAGAAAACTTGTGTGACTCGCTGTTTTGTGATATTCACTGTATTGTGACAGTCTGGAACTGAACCCACAACACCTCTGAGGTGTGCCTGTACCCTTGAAAAGTCTGAAAAACTCTTTAATAAAAAGTCTTCAGTTTTAGGACAAAATTCTTAGCAAAAGATGAGTCGATAAAATGCCAAAAACAAGTTCAAAGGTAATATATTGAGCCAATTAATTATGCTTGATGTCAAAGTACTGATAAAACTGATTTTAAAATATATTACCTAAAACACGATTTGTTTTATTTGTATTATTATCTGCAAATGTGAATCAATACTGAGAGAGATTAAACCTTCATTAGCTGCCATTCAGGCTGAGGAGACCATATATTTATTTATCTGATTTATTTCAAATTTTTATCTGACTAAAATACTCTGAGAGTAAAAAACAACAGTAACAAAAACAAAGACAACAAAAAAACTCAACCCAGTTACGTTATACACAACGTTCAGACATGAAAATAAGCATTGACCGTGGGCTGTCGTTAGAATCAGGCTGGCACTACTGCACCATAGCGATTCCGGGGAGAAACTTCTCTTTTTCTTTGTTGCCACCCAAAGGAATATTTTAGAAAGATAAGTACAGAAAACACACACACACAATAAAAGACATCTGGGAAAGGGATAGAAGCGCTTATGAAACGAAAGCCCATTATATCTGATTGATGGACAATTATACAGTCCCCTGTTCAGCAAATACAGAAAAATCCACAATTATGACACCAATGTAAGCTTCTTAAAAGAAGGAGTCTTGTCTCCCTTGCTCCCTGACACCTAGAATAAATACCCGATACCTTGTGATGCTTCAACAGTTAGCTTCTGGATGATAAAAATCTACCACCCAATAAAGCTAGGGAAAAAAATCTACTAAAATTACTGTATTACCCTGGGTAAATCAATTGTTCTCTTGGCCTCAGTTTCTTCATCTAGAAAATGAGGAGGTAAAATGTGTCTTTTTTTAAACATATATATTTTTTATTGAAGTAGAGTTGATTTACAATGTTTCAGGTGTACAGCAAAGTGATTCAGGTATATATATATATGTATGTTCTTTTTACAGATTCTTTTCCATTATAGGTTATTACAAGGTATTGAGTATAGTCCCTATGTTATACAATAGGTCCTTGTTGTTTATTTTATATATAGTAACGTGTCTGTTAACTCCAAATTCAAAACTGGGTCCTTTTAAAGTCTTCTAATTTGCCAGTCTCTGGTTCTACTTAGCACACAGGCAATTTCTCCTCAAATGCAAGGCTATGATCATTTAAGCACAAGTTGGTACCTGCCCTGTGAAGACCCTGTGTGCACTGTGGATACTCACTAAAGAGAAACAGGCTTCTGGGGAGAACACTGCGGACAGCAGGGCGAGTCCCAGAGTCCCAGGCGAGGGCTTGGCTCCGTGGGGAAGAGGTGGCGTCCCATCTTACGAGATGTAGCCCAACTTCCTTCCTGTTTTCTTCTTGAAGTCTCAGCCTATAATTAAGTATCCCCTGGACTCAGCACCCTAGATTTCTCCACTGGTTCAACATGCCTGAAGCAGTAACACACTCTTAGTGTTTCCAGAATGTGCCATATGATATTTTCTCCATAACCTTTGAGGGAAAACGGACAAGCAAGTTTGGTTAATATATATATATATATATATTTTTTTTGCGGTACGCGGGCCTCTCACTGTCGTGGCCTCTCCCGTTGCAGAGCACAGGCTCCGGACGTGCAGGCTCAGCGGCCATGGCTCACGGGCCCAGCCGCTCCACGGCATGTGGGATCTTCCCGGACCGGGGCACGAACCCGCGTCCCCTGCATCGGCAGGCAGACTCTCAACCACTGCGCCACCTGGGAAGCCCCCTGGTTAAATATTTTTGAAGTAACTTTGTTTAAATGCATCTATTAATTCTTTAAGTAGTTTGTGTTCTTACATGACAACATGTTAGTCAACCCAGATATGGGGTGGGTGGAATATTTTCACTCTTGTGAAAAAGTATTAGAAATTACAGCTCCTCTTTAAAATATTTCTCTGGGTTTCTTGTCCCCCTCAGGGAAGTTACTCTCAGACTTCAACACACATAAAAATCACTTGGAGTGCTTATTAAGAATGCAGATACCTAGGGTCTACCCCCAGATATGGATCTGGACAGAGCCTAGGAAATCACCTTTTAGCTATTACCATAGCAATTCCAATGCACATGTTCCCCAGAACCACATTGTATATCTCCCTCTAGAGAGGACACCTATAAAATAATCCTGTGTCCGTTTCTTTATTTTCCGCTATAATCCCTTCATCTGTGATATTTTTGCGCCCTCTAGTGGATGATTTCACTCAGCAAACTTTTTCTGTATTACAAATGCCTTGCTCAAAACTTTTAGGAAATTCCATCTCTCGTGAACTCCTTGAAACAGTGGGAAATCAAGAAAAGGCTCATAAGAAAAATTGCTTCAAGGAACATGAGATTCATATATATTTAGATATACATTTAATGTGTAATATACATACATATTATATAGGGAAAAATTTAATCCTGATCAAGTTGGCTGAACATGGCTAATCTGTTTTATTAAAAGATTTTAGAAACCTTGGATTTACTGGCCACAGTATTTTTAGGCCATTTATACCTGTAAGATTAATATTGTCACACACCAGTTTCCTAATACACTCCTTCCAGCAAATCAGTACGATAACTTGGATCTTCCTGACTGCTCCCTGCTGGGCATCTCTTTAGAACCTACTGGCCCTTCCGACACCTCTCGTGTTGGCTTCTACGTTCGACAGCTCTTTTCAAGATCCTGAAAGCTCTGGATGTGTTTTGCACATTGTGGCTTTCATCTCACTGAAGAACTTTGCTTACTGATGCTATCACTTCCAGAGTCACAAATTCAGTTGCCCACAGGCACCAAGCAGGTGACACAGATGAGTGGGTGGGCAGGGTGTAAACCAAAGACTGGTGGAGACTAAAGCAAACTGAGTTTGTTACATTTCAAGGAATTCAAGAATAATTATAATTTTATAAAGCCCACTATGGGCCTAATTAAACATCTGTGAATTGCATGAAACTTTGTTTCATAAGCCAGCTAAAGATCCCTGATTTACTTGACGGCTTACGAAGTGCTAACTGTGTATGGATATTATGCTCATATAATTCTAACCACAACCCTTTACAAGGGATAGTTTCACATCCCAGTTGTACCATCCAGGAAACGAGGGCTTAGGAGGTAGTTTCCTCGCCCCAAGTCAGACAGGTGAGGTTCCCTGGCCCAGGCTCTAATCCACCGTGCCAGACCTGAGTCTGCATCCTGTCACTTCACTCCAGGGCCTCTCTGAGCAGCGGGCTTCCAGCCTTTTCCACCTGAATGTCCCAATGTGCTCCCCTCCCACCACCTCGGACCCCCTGCTTCCCGCCCAGACCCCCTGCTACCCAGGCTCTTCGCAACCTCTTTTGTTCCCTTGGCCTCTGATTCTACTGGTGTCTTTGCATTTGGGCAGTTTCTCATCAGGTAGCTGACGCCTCTCTAAACCAGCACTGGGATGGTAACTTATTATCCCATTGCAAATGAATGTGACAAGCATGTCAGTATAATATATTTGTACTGCTATTGTTTTAAATAGGTGCACGTTTTCCTCAAGTTTTAAAATGATATTTCAGTAATGCTCGGATTTTTGTTACAAGTGGAATTGGCCCTACTATAACACCCCCTACCTTTCTACTCAATGGAACCGTTCCAGGTACCACTGTGAATCCTGTAAAAAGATGGGAGATCTCTGGGTAAAGCCCTGTTGTGTCAGCTGGCGTCAAAACATGTTTTTGAAAAGCAAACAGTAAGAGTCATTATGTATAGAAATCCAAGTGAATTACCTTTGAGGAAAAAGAGCCATTTCTTTACTTATCCATTCTCAGGTAGCCGCTTGGGTTTTACGATCCCGAAGGCAGAACAGCAGCCCTGGGGCATCTTTCCCACCAGGCTGCCTCTCGTGGATTACATTACTTGGGGAAGACACAGTTATAACCGCACGCTCGCATCAGTGCTGTAGTTTATGTGGAATATTTGAGTCCCTTTAACCTTCTGTGAAAACTGTCACCGAAAACAGTATTTCTTTAGGTGGCTTTAACATAACATTTTGATTGAATTTCCAGACAAAAAGAATGAGAAGTTACTGGGACATACATTGCAACCTGTGATATATATTCTCCAGTCCTAACAATAAAGGGTGTATTGTTGTGCAGTCTTTCAACAAGAGAGTCCACCTAGGATATGCACAGTAATTCATTCACTTGCCCTTCTTTGTATAAACAGTCAACAAAAACAAACTGTATTTCTCTGCTATGAGAGACAATATTCAGAAAAATCTATTTGTACTTGGAAAATAGATGGGGGTGGGGCGCTTTGACTGCCTTAATTCTGCAAAATGACCAAATCCCAACTCATCCCCACCCCCCAGTGATGGTATCAACATGAAGGTAAAAGCAACCAGAGTGGGCTTCCCTGGTGGCGCAGTGGTTGGGAGTCCACCTGCCGATGCAGGGGACACGGGTTCGTGCCCCGGTCTGGGAAGATCCCACATGCCGCGGAGCGGCTGGACCCGTGAGCCATGGCCACTGAGCCTGCGCGTCCGGAGCCTATGCTCCGCAACGGGAGAGGCCACAACAGTGAGAGGCCCGCATACCGCAAAAAAAAAAAAAAAAAGCAACCAGAGTCTCACTGGCTGAGGTGCCGTGGTGCTGCAGGGTCCAAGTTATGATAACCATTTGTTGAATTCTTTCCAAGTGCCTGATACCCTTCTCACTATGTGCATTAACTCACTTAAACTTGACCCTGTACTGTAGTACTATTCTTTTTTTAATTGGAGTATAGTAGAGTTGATTTACAATGTTGTGCTGGTTTCTGGTGTACAGCAAAGTGATTCAGTTATACATATACATATGTATCCTTTTTCACATTCTTTTCCATGATGGTTTATTGCAGGATATTGAATATTGTTCCCTGTGCTGTACAGTAGGACATTGTTGTTTATCGATTTCATAGATAAAATATGGTAACCATAATTCTGTTTTCCATGACTGTGAGTCGGTTTCTGTCTTATAAATAAGTTCATTTGTATCACTTTTTAGATTCTACATATAATCATATATCATATGATATTTGTCTTTTTCTTTCTGGCTTAGTACGATAATCTCTAGGTCCATCCATGTTGCTGCAAATGGCGTAATTTCATTCTTTTTTATGGTTAATTCCATTGTGTATCTGTACCACATCTTCTTTATCCATTCATCTGTCAGTGGACACTTAGGTTGCTTCCATGGCTTGGCTATTGTAAATAGTGCTGGTATGCACATCAGGGTGCATGTGTCTTTTCGAATTAGCATTTTCTCCAGCTATATTCTCAGGAGTGGGATTGCTGGATCAGATGGCAACCTATTTTTAGTTTTTTGAGGAAACTTCATACTTTTCTCCATAGTGGCTGCTGTAGATACTATTCTTATCACCATTTTACAGGTAAGGAAATGGAAGGACAGAGGATTAAAGTAACCCAGCCCAGGGCACACAGCACGTAGTGGCAGAGCCCTCATTTTTAGCAGACATGCTTGGAGCACGGACCAAGTGTGCTCTCGGTGATGGAGTCAGTGAGGTCTGGTATGTGTGCTGGGACCTTACCTGCCCAGAGGCTTCTGTTAGACAGCCAAGGCTGAAAACTACTTCTACTTATAAGGACTCCCAGAGCTGAAGAATCTGTGTTATTATTCCCTCCATGTCCAGGTAATACCCATTACTCAGTAGTTCCGGATGCCAAGGGTGGTAGCAAATGAAGCCATTGATTCCATGTTCCCAAGTATTCCTCTTCTTTGTGGAAAATTTGTAAACCACTTTTCAGTAAGACCGCCACTTGCTTGCAGTGTTATCTTTCCTGCCCTGCATGTCAATGACTACCTCCCCCAACTCCAGATCAACATAGGCTCCAAATGTCGTGCAATCAGAGCTGGCAATCCCATAGTTACATTTCAGCGGGAGACTTCACAAGTTCACTGCACGTGCCCACACGCACTGTTCCTGCTCGCGAGTTCTTTGGATGTGTGTCCCAGACCCTGCTGCAGCGTGAGGCCATTTCCTCTTGTCCTGTTACCATGGGAAATGGAGGAGCTGCATTCAATCAGAAATGTATAATACCCCTTCACGTGGGACCATGCATAAATGATGCTAAGTAGTAATTATTGGTGGACAAAAAGGGAACAACACTATGGGGGGGGGAGAGTTTTTCCAGGAGATTGCGGTAGACCCACAGAACATTTATGGATGTCACATTTGAGGTTTTCACTCTTAGCAAGAAAACCAGGCAGTCTGTGTACCTGGTTATTTGTAATTCTGTTGAGGGACCAGCTCGCATCGTGTACACTTTCTGACTGGTGTCCATTGTGAGACGTCTAGAGGCTTAGATTTTGGTTTGTTCATGTGGGCGCCCAGGCACTGAGCCACGTCAGCCAAATGGCCTCCTCCTTTGGTTAATGTCACACTGACAAGTCCCATGTTGATCCTGATGCTCCTAGGGAAGCTCTTTAAGAACCTCTGCCCCATAGATAAACAAGGTCCCACTGTATAGCACAGGGAACCATATTCAATATTCTGTGATAAACCATAATAGAAAAGAATATTAAAAAAGGAATGTGTATATATGTATAACTGAGTCACTTTGCTGTACCACAGTAATTAACACAACGTTGTAATTCAACTATACTTCAACAAAAAATACATTAAAAAAGCATTCTCATTAGGCAGTGCTTTTGAATTTATATTTTAGGACAGAAGGCAAATACAAGTAATTTAAATTAGAAAACTTGATCAGTTTCATCTCGCTAGAGCAAACGGTGAATTTCACAGAAACAGTATCTGCGTCAATTTTGGCTCCAATTTGGAAGTCTTTTCAGAACGATCTAATTGTATATTTCTAAGTTGAATAACGGAGTTCTGTTCAATTCTCTCTATCGTTGAGGGGTCTGGATAAGGGACCTAAGGCTAAGGACGGTATACAGGTGCCAGAGACCCAGGGATCCTGTAAAGGGAAGCGAGGTCCCAGGCGCTAAGATTGTGAAGCTGGTGTTGCAGGTGAAGGGAACGAGCGGGCCGAGGAGGGCAAGGGCTGGCGAGGAAAGAGGCCCAGGCGCTCAAGGCGGTCTCCCCTCCCGCCCTGCTGCGTCTGCTCACTTCCACCAGCTCCTCTGAGACCCCCTGCAGAGACGTGTCCGCTTAAAACTGAGCACCCAGGAGGCTCCCTCCCCTTAATGCTCCACAGGTCGGGGGGGTTTCACAACAGACACGTGGTCTGTGGGCATAAGCATCCATTACTTTATAAAACTGGGCAGGGAAGCCCGCTGCAATGTGCATTTGTGCAGATTAGCGCTGTGCTATCACAAAATCTTTTGCGAACTGATGGTGTTGAATTTTAGCATCCCAAATAATAAATTAGTATTTGCCCTTTCGTGACAACTTTGTTAAAATAAGATTTCTATCTTTGCCTTCTCGATCCACTTCTCACTGGGGGGCTTGCGAAACTTATTCAAACTTTGTATATAAACCTGAAAGTACAAAAATGTGGACGAACGTTTTATGAAATTGATGACGTTTCAGTGAATGCCTGGTGCTGGGTATCGTGTGCAGTGATATGATCGTCCGGAGGAGGGCGCTGTGGTACCGCGTTTACTCGTGTGCTGTCTGGTGAATTCCTGAGTGGTCCCTGAGAGGATTTGTAAAGAAAAATAGCAACGTTTGCTGGTCCTTTTACACTCCACTTCTTAAAACGCTGCTGAGATTAGGAAGTGACAGCTTCAGAGCTTCTATTGTCTGGAACTAAAAGGAGTTTGGTTCATCCCTGTCAGCCCCGCTGATATTTTTCTATTTGAGGCTCATTACTTCTGAAGAATGTGTTTCAGCCACTTCATCAAAACGCTCCTTAGATTGAAGAAGATTCACTTTTTTTTTTTTTTTTTTGCGGTACGCGGGCCTCTCACTGCTGTGGCCTCTGCCGTTGCAGAGCACAGGCTCCTGACGCACAGGCTCGGCGGCCATGGCTCACGGGCCTAGCCGCTCCGCGGCATGTGGGATCTTCCCGAACCGGGGCACGAACCCGTGTCCCCTGCATTGGCAGGTGGACTCTCAACCGCTGCGCCACCAGGGAAGCCCGAAGATTCACTTTTTAAGCGTTTTTCCCAAAGCCAGACTTACAAGTGAGGGTTGATTTGGTATGAATATTTTAGTATGAAGGTATCGCCATCTGCTTGGAACGTTTAGGAAATTTGAACATGTAAAGCTGCCCTTCTGCACCATCCTGCACTTTCTATCTGGTTATACTGGAGTCTGAGGTAATCCAAGAAATAGTTATTAAATCACAAAATGCTGTTGCCAAGCAATAATGTTCTGTTCTATTATCACACAAATTATTCAGATTAACATAATCAATAACAAAATGAAATTTTAAAAATCTTTCACACCTATGATGTGAAGTTTTGATAAAAGCTAAGATGCACATCCTGAAATCTTCTCAATTCAATACTGATTAAAAATAGATTTTAGATTGAAGCATCTGGTTTCCCCATAGCTTCATCACTAAGATTTTTCCATTATTTAGTTAGAATAATATATAACGTATGGTTTGTTGGAAAAGAAAGTCCAAGATGAGGTACGAATGGTTAGTTGGCTCTAACCTACTCTGTAAGGAAAACTCTGTGATGACTAACCGGCCAGCAAGAGAGGAACGGATAGTGTTTGTAAATAAAACATTTATTTTTCTAAAATGTTTAAGAAGCTTTCTAGAGGGTCATGATCAGACTCTAAGCATTGTGCTCTCTCACAAAGAAGTGATAGGACCTTCACATTCAGACCGGAAGGGAAGTTAGGAGGTTTCCATTTGATCCTATCAGGAATGGCATTTGACAGCCAGGAGCAGAGGCCTGAGAAATAATGGCTCAGTCAGACGGGGCTTTCTTTCCCTCGCATATGACAGGCAGCTGGGAGTGAGCTGTGGTCGACTGGCTGAGGTCTCTCCGATTCTCAAGACTTTTCCTCAAGGTTTGTACGATGACTGTTGGGGCTTTTACCATTAATTAGGAATTCCTAATTAATAGCAAAGGAGAGAAAATGAAGGAGGAAGGGGCAATTCCTATGTCAGGAAGACAAAAACTCAGCATCCCGGGAGATAGCCACTCACATCTCACCGGTAGGAAACAGTCCTTGTCACCTCTGCCAGGAAGGTGGGAAAGTAGCTTCAGCTGGCACAGTGCCAACCCTCAGAGGCTTAGTCTGTTAATGCAGGAGAAGGAGAGGAGTGTATTCTCCACCACACCTGTCACATCTCTGACTCTAAGGAAGATGAGGCACCTGGGCCCGGAAAGACCGAAGGCTTCACCCATGTCTCAGAGCTGGTGGCAGAGCCAGGGCTTCATGGAGCATGATGGTGGGGTGGGATGGGAAAGGAGTGTCTTCTGAAGCTCTAAGAATTCTGCTTTAGCAAGAGCATAACAGGTAAGGAATGTGACGACTCATAGCAGCACTATTCACACTACTAGCCAAGATATGGAAGCAACCTAAATGTCCATCGACAGAGGAGTGGGTAACGAAGATGTGATATATCATACACACACACGCAATGGAATACTACTCAGCCACAGAAATAATGCTGTTTGCAGCAACGTGGATGGACCTAAAGATTATCATACTAAGTGAAGTCAGTCAGACAGACAAATATAATATCACTTATATGTGGAATCTAAAAAAAGATACAAATGGACCTATCTACAAAACAGAAATAGACACAGAAATAGAAAACAAACTTTTGGTCACCAAAGGGGATAGGGTGGGAGAATGGATAAATTAAGAGTTTGGTATGACTGATTCGCTTTGTTGTGGGGCAGAAACTAACACACCATTGTAAAGCAATTATACCCCAATAAAGATGTTAAAAAAAAAAAAAAAGAGTTTGGGATTAACAGATACACACTACTATATAGAAAACAGATAACAAGGACCTACTATATATCACAGGGAGCTATTATATCTTGTAATAATCTATAATGGAAAAGAATCTGAAAAAGAATATATATATACATTTACATATATATAAAACAATCACTTTGCTGTACACCTGAAACTAACACAATATTGTAAATCAACTATACTTCAATTTTTAAGAAAAAAGAATGTAAAGAATCATGGATTACTGAAATAATCCATGATTAATAAGATCATAGTGGTTTGATTTTCCTATAGAAATATGCAAAGAAAAATAAAGATCAAATCCTAACACAGTAATCAAGTGATAGTGTCACTGTCAACACATTAAAATTTTGTTTGGTAGCAAAAATTTCATTTGAGAGCTTATTACTTCAAAGTAAATAATGGAGATGTTCCCTCATGTAATCCTTGACTTCTTACTATAAACACTGTGGCCCTCCCCCTTTCGAAGGCTGAGGGGGCAGCCCTCAACTTTCTGAGGAGTGTGACTTGGGGACAGTGGTTGTGACAGTAGTGGCAGCAGAAAAGCAAGGCTGCTCTGGAAGGGGTTGCAGCTGACCACCTCCCATTGCCAGGAGGATAAAATTTGTCTTCTAGAAGAGTTGTGAACAGATGTTGACTTTCTCTCACAGATACCATTCAAATACTTGTTAAGTTGACACATTCAAGAATGCAACACTCTATCAGGTTATGTATTAATCCAAGAAGAGACTATGTATTACTGCTTATAACCTAGGACCACAGAGAAGTAATATGCAGACACCTGAGTGGAAATGATTTCTGAAAATTGTACAGTATAAAACTGGCCCCTTTGTGTTACAGACAAGGGAACTTAACAGGGTAGCAAACCAGGAATGACCTAATTTAATTCATTTGGAGAATAGGAATTTTTTTTTCATTTTAATGTATGCTTAAGTTATTATAACTCCACAGGTTATGATTTCAGATCTTTTCAAACACAAAGACTTATGTATTATAGTGTCATCTAAATGACAGCTCTTCAGTGTTTTCCCTCAATTCACGATTTATGCCTGGGGTATAAATGGGGAGCAACATTTACGGGTTGGGGATTCAGTTGTGTGTGATTCATTTGTAATTGCAGTGGGAGAAACTGCAGATGACCAGGAGTGAGAGGAGGAAGATATTCTGCTCTGTCACCTTCCACGTCATTGCCATCACCTGCGTGGTCTGGTCTTTGTACGTGTTGATTGATCGGACAGCGGAGGAAATCAAGCAAGGCAATGATAATGGTAAGAGCATGTGTCCATTCTCTTTCCCTCGTGGATCCCGAGACAGGCAGGGAAGATGTTTCCGAGAGCATGTTGGGTGCATGAGCAACACCCAGTACTGGCGACGGAGTCTGCTCCAGTTACGTTATTTTATTTATTTATTTATTTTAAATCCCACATTTGTTTATTTTTTTGGCTGTGTCGGGTCTTCGTTTCTGTGCGAGGGCTTTCTCTAGTTGTGGCAAGCGGGGGCCACTCTTCATCACGGTGCGCAGGCGTCTCACCATCGCGGCCTCTCGTTGCGGAGCACAGGCTCCAGATGCGCAGGCTCAGTAGTTGTGGCTCACGGGCCTAGTTGCTCCGTGGCATGTGGGATCAGACCAGGGCTCGAACCCGTGTCCCCTGCATTGGCAGGCAGACTCTCAACCACTGCGCCACCAGGGAAGCCCTCCGGTTATGTTATTGATGACCGCTCGGACTATAAAGCACTGAGCACACAGGGTTCCCAAGCTGAGAAATAAGATTTATCAAGTAAACCTTAGTGGGGGAGAAATATACAGAGGCCATGCACCACTTTAGGCTTTTCAAGGAGCTGGTAAGTATCAGGTTCTGCCTGATGGGAAGAGGCAAACAGCGGTAAAAATAGAAGGTCTTTCATTGTATTTAATTCAGCCCAGTTGGCTTCTTGTAACACACAAATAAGATGGCAGTTAGCAGAGATGTGGTACAGCTTATTGATTGGCACGCTGTAATTTGATAGAGTAGGTTAACACTGCAGTTTGAAATATTTGCTGCGCTGAGTTTGACAGTGAAGGATGGTATGGAGTCTGCAAAGCGAGATGTCTTAAAACCACTGAGGCATGTTGTAACATTTTCAATGGGTAGGTCCTTCAAAACGGGAGCAAAAATGGCTTATCTTCACCTCCGTACCCAGTTCTGTTTCCCAGCAGGTTCTGCTGGCTTTTAGCCTGTAGCCTAAATCATAGCAGGTGAAACAGTGAGGAATATTCCCCTAGCCTCCCCCTGGGGGGGGAATATATATATTATATAGAAAACCAGCAGTGAATTTGGAAGGAGAACTTGTTCAGATGATAACACTAAGTCTGTGTCTCCCTCAAGAAAAGAAGGTGAAAGAAAGAACAAGATGAGAGGCAGTGAGGGAAAGAAGGAAGGAGGAAAAGAATTTTTTAAAGGAGAGGTTTCTGTCTTCTGTGTCTCTTTGTTGGGAGTCACAAAAGCGGGGGGGGGGGCCCTTCTCGTGCTCCTTGGGTGCTGCTTCTGGGCAGAACAGGGCTGGGCTCAAAAGGACCAGGACCCCAGACCCCCCAGGATGTGTTTTATGTAGCTGGAGCATGTGTGTGGCAGGAGTTCTCCAGAGACAGTGTCCTCTTCTGTTTTTGTTTTGCGGTATGCGGGCCCCTCACCGTTGCAGCCTCTCCCGCTGTGGAGCACAGGCTCCGGACGTGCAGGCTCAGCAGCCATGGCTCACGGGCCCAGCCGCTCCGCGGCACGTGGGACTCTCCCGGACCGGGGCACGATCCCGTGTCCCCTGCATTGGCAGGCGGACTCTCAACCACTGCGCCACCAGGGAAGCCCATACCATACACTTTTTAAAGTTATTTTCAGGTTTTTAAAAATATTTATTTTGGGCTGCGTCAGGTCTTCGTTGCAGCACGTGAGATCTTTCGTTGCGGCATGTGGGCTCTTCATTGCGGCACGCAGGCTTCTCTCTAGTTGTGGCACATGAGCTCCAGAGCGTGTGGGCTCAGTAGTTGCACCACGCAGGCTTAGTTACCCTGCGGCATGTGGGATCTTAGTTCCCCGATCAGGGATCGAACCGGCATCCCATGCACTGGAAGACGGATTCTCAACCACTGGACCACCAGGAAAGTCCCTATTTTCAGTTTCTTAAAAGCAAGTGAAAATGAGATAGCTTTTATCTTCGGTGTTCAGAGCTTCTGAAATAGGAAGCAAGATCTTTATCACAAAGCAGTCCCCGTGGTTATTCCTACAGAGTCACTGACCAGAGGGACAGCTCCTGACCTGGGTAATTTCAAATGGGACCATGGTGACTTTTGTAAAAGTTTTTTAGTAGAAGACTCTCTGCACTTAAGTTCAAGTTGTATTTAACACCTAACTTCCCAAAGTGCACATTTTCAGGTAGTGTGGGCATCTGTGTGAGTTATTATTTTAATCTTCCTTTGGCATTGGAACAGGGGGCGCTGATCCTGAGTTGGCTTTTAAAGTTTTGGAAAAAACTGCATAATTTAAAAGTCAAAATATTTTAAATCCCTCTTGAAAACATTTGAGGAGGAACAAATTGCCTTCTTTAACCAGAGTGGAGGTCGAATATAAAACAGCATCTTCTGAGCTGTAATAACAGGAAAAGAAAACTAAATACATGGTACTTGAAACTTTAACTCCCTAAGTTATCCATGTTGCCAACTCTAATTTGGGAGAACAATTACTCCTCCTGTCTTTCTTTACATATTCTAGAGGAATGCTCCAGGGTACTTATCTGTGTGCTGAAAACAAAACAAAAGTTCATGCTGTCTTTTATTTGTTTAGTTATTTTTGGCTGCATTTTGTCTCCGTTGCTGCACACGGACTTTCTAGTTGTGGTGAGCAGGGGCTACTCTTCGTTGTGGTGCACAGGCTTCTCATTGCGGTGGCTTCTCTTGTTGTGGAGCACAGGCTCTAGGCACACGGGCTCAGTTGTGGTTCGCAGGCTCCAGAGTGCAGGTCAGTAGTTGTGGCGCACGGGCTTAGTTGCTCCACGGCATGTGGATCTTCCTGGACAAGGGCTCAAACCTGTGTCCCCTGCATTGTCAGGCAGATTCTTAACCACTGCGCCACCAGCAAAGCCCCATGCTGTCTATTAAAGGGACTATAGATGTTAGGGCTGCCGCAGGACCATTTAAATGCATAGAAGCGAGGGACTAGAATAAGAAATTGATTTTGTCTCACTCCCCTGTGAGCCTCCGAGAACATCCAGGGCTGTGCCGTGCCTACTGGCTGTTAACATTTCTTTGAGAATGTCTTAAAAATCACTTCCCTGCCATCCATATAATATTCGCCTTTTCAGCAACGTTGCTTAAACATTCCTTTTTAACGTAATTACACATGCTCTTATTGTTCACAACGCCAAAGTGGTAAACACCAACTTGGGCAAATGATCAGAAGGACAGGGTCTCTTTTTGCCTTGGTCATGTGCTAGTTATCTTCAACAAAATAATTATCACTCAGAAGCTTGCTTTTCTCATTTGTTGACTAAATTGGACTGAATATTCTCCAAACTTTCTATGATTCATTTTTCAAAACCACCAAAAACACCATGAACTTGCCCTTGCATCAGATAAATGGAAACAAGGTGTTTAGGGCTTCCCTGGTGGTGCAGTGGGTAAGAATCCACCTGCCAATCAGGGGACACGAGTTCGAGCCCTGGTCCGGGAAGATCCCACATGCCGCAGAACTAAGCCCGTGCACCGCAACTACTGAGCCTGCACTCCAGAGGCCGCGAGCCACAACTACTGAAGCTCCTGCACCTAGATCCCATGCTCTGAAACAAGAGAAGCCACCGCAATGAGAAGCCTGCGCACCAGAACGAAGAGTAGCCCCTGCTCAAAACAACTAGAGACCACGAACAGCAACAAAGACCCAACGCAGACAAAAATAAATAAATTTATAAAAAAACAAAACAAAAAAACCCCACATACTAAATTATTTTTAAAAAAAGAAACAAAGTGTTTATACAAATTGTACATGTATCATTCATGTTTACTCACAATAAAAATTACCATTAAAACTAGTTAAGGGGAGAGAGAGACCTTCAAGATGGCTGAAAAGTAAGACGCGGAGATCACCTTCCTCCCCACAGATACACCAGAAATACATCTACACGTGGAACAACTCCTACAGAACACCTACTGAACACTGGCAGAAGACCTCAGACCTCCCAAAAGGCAAGAAACTCCCCACGTACCTGGGTAGGGAAAAGAAAAAAGAAAACAGAGACAAAGGAATAGGGACGGGACCTGCATCTCTGGGAGGGAGCTGTGAAGGAGGAAAAGTTTCCACACGTTAGGAGCCCCTTCGCAGGGCGGAGACTGCGGGTGGCGGAGTGGGGGGAGCTTCAGAGCCGCAGAGGAGAGAACAGCAACAGGGGTGCGGGGAGAGATTCCCGCACAGAAGATTGGTGCCGACAGGCACTCACCAGCCCGAGAGGCTTGTCTGCTCACCTGCTGGGGCGGGTGGGGCTGGGAGCTGAGGCTCGGGCTTCGGTCGGAGCGCCTGGAGAGGACTGGGGTGGCGGCGTGAACACAGCCTGCAGGGGGTTACTGCGCCACAGCTAGCCGGGAGGGAGTCCGGGAAAATGTCTGGACCTGCCGAAGAGGCAAGAGACTTTTTCTTACCTCTTTGTTTCCTGGTGCGCGAGGAGAGGGGATTAAGAGCGCTGCTTAAAGGAGCTCCAGACACGGGTGCGAGCTGCGGCTATCAGCGCGGACACCAGAGACAGACATGAGATGCTAAGGCTGCTGCTGTCACCACCAAGAAGCCTGTGTGCGAGCACAGGTCACTTTCCACACCTCCCCTCCCAGAAGCCTGTGCAGCCCACCACTGCCAGGGTCCCGTGATCCAGGGACAACTTCCCCAGGAGAACACACGGCACGCCTCAGGCTGGTGCACTGTCACGCCGGCCTCTGCTGCCACAGGCTCACCCCGCATCCATACACCTCCCTTCCCCCAGCCTGAGTGAGCCAGAGCCCCCGAATCAGCCGCTCCTTTAACCCCGTCCTGTCTGAACGAAGAACAGACGCCCTCCAGCGACCTACATGCAAAGGCGGGTCCAAATCCAAAGCTGAACCCCAGGAGCTGTGCAAACAAAGAAGAGAAAGGGAAATATCTCCCAGAAGCCTCAGGAGCAGCGGATTAAATCTCCATCAACTTGATGTACCTGCATCTGTGGAATACATGAATAGAAACACAGGCACTAGTCCCCTCCACCAGGAAGCCTACATAACCCACTGAACCAACCTTAGCCACTGGGGGCAAACACCAAAAACAATGGGAACTATGAACCTGCAGCCTGCAAAAAGGAGACCCTAAACAGAGTAAGTTAACCAAAATGAGAAGACAGATAAAAACATAGCAGATGAAGGAGCAAGGTAAAAACCCACCAGACCAAACAAATGAAGAGGAGGTAAGCAGTCTACCTGAAAAAGAATTCAGAGAAATGATAGTAAAGATGATCCAAAATCATGGAAATACAATGGAGAGAATACAAGAAACGTTTAACAAGGACCTAGAAGAATTAACGAGCAAATACACAATGATGAACAACACAGTAAGTGAATTAAAAATTATCTAGAAGGGGCATCCCTGGTGGCACAGTGGTTGAGAGTCCGCCTGCTAATGCAGGGGACACGGGTTCATGCCCTGGTCTGGGAAGATCCCACATGCCGTGGAGTGGCTGGGCCCGTGAGCTATAGCCACTGAGCCCGCGTGTCTGGAGCCTGTGCTGTGCAACAGGAGAGGCCACGACAGTGAGAGACCTGCGTACTGCAAGCAAAAAAAAAAAATTCTCTAGAAGGAATCAATAGCAGAATAAGTGAGGCAGAAAAACAGATAAGGGACCTGGAAGATAAAATAGTGGAAATAACTACTGTAAGAATGAAAAGAATTGAGGACAGTCTTAGAGACCTCTGGGACAACATCAAACACACCAACATAAGAAGAAGAGAAAAAGAAAGGGACTGAGAAAATATTTGAAGAGATTATAGTTGAAATATGGTAAAGGAAATAGTTAATCAAGTCCAGGAAGTGCAGAGAGTCCCATACAGGATAAATCCAAGGAGAAACACGCCAAGACACATATTAATCAAAGTATCAAAAATTAAATACAAAGAAAAGATATTAAAAGTAGCAAGGGAAAAACAACAAATAATATACAAGGGAATCCCCATAAGGTAAACAGCTGACCTTCAGCAGAAACTCTGCAAGCGGGAAGGGAGTGGCAGGACATATTTAAAGTGATGAAAGGGAAAAACCTATAACCAAGATTACCTAGAAAGGATCTCATTCAGATTCGATGGAGAAATTAAAACCTTTACCAACAAGCAAAAGCTAAGACAATTCAGTGCCACTAAACCAGCTTTACAACAAATGCTGAAGGAACTTCTCTATGCAGGAAACACAAAAGAAGGAAAAGACCTACAATAACAAACCCAAAACAATTAAGAAAATGGGAATAGGAACATACATATTGATAATTACCTTAAATGTAAATGGACTAAATGCTCACACTGAAAGATACAGATTGGCTGAATGAATACAAAAACAAGACCCATATGTTTGCTGTCTACAAGAGACCCATTTCAAACCTAGGGACAAATAGAGACTGAAAGTGAGGGGATGGAAAAAGATATTCTGTGCAAGTGGAAATCAAAAGAAAGCCTGAGTAGCAATTCTCGTATCAGACAAAACAGACTTTAAAATAAAGACTATTAGAAGAGACAAAGAAGGACACTACATAATGATCAAGGGATCGATCCAAGAAGAAGATATAACAATTGTAAATATTTATGCACCCAACATAGGAGCACCTCAATATATAAGGCTAATGCCAACAGCCATCAAAGGGGAATCGACAGTAACACATTCATAGTAGGGAACTTTAACACCCCACTTTCACCAATGGACAGATCATCCAAAATGAAAGTAAAGAAGGATAAAGAAGGAAACACAAGCTTTAAATGATGCATTAAACAAGAAGGACTTAATTGATATTTATAGGACATTCCATCCAAAAACAACAGAATACACATTTTTCTCAAGTGCTCATGGAACATTCTCCAGGATAGATCATATCTTGTGTCACAAATCAAGCCTTGGTAAATTTAAGAAAACTGAAATTGTATCAAGTATCTTTTCTGACCACAACACTATGAGACTAGACATCAATTACAGGGAAAAAAATCTGTAAAAAATACAAACACATGGAGGCTAAACAATACACTACTAAATAAGCAAGATATCACTGAAGAAATCAAAGAGGAAATCAAAAAATACCAAGAAAGAAATGACAATGGAAACAAAATGACCCCAAACCTATGGGATGCAGGAAAAATACAATCACACCTCAAGAAACATGAAAAATCTCAATAAACTACCTAAACTTACACCTACAGCAATTAGAGAAAGAAAAACAAAAAAAACCCCAAAGTTAGCAGAAGGAAAGAAATCATAAGATCAGATCAGAAATAAATGGAAAAGAAATGAAGGAAATAATAGCAAAGATCAATAAAACTAAAAAGTGGTTCTTTGAGAAGATAAACAAAATTAGTAAACCATTAGCCAGACTTATCAACTGACACTGCAGAAATACAAAGGATCATGAGAGATTACTACAAGCAACTATATGGCAGTAAAATGGACACCCTGGAAGAAATGGACAAATTCTTAGAAAAGCACAACATTCAGATACTGAACCTGGAAGAAATAGAAAATATAAACAGACCAGTCACAAGCACTGAAATTGAGACTGTGATTAAAAATCTTCCAACAAACAAAAGCCCAGGACCCGATGGCTTCACAGGCAAATTCTATCAAATATTTAGAGAAGAGCTAACACCTATCCTTCTCAAACTCTTCCAAAATGTGACGGAGGAACACTCCCAAATTCATTCTATAAGTTCACCATCACCCTGATACCGAAACCAGACAAAGTTATGATAAAAAAAACCCTCCAGAAAGGCATAGAGGGAACTTACCTCAACATAATACAGGCCATATATGACAAACCCACCGCCAACTTCATTCTCAATGGTGAAAAACTGAAAGCATTTCCACTAAGATCAGGAACAAGACAAGGTTGCCCGCCCATTCTCCCCACTATTATTCCACATAGTTTTGGAAGTTTTAGCCACAGCAATCAGAGAAGAAAAGGAAATAAAAGGAATCCAAATCGGAAAAGAAGAAGTAAAGCTGTCACTGTTTGCAGATGACATGATACTATACATAGAGAATCCTAAAGATGCTACCAGAAAACTACTAGAGCTAATCAATGAATTCGGTAAAGTTGCAGGATACAAAATTAATGCACAGAAATCTTGCATTCCTATACACTAATCTGAAAGGAGAAAAAAAACCTATATGCAGAAAACTACAAGACACTGATGAACGAAATTAAAGATGATACAAATAGATGGAGAGATATACCATGTTCTTGGAAAGGAAGAATCAACATTGTGAAAATGACTCTACTACCCAAAGCAATCTACAGATTCAACGCAATCCCTATTAAGCTACCACTGGCATTTTTCACAGAAGTAGAACAAAAAATTTCACAATTTGTATGGAAACACAAAAGACCCCGAATAGCCAAAGCAATCTTGAGAAAGAAAAATGGAGCTGGAGGAATCAGGCTCATGGACTTCAGACTATACTACAAAGCTACAGTAATCAAGACAGTAATCAAGACAATATGGTACTGGCACAAAAACAGAAATGTAGGTCAATGGAACCGGATAGAAAGCCCAGAGATAAACCAAAGCACATATGGTCACCTTATCTTTGATAAAGGAGTCAAGAATATACAGTGCAGAAAATACAGCCTCCAATAAGTGGTGCTGGGAAAACTGGACAGCTACATGTGAAAGAATGAAATTAGAACACTTGCTAACTCTATTCACAAAAGTAAAACTCAAAAATGGATTAAAGACCTAAATATAAGGCCAGACAGTATAAAACTCTTAGAGGAAAACATAGGCAGAACATTCTACGATACGACATAAATCACAGCAAGATCCTTTTTGACCCACCTCCTACACAAATGGAAATGAAACAAAACAGATGAGACCTAATCAAACTTCAAAGCTTTTGCACAGTAAAGGAAACTGTAAACAAGACTAAAAGCCCTCAGAATGGGAGAAAACATTTGCAAATGAAGCAACTGACAAAAGATTAATCTTCAAATTTTACAAGCAGCTCGTTCAGCTCAATATCAAAAAAAACATACAACCCAATCCAAAATTGGCAGCAGACCTAAATAGAAATTTCTCCGAAGATATACGGATTGCCAACAAACACATGAAAGAAGGCTCAACATCACTGATCATTAGAGGAATGCAAATCAAAACTACACTGAGGTATCACCTCACACCAGTCAGAATGGCCATCATCAAAAAGTCTACAAACAACAAATGCTGGCGAGGGTGTGAAGAAAAGCAACCCTCTTGCACTGTTGGTGGGAATGTAAATTGTTACAACCATTATGGAGAACGGTATGGAGGATCCTCAAAAAACTAAATATAGAACTACCATATGATCCAGCAGTCCCACTCCTGGGCATATATCCAGAGGAAACCATAACTCAGAAAGACACATGCACCCCAATGTTCACAGCAGCACTATTTACAATAGCCAAGACATGGAAGCAACCTAAATGTCCGTCAACAGAGGAATGGATAAAGAAGTGGTACATATATACAAGAGTATTAGCCATAAAAAAGAATTAAATAATGCCATTTGCAGCAACATGGATGGACCTAGAGGTTGTCATACTGAGTGAAGTAAGTCAGACAGAGAAAGACATATATCAAAGCTTTATATATATTAAAAGCTTTCCTTCATCCTTAAAATGTCCACTGAGCAAGGCAGCGTGGAAAACAAAGACCAACCAGACGTAGATCCTGCACTGTCAAGGTTATGGCACAGCAGAGAACAAATAACTTATGTCAGAGAGGGACTCATGCCACAGGTGTAAAAATAACATGAAACTGGAAGAGTGAGAACGCTTATCCCCAGCTGGAAATTATTTGAGTCAGGTTTTGTGGGACAGGTAGACATTCAGAAATAGAGAAGCAAAATTCTGAGAGAAGAAATATCATGGGCAGAGGCTTGGAAGGAGAGAATCTCCAGGCACTTCCAGGGCACAGCTGGTAGTGTCACAGGTGGTAGTGTCATTTAGGAATCAGAGGGGAAAATGAGATGTAATCCATGGGGATTTCCCTAAAAATGGGAGACAAAACACACTTCAGCTTGTCTGTGGTTAACATCCTTCTAAACAAGGAGACACTACTGCTCAATTGAACAGCTGAGAGCAAAAATTCTAAATAAAGAAACGTGATCATCTTCTGCAACAGGGTTTCTCAACCTCAGCACTATTGGCATTTTGGACTAGGTTTACTCCTTGCTGTGCACACAATGCGGGATGCTGGCAAAGCAGCATCACAGGACTTACTAAGAAGTCAGTAGCACCCGCCCAACACCAGGTATAACGATCAGCATCTCCAGACACTGCTCAGTGGCCCAGGGCACACAACTACCCCCAGCTATAAGCTGCTGGTCCCCCCAGCTCAGTGAGTCAGGCATAGACAGGATTAAGGAACAAGGCAAGCCCTTCAACGTGAGGCAAATGGGGCAGGGGTCCAGTTTGCTTCCAGAAGCATAAAGTATTCATAAATGTCACTCTTACAAAATATAGACAGGATGTTTCTTATAACTCTATTCACTGTTACAAGTAAGTAAAACCCGACTTCCCTAAAGTGTGGTTTCCAACCCACCCTTCTCTTTTACTTGACGGTCTCTCACATGAATAAAGGCAGCTATCACATCCTCCATACCATCCTAATGTTGGCAAGAGGTGGTCTCTTGACCATCATATATTTAACATTTGTAATTATATGTGGCGTAAATACTGTTGTAGTTACAGAAATGCTCGTGACATAGTTTTAAAAACTCTTTGTGAAAGAAAGTCCATTTCTAGTTATGGTGATGGAAATTAAGAGAAAATATTGATTGATGTCTAAGAAAGAGATGGTTCTCAGTAACAAAAATGTAAGACTGATAAAACAAGTGACTAAAATTCTAAATCTTATGCGTGTCTGTACTCAGGAATTCTGAGATGTGGCAGCTTCTTTCTTTCTCTTTTTTTAATTTTAAAGGTAATGAGGGTGGGGAGGGAACCCATGGGTACAATCCCACACATGTACCTATTACATTACCTTAAGAGGATCCTAAAGTCTGATTCTTTCACTTCCTTAAAGATTTAGCTGTAAGGAATAAATGTCGAAGTAAGTATCTGATGATCACAGTAGGTTCTTGATGGCTAAGAGAGATGAGAGACATCATTACAGGGGTAGGGGAGAGAATTTTTTCATGTACAATTTTGGCAATACCTCGAGAATATTTAAGGCAATTAAGCAACAGGTTATAATTTTTACTAGTTAAGAATATATTCCTGATCTATGTATTAACAGGCTGGCATGATCCTTTCAAGGAACCACAGGAAAAGAATCACCAAATCCATCAATAAAGACTTGGTGGTAATGTTCTCTCTTTTACTTCACAGGTGTCCTTGAATGGCCGTTTTGGACAAAACTGGTTGTGGTGGCCATCGGCTTCACGGGAGGTTTGGTCTTCATGTACGTACAGTGCAAGGTCTACGTTCAGCTGTGGCGCAGGCTGAAGGCCTACAACCGTGTGATCTTTGTGCAGAACTGCCCCGACACGGCCAAGAGGCTGGAGAAGAACTGCTCCTGCACGGTGAACACGGATGCCAAGGACGCCGGGGCAGTAGTGCCTGCCTTACAAACGGGGACCAACGCACTGCCACCTTCAGAGGGCGGCCCCCCCGAAGTCATACCTGTGTGATGGGGCCAGCCGGGAGTGTGTCACTGGAGTATCACCTGGCCCTCAGCCACTACAAGTGACAGAAGTGATCCTGAGTAGTCACCCTCATTATCTTCTCTCCTCTTTCTGACTCATTTGTCCTTTCTTTGCTCAAAAAGAAAGGAGAAGAAACACCAAATGATCAGGATCCCATGAAGCAGTCTCAAGTGTGAAGAGAAAATGTGAAAAGTTGGCTGGAGAACGGTTTGTGAGACAAGGACCGCTGGAGCAAGGAATGCTTTCAGGCAATGAGGAGAGACTAACTGGACAGACCCATGAGTCTTCACAGTAACAGGGCAAGGTCAAGAATACAGACTTGAATTGCAACATGTCTTTCTTCTAGGGCCTTGTAATGTTAACTCTCTCATCTGGAAATGACAAACACATTTGGTTTTAAGCTTGAAATTATCTGCATTATCCCTAAGGCACATCAGAAGCAAACTCAGAAGATGCATATTTTGATATTCATACTTTGACAGCTAACAGGTTTTATGGCTATAGTGGAGTCCAGTTGTTTTGACAGATGCATGTTTTTAAAATAGATGCAATACACATTTCAAGATATTAATACTTGGAATTATGTTTAAATCATGATTTTCAGAGATTTGGGGGTTTAATTAGCTCTGTTAAATACCCACAGGAGCCTTGTATACTCCACCTGGACCCTCTGAAACAGTGTTGTCCAACAGAAATATAATGTGAGCCACAAATGAAGGCCACATATGCAAATTTAGATTTTCTAGTAGCCCCATTAGAAAAAGTAAAAATAGGTGAAATGAATTTTGATAACATATATTATTTAACACTATATACCCAAGTTATCATTTCAATGTCATCAATATAAAAAAAGTATTGAGTTATTTTACAGCTCTTTTTATGAACCAAGTCTTCAAAATCCAGTATGTTTACAGCATAGCTCAATTTGAATTAAACTTATTGGCTAGTGCAGCCCTAAAATTAGAGACAAAGCCTCTGCTTCATTTAACAATTGAATCTTTCAAAACAGCAGCTTAATTCACTTTTATTCAAAGTATCACAAATACTATTTTACAAAGCACTAAATTAATCAAATTAAATATCTTGGTTAAGAGTTAGGTGAAGTTACCATTTCTCTAAAGGGTGAAAAAACAAAACTACAAAGCAATCTGCCTGTGGTAAGTTCTGAAATTAACTTATTTGCTACTATGAAGCACTTATAATAGGGAAAATAATTTACAGACGTACCTTTTTTTTTATGAGGTGTCAACTTGACAGATGAGTACTTATGACCAAGCATTAGACTGTATTTTAAAAAGCTGACAGTATTTCCCTTGCTCAGCTGGGAGGCAAAAATATTCAACAGATTCTGTGCTAAGTAATAAATTGAATTGTTTAGGTTTGACAGTTCAGTTGATTATTGTATTCTTTGCATATTCATGTAAAACTGAAATGTGAATGACATAGCAGTGAGCTAGATTAATGATTATAAATATAGTGTGGCCTGTTAAAGAGAGATGTCTTACATAAAATGAGGTGATTTATTTTTGCTAGCTGTCGTATTTATTATTGTGAAAAGGCAACCGTGATGGCCATAGAACCAAAGCATGGGTATCGTATTGCACAAATCTGGGTATCACATTGATGCACTTTGTAATTGTCAGTGGGCTTTTTCAAAACTCACACGTTACCATAGGGAAAGAAAAGAGAAATAACCTTTTACTGAAGAGAAGTCTGATTCGATATGAGTAGTGGCTGACACTGAGTCCAAATAGTCCCAGTTCCTAGAAATAAAGCAAAGGTCAACAGTATCAACTTTGTGTGTGTGTGGCATGTGTTTGTTCCTGTATATACATGAGAAAAACGTCAAGGTATTCAGTCAGGCAGGAAACAAAAGGTTTAAAACCCATCTTTCTTAAAACTTGCTGTAGGAGTGCGGAATGAAGGCACAGGAAAAACTAAGTTGAGGCAACTAAACGACCAAAATTTCTGCACAAATAAAGACATAGTGGTGTAATTAAAAATACACGAAGCTTACACAACCTGGACTTCGTATTAACTCCTTAAATTTCCATTTTCAAGGTTTAAGATAAATGCACTCACGGATAATGAAGCTTTAGGGGATTTCACCGTGGCACCTCACCCGAGGGATTAAATGTGATTCATTCTTTTCTGATAATTTCCCTAAGCATTTTACTAATCCATTTCTCCTGAGGTTTAGCAATGGCAACACTTGTTTACAAATATTCCTGAAGGAACAAAATCTAGCCACCAGCAAACAAAGAAATGTTGATTTCTCTTTTGTTTGCTCTGTAAGGAAAAGGATTATTTACCTGAATTATACCATAAATACCATTTAAATTCTGTCCAAACTTTAGCAATACAGGTAAGTGCATAATTTCACAGTGGAAGACGATTAGCTTAATAAATAATAATTTATTAAGGGGCATACCAAACACTAAGAAATTCTAGAATGAAAAGTAAGGATAAGCATTACTGTATTAATGATAAAAAATGACATGGTGTTTTAAAACCATACGTAAATTCTCAAAATGAACTTGAATAGGCTTTGACTTTCTTGAAATGAGAAAAGAATATAGCTCCCTAACACATTAAAAGTCAACATTATTCTGCTATTCTTTAAATTTAAACACTGAACTCCTGAATTTAAATCTTTAAAAGTTTTCCTGTAATGGCTGTTGGTAGTTCAAACAATCTGAAGTAACTATGTGCATTTAAAACCTAGTGTCGAATCTTTTCTTTTATGTTCTGTGTGGCAGTGGTACACTTGTCCTTTCGAGGACCGGGTTTGGCTTTGTGACAACACTTTTGTGGACTGGATATGCCCTTAAAAAAGAAAAACTGCTCTCCGGAATGGCAATTTTTTGAAGCATGCTCACCTGCTTATGTAAGAAATAAAATGGAATTGCAACAAAGAATGAAATTGAAGAATAAACTTACAGTTCTGCTAAAATCTTGGCTTTTTATCATCATGAATCTGTGGTATTATCAATACCAGAAAACATACATTTATGCTGTTGATTTTTTTAAAGAACTGTCACTCTAATTGTGTAAAATCGAAGATTAAATTGTAAAGAAACGAAATCCAGTATTTTTTTTTTAAAGTGAAGCCCAAAGGGCAATTAAACTTAAGTACAAACAAAATGTAAACAAACAAAACAAAAATGTTCCCATCGACTTGGGATATAAAGCAATGGAGAAATAAAAGGAAGACAGGTATATATATACTCGGGAGTCTTTCAAAATGCCCTAGGATTAAATCTCACTCCGAGCTTGTTACATGTGATTATAGTCCCAGAGATGGCCACATAGTTACATTTATCTTGTTTTGCAAAAGGTCCCTAAAACTATCTATTCTCACTCCGAGCTGCTGTTACATGTGATTATAGTTCCAGAGAGATGGCCACATAGTCACACTTACCTTGTTTTGCAAAAGGTCTCCAAAACATCTACTTATTTGGGCTGGAAAACTAGCTCATGAGAGCAATGACATCACTAAGATACTCTAATTGTCATGGAGGAGAGGTGGGGAGGAAGGTTTTTCCATCTGCCTGACACAATTTCCCTTTCCTTGCCATGATAATATTTTGGAACAAAGTAGAGCTCTTAAAACTGATCATTATCATTATGGTAGCTGTCATACGATAATTGTGTAGGACTTACTTACACTTTAACGAAGAAAGATGAAAATTAGTTTTCTTTCCTTAAGTCAGCCCAAAGGTGCTATTTTACCTGTCAATACAGTTGAAAGGAAGTACTGTTATTTTGGGCTGCAGTGTTTCCTCCACATCTGAAGAAAGCCCATTTGAAACTGCATTAAAACAAACAAGGAAAAATTATTTTAACTGTGTGCAATTTGGGGGATTGAGCATTTGTACTTTTTTCGGTTTTACCTAATTCTCTTGCATGAACGATTTACTGTTTTGTGAATAATGTGTACTAAGACAAAGTAAGGAAAAGAAAATAATTACCTGTGAAAAACAGACTTTGTATATTAAACAAGTGATCCAAACCTTTGTTGTGGTTTCTGTATTTTTTGCCTAACTTACCTGGATTTCTGCAGATTTGTATCTGCAACATTCAAACAGCCTTGAGTTCTTAAGATTTTTTTTTTTAAATATATAAATTTATTTGTTTTATTTTTGGCTGCGCTGGGTCTTCGTTGCTGTGTGTGGGCTTTCTCTAGTTGCGGTGAGCAGGGGCTACTCTTTGTTGCGGTGCGTGGGGTTCTCATTGCCGTGGCTTCTCTCGTTGCAGAGCATGGGCTCCAGGTGCGCGGGCTTCAGTAGTTGTAGCTCATGGGCTTAGCTGCTCTGTGGCATGTGGGATCCTCCCGGGCCAGAGATCCAACCCGTGTCCCCTGCATTGGCAGGCGGATTCCTAACCACTGCGCCGCCAGGGAAGCCGGAGTTCTTAAGATTTTATAACGGTCTGGGTTTTTAAGCAGGGTCTGAACATATTTATATAAACATAAAGCAACATTCATTTTTAAGTTAAAATCATAACACTGTTTTTGAAACTGAAAATGGGATTCTCATATAAGAGAATAAGCTAAACAGCAAACTGTTGTGTAGAGACAATTATTTACCATAATCAATTCAAGTGTAACTTGAAGTTCTCAAATTATTTATTTTCAACTCAAGTAAAGACAATTAGGCCACTGCAGTCATTTCCTCATCTGTGTCACTTGATTCATCTTTCAGTTCCAATTCTCCTAAATCTCTGTCTACAGCTGTCACAGGTTTCTTCTTACACTTCTTAGGCACTGCATCATTAGCACAGATTTTTCTCATTTTAATGTTTGGCAACTTCTTCAGATCAAAATCCCATTCCCTAGACAAAAGAGAGAATGCAGAGGGGTGGTGAGGGGTGGTGAGGTAGGGAAGTAATAAAGTCAATATTCAAAACTAAGCAGAAGAAAGTTTACAAATTTACAGCAGATTGAAATGCACTAGAAGGAAACAATATAAATGCAGTAGAAAAAAAAATGTCCCAAGAACTGAGGTTTGCTTTTTCCATACTTAACTGAACTTTCTCATTAATCTACAATAGCAGTTAACTGCACAGAGAATTCAAAATTTCCAAAGCAATGCAGGAATATATTAGGCAGAAGTTACAAGCAAACTCCGTTCCATTCTTTTATTCTCCCTAACCCAAACACTTCCCTCTATTAGGACATATATGGTATCAAGAATCTCTGAAGTAGGAACTACATCATCCTGGAAAATCTCCAAAATGCACAGTCAGAAAAGGTTTTTCTTTTCACACACAATGGTAAATCACAATTGTTCTAGTAATCAAACAATTTTTTTGGTTATAATAGGAAACTTTTAGTTCTTCAACCCCAGCTTTTCTGTGACAATCCTATGTTCAATTACTTTAAGAGCAATGTGAAGATTCTTCTGAGAACTGAACTCTGATACTAACAGTCTAGGCTAATTTCTTCTCATTTCTGGCTTTCTCTGGGGGAGGCAGAACATACACTGTTTTAGGAATAAAGAGAACATTTATATATCTGATTACTTAACATTACAGGCAAAAAAAATTAATGTATAATCAATCTTAAGCTCCATGTACTTATAAATACATGTACATAGGCTACAAAGTGAACCACTTCTTAAATATGATCAGTGAATTCTATTAGAGCGAATATTTTATGAATATTAAATATCTTCTATGAATTCAGAAGTATAAAAATATAAAATAAGCTTAAGGGTTTCAAATAATATGGACTTAAATGTATCTAATTTCAATTAAAATTTCAGACTGATCAACATGGTCTAGCTAGTATCAAAATGATTAATAAAAATTATGTTCTAAAGACAAAGAACCCATGTTTGAAAACTGAAAACAGGAAATCCTACTCACTGGTCTCTCGGTCACACAGCACTATTAGAGAGACCACTGGGGCAACTGGTTCTTTATGATTTAACCATTTCCCCATACCACTTCCCACTAGCCACCTTCTCCAGAAGGGGGTGCTGCAAACAGTATGGGGACAGGACTCAGCCAACAAGTCTGCTGCTGACAATTTATCTTTTTAAATAACAACCAGGGAGGCACAAGGATACCATGTTCTTTAAGTACTATATTAAAGAATTTTAAAGTATTTTGAAAAACAAAAGCACCAGGTCATTATCATTTCAGTGTACATCAGGCATCTCAAACAAATGCTGAACTTAGGAAAATTCTTACTTCAACTGATGAAAGAGGAAAGGTTAAAAAGAACCTCCTAATTTTCTTTTAGCTCTAACGTCTAGACTCAAAAGGGAAGAAAGTTTCTCTCTTATGTATTTTACTTGCAGCTTCAAAGAACAAAAGAGACAGACTCACCTAAAAGTTTTCAGATTACCTGCATTTAAAATGTCTGGAATCTCTGGAAAAGAAAATAATTTATATCTATTAGGCAATGTTTTCTATGATAACATTTATAGTTTCCTCATTTATTATCTCAGAAACAATAATAACTGACAGACAGAAAGAACATCCAAAGAAAAACAAAATTTCGAAGCATGATTATAATGCTATAATGAAAAGTAAGTTTTGCAAGCATAAAGGACTTACTTTATAAGAAGGTGATTCAAAAAGAACACTATTAAATAATGTATTCTACCACAGAATCTATAAAACAAACCTATCAACAAAATAAACTCTGTCCTTTTAGACAGTAAAGGTGCCTGGCAAATTCTAACTATCAGTCCCCTACAACAACATGCTCAGTTGTTTTACATATTTTCTTGGTGAAAGGTGCAATTTTTTCAAGCATATAGTTCGCTTTGGCAAGGTAGAGTTTGAGGAATGCAAGGATTATTAAACATTAAAAAATACTATTAAAAATGTAAAAACTTTTTCAAATAAACTATAATCAATAGGTGTTCAATAAAGTTCAATAAAATTTAAACCCATTTTAAATGAAAACTAGGTGTATGACAGCTCCTTATGATTAGAAAGTGGATCATAAACCTATACGCATGGGTCATCCATGTTGATGGAACACAGAGGCATGTTTAACAAAAACTGGAACACTGCTGCAAAAATTCTGGCCAATGGATAAAATATTAAATAAAATCCAGTATCAATTAATGAAAAAGATAAAAATGTTTGACATGACTGTATACTGACTTTTACAATAGCTTCAGAAAATAAGAGTATGAGTACGAGGGGTCAGGTGTTTAAAAGGTATAAATTAAGCACAATTATTTTTTTTAAGAAATTCTAATAAAATGAGTCAGGAACAGTTATACCACCATGGAGCAAGAGGGAGAGATGTCAGTTATCTTGTCTTCTCTGAACCTGATCAACACAGCATTTGGTGACAATCTGCCCACATGTTTCTAGATGCTTGTAAACTTGATAGAGTTGACAAAGTTTTTTTCACCAGATACATTCCATGCATCTGGAATAAGGACTGTGGCATAACTGGAAGACAAGGTCTGAGTTTTAGCACTGGCTCCACCACCAGCAGATGTCTGACCTGGAGTGTGCCGTCAATTACTGTTGATTAACCTGGCGGCTGTAGGCTGAACAGACTGAGCACAGAGACCACCTAGGAGGCTGTCATGATGGCAGAGCTGAGATGGTGGTGGCTCGAGCCAGAGGTGCTGGGGGCAGCAGGGCAAGCCATTAGACTCTTAAGTATATCCTGCTGATGAGCTGGGTGGAATGAGAAACCGTCGGCAGGGTTTCTGACACGAGCGACGGGGCAAGTGGTGATATCACTGACGGACACACGGAGCTTGCAGGAGAAGCAAGTTTTAGGAGAAAAGCTGGACTCTGCTTTGGGACATAAGCTGGAGATGCATGTAAGACATTCAAGTAGATACTCTGAGAAACCCAAGTTTGGTAATGCAAGTCTGGAGTTCTAGCGACAAGTATTGAGAATATAAATTTGGAAGTTATGAGCATTTAAATGGTATTTAAAACCACCGGACTGAATGACATCAACTCAGGAATTCATGTAAATAGAAAAGAGAAGAGGCCCAAGGACAAGGACCTGGGTCAATATTTAGTTTGTGAGGCTATGAGGGATTCAACTCAGGACACTGAAGTCATGGCCAGTTAACTTGGAGGAAAACCAGGGAAGGTCAGGGGCTTCTACCCCAAATAGAAAGTGTGACAAGAAATCAAGGGATCATCTGTATCGAACACTGCAGAAAAGTTGACTACATGAGTGCCCAGTACAGGCACTATGTGTCTTAGCAACTTAAAGGTCATTGGTGACAAGGGCTTTTAGTTGAGTGGTGGCTACAAAAGCTTAATTAAGGGGTTCCAATAAAAATGGAAAAATGAGGAAATGGAGACTACAAGCATAGACAAACTGAGGTGAAAAGGACACAGTGGCCGAAGCTCTCCCTCAACCTCCTACAGTAGGTTCTGTGTCAGGCACTTGATACGTGAAATCTCATCTTTTTTTTTTTTTGCCGTACGTGGGCATCTCACCGTTGTGGCCTCTCCCGTCGCAGAGCACAGGCTCCAGACGCGCAGGCGCAGCGGCCATGGCTCACGGGCCCAGCCGCTCCGCAGCATGTGGGATCTTCCCGGACCGGGGCACGAACCCGTGTCCCCTGCATTGGCAGGCGGACTCTCAACCACTGCGCCACCAGGGAAGCCCCTCTCTTGACTTTTAAACAACCTGGGAAGGAGGTGCACTATTTACCTCTATTTTTAAATAGAAGGTAACAAGGCCAGGGAGTGGGTGGGAAGAAACTTGCCCTGTTATATAGTAAGCTGTAAGGGGTTAAGTCCAGATCTATCTAGTTCTGAAGTTATTCTGTTGTTTTTTCAGTGAAGACACTCACTGCTTAGGAATGATGTGGAGGAACTGCCATCTACTCAGGGCTCACAGTGTCACTGAGGGTAAGTGCCTGATGCCAGCCTTCCAGCTGTCGAGGTATATGCTGCGAAGACATCCAACTCTATGGATCCACCTACGGCCAGACTGACGCAGCTCCAGCAAAACAACTAGGTGAGGGACCAGGCTCCTCCCCCACGAAGTTCCCCTATTAGAAAGCCCTGGGGAACGCAGATAACTGACCACCTGAGTGACCCCGTTCCCCCTGCTGGCGCCTTTATGAAGAGTGAACCCATGAAACCCCAGGCATCCCGCCTATGACCCTAACGAAGGCAGGGCCCCAGGTCCCTGTTCCCTCCCTCTTTCTCTACTGGAGACCTCGCTGTGTGGCCCTCAGGCATGTCCTGTACCATCCAGGACTTTTAAGCACTAAATCTTGTTTTTTTCAAAGCTCCCTGCTGGTTTTTGCTGAGGTGCACGCTACAATCACAGTAAGAACCACGAGGGTGGGGTCCAGCCACAACACTGGCTCCAGTGGGGAGAATGCCTGTGGAGGCCACCCCAGACCTTCCTGGCGCACAGCATCACTATGCACAGGCTGGGACTAACACAACAGTTACCCACAGGGTATCTGCTTCAGGGCCCTATTGTTATTATTAAAATTTAAAAACCTAATGTTGCTTTAAGCATTTCATTTACTGTACTTCCCAAGCAAATCCACACAGGAATGCCTATAGGGACCAGGCAGGGAATGTGAATGAAGGAAGGTTTGGAACCACTGAATGCTCAAGTCTAAAAGGGACAGTCGCTACTTTGCTCTAGCAGATGACGCTGCCAGACCACCGCATGTTTTACGAGAAGCCAGAAATCTACATTTTTCATGTGAAATCAGCAGATTTTCTTATACTGACAATTAATAAGCCAATCAAACACCATTTGCAGGCCATGTAGCCCTTGGGTCATCACCTGACTTTGGGCTTTGCAAGCCCTTACAAGTGCCCTCTCCTCTCCTCCTAAGCGCCTTTCTTCAGACAGTGTTGTTAAGCCCACAACATACTTGTCTTCAGGAACTGTAAGAAATGCTAGTGCTAAGAAAATTTGATTTCTATAATTTCTCAAGAAATGCTGCAACAAGTATAGGTCTTTACTACAAGACTTACAAAGACAAGAGGACACAGTACTTACTCTAAAGAAACGTCGATGTGGTTGGAGACGGGCAAGTAATAACTCTAGAACAAAGCAAATCAAGAACACTGGAAGGGAGAGGAAAACCTTACTGTCACAGTAGAAAGATAAGTCACTGTCAACACTGACAGTTTGGGGAATGTAGGAGGAAAAAAAGGATGAATTCAAAAATTATTCCAAACACTCAAAAGGAAAGGAAATCAAAGGAAGAAAATCAAACTAAACTAAATAAATAGAATAAGTAAAGCCAAATATGACTAGAAAGAAGGGAAGGTACGCTGAGAACACACCAAGCCCCGTACTGCCGCCCTCCCGCTCCTACCGAGGCCGCAGCCCCTGTACTGCCGCCACTCTCGCTCCGTGGTCTGCTTGATGGCCGCCTCTCGGGCGCAGTGCCGCCGGCCCCGCCTGGCCTTGATGCTGTTGTGTAACTCAATCTGCTCCAGCTCACTGCTGAACCGATTTAAATACCTGAAAAACAAGAAAATGATCTGACTTACAGAGTCTCTGTTTGGCTTATATTAGTTCATTTAAAAGATAATCTCCCCCCGCCCCCAAAAAAACCCACCATAAATCCCCAGCCTTCGCCTGTCCCTGAAGTTTTTATATTCCTCTGAGTTCCTTAAGTTCTCAGACCTTCTCGTGGTAACTTAACCATTTTCCAAATTCCTGTGACCACATCAAAGCCTGCCATTAAAGTGTCTGTTAACCAAACTCCGTATCCACGTACTCAGCCACCTCCTGGACATCTCCATCTGGCTTAACATGCCACCCCTGGCCTTGCCTCCGCGCTGCCCCTAGGCGCCCCCTCCCGACCCGCTCCATCCCCTGGGACAACCATTCATCCAGCTGCCCAAGTGAGGAATGCGAGTGCCCCCCCTGACTCCTCGCCTCTCTCCCTTTTACGCCACATCTAAGTCTTCATTAAAGATGGGGACTTCCGCTTCCTTCAAAGGTCTGCACTCTTTCATTTCTCTTCACCACACTGGTCCCACCATCACCTCTTGCCTGGACTGCTTCATCAGCCTCTCAGCAGTCTCCCAGCCAAAGCCTGCCCCCTAGTCCATTTTCCTCATTCCTCCAACTGAGACCTTTCTAAAGTTTAAAAATGTGACCATCGCAGGTGCTTGCTGTAACTATGTCTCCCACGGTCCTTGGATAAAGTCCAAACTCTTACACTGATATCTGAAATCTTTCAAAAGCTGGTTGTTTATCCTACCTGTCACAATTCCCTCCTTGAACCTATTATTTCAGTCTTATTAAATGTCTGGCAGATCACTAAATACGTTGCTCTCACCCCGGGCTTTCAGATCTTGTTCTCTCTGCCTAGAGGCTCCAACTACCTCACCTCAATCTGCTAACCCCTATCTTTAGATGTCAGTTTAGATGACATTCCTCCAGGAAGCCAAGAAACTGGGCTAACTACCACTCTGAGGCCCAGAAAGGTTACAAAGCTACTAAAATGGCTAAGCTAGTGTAAGAATCCAAAGTCTTGATAACAAAGCTCATTTGCTCATCTATAAATCCCGAATAGAACTCTGAATCTTGAAGAATCAAGCTGGGGAATTCCTGTTACTGACCCTTTGCTCATAACATGCCCAGTGTTTACCTTTCAATTAATTCACAAGCATCTCTCTTTGAATATCCTACTTTTTTGGGATCAAGATGATTTTGAAACCACTGCAGTTTTTCACCTATAACAACAAGTACCAAGACAGTTTAACACCACAAGTCATCATTCAAGCAGAGGTAGTCATTATAATTTTCAACATCAATGTGTTTAAAACAGTATCAAAATTTATTTCAAAGTTAAATATAAAGTTTTGTGTGGGCTCAAAGCTAACTAAATCAGTCTGTCAGAAATTAAATTGTCACATTTTAATTGGGGCAAGAGACAAGGGTAGGAGGGACGCTTTTCTGTATATATTTCTTATCCCGTAAGGATACAAAAAATTTAAAAAAGGAAAGAACACTCTTAACAGAACATGAAGTTCTAGGTATTTATAAAGCAAAGGATAGAACTTATCCGAAATAACAAAAATGAGAGTCTGATCAGATTAATGAAGAAGATGACATCTGCTGAACATTTAATAAGCAGCAGGCACTATGTCAAGACCTTTACAATCTTATGAGGATTATTATTATTATTATCTCCATTTAGAAGAGACAGGTTAAGTAACCTGTTCAGGGCCTCAAAGTTAGTAAATATCTTAGGCATACAAGATCTGCCCTATATTGTGCAGAATGACTGACATTTATAATCACGGAGCTGACAGACTTCATCCTTATGAGTAAATCTGACCATCGCGGTGTCACTTTCAATTAGATTTCTCAATATTACAAATCAAGAAATGGCGCTACCCAGGATTACTGACAAACCGTTTAGAAATACTATTCTATTGCCTGATAAAGCATTAGAGTTAATGGTTCAAATACCTCTCATTTTGGTTATAAAGCCTAATAGCCACTCTTCTGAAATCTCAGACTTGTCACACACACAAAAAGACTAGGACTTGTCACACACACAAAAAGACTATGACACTGAGATACAGACTGAGGATGTATATATTCACATCATTAAATATGAATTGTTATTTTCAAAATCCTTCATAATTCTAATGGTCAGGGAGCTAGAATTAAACTTGAGAGAGAGAGAGAGAGAGACAGGAAGGGGGGGATGGATAAAAACAGGTAGGTAGGTACTAAACAGTTTCTAGAAAACTGAGCTAGATATTATTAACAGTTTGTTCTCAGAGCTTATTGATTGATTTTATTTTGTTTTGATCAAGTCTGGTAGAGAAAATTCACTTATATAAAAATAGTATTTTACTAAGAGAGTCAAAAGAAAATAGGTATAGAGAGGAACTTCAAATAAGTATATCCACTTACCAATAAGTTTGAGACGTAACGCCTTTTCATTCTTCAGTCTTGGGAGAAAAAGTGTGTATGTGTCAGAAAACTTCCAAAGCAAGTTTTAAAAATCTGTCAAAAGCAACAAAAACTACCCAAAGAACCTTAATTCAAAGATCATTCTTTTATGCATATGAAATTAATTTTTAAAAATTATTTTGTTTATTTATTTGGTTGCACCGGGTCTTAGCTGGAGCAGGTGGGCTCCTTAGTGGTGGCATGCGAACTCTTAGTTGCGGCATGCATGTGGGATCTAGTTCCCTGACCAGGGACCAAACCCAGGCCCCCTGCATTGGGAGCACGGAGTCTTAACCACTGCACCACCAGGGAAGTCCCGAAATTAATTTTTTTTAATGAAGAAACACTGAATACCATGCTTCTCTTTTAAATCACTGGAACAAAATTCTTAGAAATGCACAACCTGCCAAGACTGAATCAGGAAGAAATAGAAAATATGAACAGACCAATCACAAGCACTGAAATTGAACCTGTGATTAAAAATCTTCCAACAAACAAAAGCCCAGGACCAGATGGCTTCACAGGCGAATTCTATCAAACATTTAGAGAAGAGCTAACACCTATCCTTCTCAAACTCTTCCAAAATATAGCAGAGGGAGGAACACTCCCAAACTCCTTCTACGAGGCCACCATCACCTTGATACCAAAACCAGACAAGGATGTCACAAAAAAAGAAAACTACAGGCCAATACCACTGATGAACATAGATGCAAAAATCCTCAACAAAATGCTAGCAAACAGAATCCAACAGCACATTAAAAGGATCATACACCATGATCAAGGGGGGTTTATCCCAGGAATGCAAGGATTCTTCAATATACGCAAATCAATCAATGTGATACACCATATTAACAAACTGAAGGAGAAAAACCATATGATCATCTCAATAGATGCAGAGAAAGCTTTTGACAAAGTTCAACACCCATTTATGATAAAAACCCTGCAGAAAGTAGGCAAAGAGGGAACTTTCCTCAACATAATAAAGGCCATATATGACAAACCCACAGCCAACGTCATCCTCAACGGTGAAAAACTGAAAGCATTTCCACTAAGATCAGGAACAAGACAAGGTTGCCCACTCTCACCACTCTTATTCAACATAGTTTTGGAAGTTTTAGCCACAGCAATCAGAGAAGAAAAGGAAATAAAAGGAATCCAAATCGGAAAAGAAGTAAAGCTGTCACTGTTTGCAGATGACATGATACTATACATAGAGAATCCTAAAGATGCTACCAGAAAACTACTAGAGCTAATCAATGATTTCGGTAAAGTTGCAGGATACAAAATTAATGCACAGAAATCTCTGGTATTCCTATACACTAATGATGAAAAATCTGAAAGTGAAATCAAGAAAACACTCCCATTTACCTTTGCAACACAAAGAATAAAATAGCTAGGAATAAACCTACCTAAGGAGGCAAAAGACCTGTATGCAGAAAATTATAAGACACTGACGAAAGAAATTAAGGATGATACAAATAGATGGAGAGATATACCATGTTCTTGGATTGGAAGAATCAACATTGTGAAAATGACTCTACCACCCAAAGCAATCTACAGATTCAATGCAATCCCTATCAAACTACCACTGGCATTTTTCACAGAAGTAGAACAAAAAATTTCACAATTTGTATGGAAACACAAAAGACCCCGAATAGCCAAAGCAATATTGAGAATGAAAAACGGAGCTGGAGGAATCAGGCTCCCTGACTTCAGACTATACTACAAGGCTACAGTAATCAAGACAGTATGGTACTGGCACAAAAACAGAAAGATAGATCAATGGAACAGGATAGAAAGCCCAGAGATAAAGCCACGCACATATGGTCACCTTATCTTTGATAAAGGAGGCAGGAATGTACAGTGGAGAAAGCACAGCCTCTTTAATAAGTGGTGCTGGGAAAACTGGACAGCTACATGTGAAAGAATGAAAATAGAACACTCCCTAACACCATACAAAAAAATAAACTCAAAATGGACTAAAGACCTAAATGTAAGGCCAGAAACTATCAAACTCTTAGAGGAAAACATAGGCAGAACAGTCTATGACATAAATCACAGCAAGATCCTTTTAGACCCACCTCCTAGAGAAATGGAAATAAAAACAAAAATAAACAAATGGGACCTAATGAAACTTCAAAGCTTTTGCACAGCAAAGGAAACCATAAAGAAGACCAAAAGACAACCCTCAGAATGGGAGAAAATATTTGCAAATGAAGCAACTGACAAAGGATTAATTTCCAAAATTTACAAGCAGCTCATGCAGCTCAATAACAAAAAAACAAACAATCCAATCCAAAAATGGGAAGGAGACCTAAATAGACATTTCTCCAAAGAACATATACAGACTGCCAACAAACACATGAAAGAATGCTCAACATCATTAATCATTAGGGAAATGCAAATCAAAACTACAATGAGATATCATCTCACACCAGTCAGAATGGCCATCATCAAAAAATCTAGAAACAATAAATGCTGGAGAGTGTGTGGAGAAAAGGGAACCCTCTTGCACTGCTGGTGGGAATGTGAATTGGTTCAGCCACTATGGAGAACAGTATGGAGGTTCCTTAAAAAACTACAAATAGAACTACCATATGACCCAGCAATCCCACTACTGGGCATATACCCTGAGAAAACCATAATTCAAAAAGAGTCATGTACCAAAATGTTCATTGCAGCTCTAGTTACAATAGCCCGGAGATGGAAACAACCTAAGTGCCCATCATCGAATGAATGGATAAAGAAGATGTGGCACATATATACAACGGAATATTACTCAGCCATAAAAAAAAATGAAATCGAGCTATTTGTAATGAGGTGGATAGACCTAGAGTCTGTCACACAGAGTGAAGTAAGTCAGAAAGAGAAAGACAAATACCGTATGCTAACACATATATATGGAATTTAAGGGGAAAAAAATGTCATGAAGAATCTAGGAGTAACACAGGAATAAAAGACACAGACCTACTGCAGAACAGACTTGAGGATATGGGGAGGGGGAAGGGTGAGCTGTAACAAAGCGAGAGAGAGGCATGGACATATGTACACTACCAAATGTAAGGTAGATAGCTAGTGGGAAGCAGCCGCATAGCACAGGGATATCAGCTCGGTGCTTTTTGACCGCCTGGAGGGGTGGGATAGGGAGGATGGGAGGGAGGAAGATGCAAGAGGGAAGAGATATGGGAACATATGTATATGTATAACTGATTCACTTTGTTATAAAGCAGAAACTAACACACCATTGTAAAGCAATTATACCCCAATAAAGATGTTTAAAAAAAAATAAAATAAAAATTTTTTTTCCTGCTCTGCAATGACTAAATGATACCTATAAAACAAATTGGTTTTGAGAACACAAAAGAAAGCTTGATTATATTTTGTAATATGCAGAATACTTGTGCACAAAATAATGAGGACCTTCTAGAAGACTGAGTGCTGCCACCAAGACCAAAATGCATCACTATCACCTTTTAAAGTTCAACAAGAACAAAAGAATGTTTACTTTTCATCCATTTGATAAGAATTGTAACAAAGAAAAAGAACTCATTTACTCTCAAAAAACTGGTCTAGGTGATATATGCCTCCTATTATTGTTATTCTTAATTCTAATTCATTCAGAAAAGACCTTTGGATGCTAGCTTTTGCAACACTTTATGCTAGCCACTAGGGATACAGCAATGAAGAAAAATAAATCCACTGTCCCTGCCCTAACAAAGCAGACCAGATTTACCCTCCCACTTAAAACAACTAGAAAATTGGAGAACTAAAATGAAGCCTTTTTAATAAAAACTTTTTAGCCACAGAATGGAGAAAATATTCACAAAACAATAACACACTTGCATTAAGAATATACAAATAGTTCTTACTACCTAACTACAAACAAAATTCAAAACCAAAAGGAAAAAGATTTTAACAGACTTTTCATCAAAGACATAAAAGTGAACAAAAAGCACATAAAAATATATCATTAGTCATAAAGAAATACAAATTAAAACCACACTCAGATACTACTGTACACCTACTAGATTGGCTAAAATCTGTCTTAAAACTGAAAATACAACATGTTTGAGAGGAAATGGAGTGAATGTAACTCTTACACATCACTGGGAAAAAAATAAAATGGTACCATCACTGCAGATAATTTTTTATATACTTAAACATTATCCCCACCACATGACTTCATTCTTTTAAACAATTTCTTAAAAACTCAACTTCTTATTTACTTGAACATATATCTTCTGTATGACCCAGCAATTCCAGTTCTAAGAACTGAAAGAAAAATGTTTTATGTCCACAGAAACACCTATACCCTAATGTTCATGGCAGCTTTATCAAAATGTAACAGCAGGGTTGATACTCTTTGCTTAAATGTCAGCTAGTAACAAACTAGGCTTTGAGGGCCATGTGGTTGGTCTGTCATAACTACTCATCTCTGCCACTGTAGCCTCAAAGCAGCTGCAAACAACGTGAAAGGATTGGGCATAGCTGCTTTCCAATAAAACAAACTTTTTTTACAAAAACAGGTGGATGGCCACTTAGTTTGCAGACCCTGAAAAGAGCCAAAAACTATAAACAATCCAAATGACCACCAACAGGTAAATGGATTAAAAAACTGCATATATCCATACAACGGAACACTACTCAGTAATAAAAGAGAAAGACAACAAATTTCACAAACAGTATAATTGAAAAAATCTGGCACAAAAATTACATACAGTATGATTCCATTTACATGAAACACTACGGAAGACAAATCTCATCTACCAAAATACAGAGCAAATCAACAGGTGCCAAGGCTAGGGGCGGAGAGCTGAGACTTGACCGGGAAGAGCTTTGGGGAGGATGAAAATGCACTATACGTACACTGATCACAGTGGTTATACCACATATTGCCAAAACCCAGACGCTGTACGCTTCAAATATGTCTGCTTTGTCGTATCTTATTTATACCGCAGGAGAGAGTCTAGTTAGAAGTCAAGTTTGCTACAGTTCTGAATGAACGCACTGGGAGCCTGAACTACAGTGGGGTGGAGCTGCAATGAAGAAAAGAAGAGAAATCTGAGACTGATTCTCAAAAACAGCTGTTTCCTAGATTCTTACCCATTACACTTAGCTTCTCTCTGTTGATTTTCCATATTAAATAACCTTCATTTGCTATCTAGAGTTCTTTGCTACATACCCAATGGGACAAAATATGAGAGTAGTACACAGCAACAAGATGTCACTATGCTGAGAAGTCATAAAATAAAGCTAAAAGCATGATACAGAATAACTCTTTGCTGCCTATAAACTGTGCACCACTTGAAATGTGCTGGTCTTCAAACCACACTAGTTTCTACGAATAGGAACAGAAGCAGTATTTCATACAGTCCTAAACCAGAGCATTCAAATGCTCAAGATGAAGAGCATTTGGCTCTACTCTGTGCTGCTACCACGCATGCAGTATCTTCAGGTAATCAGGCTCCACCTCTAAGAGTCTACCTGACGAATCCCGCAGCTCTACGCCCTAACAATATCCTCCCCCACCTCTCTCACTCCCCAAAAATAAATCTTAGGAAGTAGCACAAAGAACCCTGGATTCTCTGTTAAAGAACAGAGACCAGACCCTCCAGCTGCCTGGCTACCCTTCCTCCTTGTAACACCAAGTACCTTCGGCAGGCAGGCACTACCAGGACGTGGTCATATCCAAGATGGTCCCCACTGCCGATTCTTGCTGGTTTGATACTCACGCCCCTCTCCTCCCTGAGCGTGGCTGGACCTAATGACTCTTTTCTAACAAATAAAATAGTGCAACAGTGATGGATGTCACTTAGAAACGACGTTGCAAACGTTGTCTTCTCTTTCCTTTTTTAAACTGAGGCAGTAAACGGCGCCTTTATTCTGAGGCTAAGCGGCAACAGACTCCCTCCCTTCTAACTGCTCCGCCCTCCATTGGGGGGGGGGAGGTAGGGGAGGGAGACAGGCGGCCGCCCCTCCTCTTCCCTCCCACCCTCCCAGGGTTCACTGTCACCCCTCTCTAAAATCACCCTCCTCTCTTGAAAGCTGTTTTCCCCACCAAAATCCCTAAAGGCTGGGCAAGGCTAACCCCTGCTTCTGCAGTAGGTGGAGCTGATGCTGGAGTAAGAACTGGGCGGCCCCACCTCTTTCCCCCACAGCCGCTCACTGGGAAGCTGTGTGTGTCGGGCGGTAGGGCGTACAGGCGCTTGGAAGACCCTGCTGACCGCCTCCCACCCGGGCCTCTTCTCACCAGCACAGTCTTCAAAGCACGGTGGGAACGGGGCACAGGGTGGAGAAGGACAAAGGGCCCTTCTTGAAGAGAGCTGTAGAGAGGGGCAAAGGGGATCCCAGCCCAGGGGGGCCCACGGGGTGGGGAAGGCGGAGGACTGGCAGCAGGCCCCAGAGCCTGAGCTGGGGGTCGGCCCTGGGGACGCGGGCTGGGTGAAGGGCACGTCACCTCCCTGGCTCGGGGCTCCTTCCAATCCAGACCATGTGACACCAATGCCCCACCATTTCCTTCGCCTTCTTCACCAGCACTGAAGGCCGTCGGTGGTGGCTGTCATGAAGGACCCTGCAAGCATCTTGCTGGAACTGTCACCCCCTCTCACTCTATCTCAGAGCCTTTGCTCTGGAGGACACATGCTGCCACGTGGTGAGCAGCTCACGTGGTAGGGAACTGATGTCTCCAGCCAACAGCTGCCACAACAGGTCTGTCGACCACCATGTAAATAGCCTGGAAGCAAAACCTCTCCCTATCAAGCCCTGCGATGATGCGGCCGCAGCCAACACCTTGACTGTAACCTTGCAAGAGACCCTGAGCCCAAAGCACCCAGTTAAGTGGCTCTGGGATTCCTGACAGAGGAACTGTTTTTGTTTCAAGCTGCTGAGTAAAGCAGTACCTGCTAACTGCTATTTCTTTCTAAGACATCACATGCACCTGACGTTCAAGGCCAAGTCCTGTTGGTACCTCTTCTATCATCTTGCTTACAGCTGCCACTACAGTCTGAGTATCTTGTCACCAGCCATCTTTTGAAAATATGCAATTCTCCATTTCTGTCTTGCTGGAAGTACTGCTCTAAGTCAGGGAGATGAGCTGCATTTCAAAATGCTATTTGTGACCACGCTCCCACTTAACTGAACAGGACTCACGGTCACTGATGCTGCTAGTCATGACAAGTGTAAGCCTGTTTCATAAAATGTTAGACACTATTAAAACTGTACATTTGTTTGCTTCTGGGGCCATGACTGCTACACTGATGACTTCTTTAAAATAAATTAAGAAAAAAGAGAAAGCTCAGCCTGTTTAAAACATCACCCAAGCACAAAAAATTAAATATTGTTCAACTCTGTACTATTAAAATAGAACCTTGGCCAACAACAGAACTTCTTTAGGACAAGTTTTATATATGAGATTAGCATGTTGTTCTGCTTTACTCTTAGGTAATTTTTCTGTAATGCTGACTGTAAATCAACATTAAATCAGTGCATAAGATCCTGAATATAAATAACAACATATAAACATCACAAGTATTTACAGTGAACTGAAGTACTTAATCATATTCTAAAGCGTTATTTCTGAAAATACTGCATGTATACCACTGGTACTATGTAAGGTAACTTTAGGTAGTTCATATACAGAGAATTAAATAATCTTTAATCAAATGGTAAGCAAGTTACTTTTCCCGTCATTTTCTTTGCACCCTTTCCGATTACATTAAGGAGAAAACTTAGTTTAATGTCAGTTCATTTTACAAGTCTTCCAACCTTTGCCAAATCTTTCCCCCAAAAATAAGCAAACATGCCTCAAGCTCAAACCACTCAGGGAAGACAATAGTATCTACTTGGTTTTAACAGAGATAAAATGTCTCCTTTAAAAACAATATTTGAGGGAAAATTATTTTTAAAGAATATAATTAAAGAATACTATACATCAATGCCTGAACCAGCAGCAACAGCATCAATATTACTGGAAACTTGTCAGAAATGCAACATCTTGGCCCTGTCCCAGACTTTCTGAATGGAAACCTCTAGGAATGAGGCCCAAAAATCTATTTTAATACACCTTACAGGTGCATCTCATGTATACCAAAGTTTGTGAGATACTGATATAGGTGATAGCAAAATCATGTAAGTAGTATATCATGTCAAAAAGGTACAGAAAAGAGAGGACCTTCAAGATGGCAGAGGAGTAAGACGCGGAGATCACCTTCCCCCCCACAGATACATCAAAAATACATCTGCATGTGGAACAGCTCCTACAGAACACCTACTGAACGCTGGAAGAAGACCTCAGACCTCCCAAAAGGCAAGAAACTCCCCACGTACCTGGGTAGGGCAAAAGAAAACACAGAGACAAAAGAATAGGGACGGGACCTGCACCAGTGGGAGGGAGCTGTGAAGGAGGAAAAGTTTCCACACACTAGGAGCCCGTTCGCGGGCGGAGACTACAGGTGGCGGAGGGGGGGAGCTTCGGAGCCGCGGAGGAGAGCACAGCAACAGGGGTGCAGAGGGCAAAGTGGAGAGATTCCCGCAGAGGATCGGTGCCGACCGGCACTCACCAGCCCGAGAGGCTTGTCTGCTCACCCGCTGGGGCGGGCAGGGCTGGGAGCTGAGGCTCGGGCTTCGGTCGGAGCGCAGGGAGAGGACTGGGGTTGGCTGCGTGAACACAGCCTGAAGGGGTTAGTGCGCCACGGCTAGCCGGGAGGGAGTCCGGGGAAAAGTCTGGAGCTGCCGAAGAGGCAAGAGACCACTGTTTCAGGGTGCATGAGGAGAGGGGATTCAGAGCGCCACCTAAATGAGCTCCAGAGATGGGCATCAGCCACGGCTATCAGTGTGGACACCAGAAACGGGCATAAGACGCTAAGACTGCTGCTGCAGACAAGAAGCCTGTGTGCAAGCACAGGTCACTATCCACACCTCCCCTCCAGGGAGCCTGTGTAGCCTACCACGGCCAGGGTACCGTGATCCAGGGACAACTTCCCCAAGAGAAAACACAGCACAGCTCAGGCTGTCGCAACATCCTCCTGGCCTCTGCCGCCACAGGCTCACCCCACATTCCCTGCCCCTCCCTCTCCCAGGCCTGAGTGAGCCAGAGCCCCTGAATCAGCCACTCCTTTAAACCCCTCCTGTCTGAGCAAACAACAGATGCCAGAGGGCAGCTTAAATGCAGAGGCGGGGCCAAACCCAAAGCTGAACCCCAGGAGCTGTGCAAACAACGAAGAGAAAGGGAAATTTCTCCCAGCAGCCCCAGGAGCAGCAGATTAAATTTCCACCAACAACTTGATGTACCTTGCATCTGTGGAATACCTGAATAGAAAATGAATCAGCCCAAAATTGAGGAGGTGGACTTTGGGAGCAACTGTAGACTTGGGGTTTGCTGTAAGTGACTGATCAGTTTCAGATTTTTATGTTTTTATCTTAGTTTAGTCTTTAGCACTTGTTATCGTTGGTGGACTTGTTTATTGGTTTCGATGTTCTCCTTTTTATTATTTTAATGTTATTTTTTTATTTTAATAACTTTATTTTATTTATTTTACTTATTTTTTCCTTTCTTTCTTTTTTCCTCTCCCTTTCTCTAAGCTGTGTAGCTCACAGGATCTTGGTGCTCCAGCCAGCTGACAGGCCTGAGCCTCGGAGATGGGAGAGCCAAGCTCAGGACATTGGTCCACGAGAGACCTCCCAGCACCACATAATATCAACTGGCGAGAGCTCTCCCAGCGATCTATGTCTCAATGCGAAGATCCAGCTCCACTCAATGACCAGCAAGCTCCAGTGCTGGACACCCCATGCCAAACAACTAGCAAGACAGGAACACAACACCACCCATTAGCAGAGAGGCTGCCTAAAATCATAATAAGGTCACAGACACCCCGAAACACACCACCAGACAGGGTTCTGCCCACCAGGAAGACAAGATACAGCCTCATCCACCAGAACACAGGCACCAGTCCCCTCCACAAGGAAGCCTACACAACCCACTGAACCAACCTTGGCCACTGGGGGCAGACACCAAAAACAATGGGAACTACGAACCTGCAGGCTGCAAAAAGGAGACCCTAAACAGAGTAAGTTAAGCCAAATGAGAAGACAGAAAAACACACAGCAGATGAAGGAGCAAGGTGAAAACCGACCAGACCAAACAAGAGGAAACAGGCATCCACCTGAAAAAGAATTCAGAGTAATGATAGTAAAGATGATCCAAAATCATGGAAACAGAACAGAGAAAATACAACAAATGTTTAACAAGGACCTAGAACTAAAGAGAAAACAAATAATGATGAACACCACAATAAATGAAATTAAAAATTCTCTAGAAGGAATCAACAGCAGAATAACTGAGGCAAAAGAACAGATAACTGACCTGGAAGATAAAATAGTAAAACTAACTACCGCAGAGCAGAATAAAGAAAAAAGAATGAAAAGAACTGAAGACAGTCTCAGAGACCTCTGGGACAACATTAAATGCACCAACATTTGAATTATAGGGGTCCCAGAAGAAGAAAAGAAAAAGAAAGGGAATGAGAAAATATTTGAAGAGATTATAGTTGAAAACTTCCCTAATATGGGAAAGGAAACAGGCAATCAAGTCCAGGAAGCATAGAGAGTCCCGAACAGGATAAATCCAAGGAGAGAAAAGCCAAAACACTAATCAAACTATCAAAAATTAAATACAAAGAAAAAATATTAAAAGCAGCAAGGGAAAAACAACAAATAACATACAAGGCAATCCCCATAAGGTGAACAGCTGATCTTTCAGCAGAAACTCTGCAAGCGAGAAGGGAGTGGCAGGAAATATTTAAAGTGATGAAAGGGAAAAACCTACAACCAAGATTACTCTACCTAGCAGGGATCTCATTCAGATGCGATGGAGAAATTAAAACCTTTACTGACAAGCAAAAGCTAAGAGAATGCAGCACCACCAAACCAGCTTTACAACAAATATTAAAGAAACTTGTCTAGGCAGAAAAAAAAAAGAAGGAAAAGACCTACAATAACAAACCCAAAACAATTAAGAAAATGGTACTAGGAACATACATATCGATAATTACCTTGAATGTAAACAGATTAAATACTCCAACCAAAAGACACAGACTGGCTGAATGGATACAAAAACAAGACCCATATATATGCTGTCTACACGAGACCCACTTCAGATCTAGGGACACATACAGACTGAAAGTGAGGGGATGGTAAAACATATTCCATGCAAATGGAAATCAAAAGAAAGCTGGAGTAGCCATTCTCATATCAGACAAAATAGACTTTAAAATAAAGACTATTACAAGAGACAAAAAAGCACACTACATAATGATCAAGGGATCAATCCAAGAAGAAAATGTAACAATTGTAAACATTTAGGCTTCCCTGGTGGCACAGTGGTTGAGAGTCCGCCTGTCGATGCAGGGGACACGGGTTCGTGCCCCGGTCCGGGAAGATCCCACATGCCACAGAGCGGCTGGGCCCGTGAGACATGGCCGCTGAGCCTGCGCCTCCGGAGCCTGTGCCCCACCAACGGGAGAGGCCACAACAGTGAGAGGCCGCGCAAAACAAACAAACAAACGAAATACCTAGAAACAAATGACAATGAAAAAACACGACGACCCAAAACCTTTGGGATGTAGCAAAGCAGTTCTAAGAGGGAAGTTTATAGCAATACAATCCTACCTCAAGAAACAAGAAAAATCTCAAATAAACAACCTCAGCTTACACCTAAAGCAATTAGAGAAAGAAGAACAAAAAAACCCCAAAGTTAGCAGAAGGAAAGAAATCATAAAGATCAGATCAGAAATAAAGGAAAAGAAGTGAAGGAAACGACCACAAATGTTAATAAAACTAAAGGTTGGTTCTTTGTGGAAACAAACAAAATTGACAAACCATCAGCCAGACTCATCAAGATAAAAAGGGAGAAAACTCAAATCAACAGAATTAGAAATGAAAAAGAAGTAACAACTGACACTGCAGAAATACAAAGGATCATGAGAGATTACTACAAGCAACTATATGCCAATAAAATGGACAACCTGGAAGAAATGGACAAACTCTTAAAAAAGCACAACCTTCTGAGGCTGAACCAGGAAGAAATCGAAAATATAAACAGACCAATCACAAGCACTGAAATTGAACCTGTGATTAAAAATCTTCCAACAAACAAAAGCCCAGGACCAGATGGCTTCACAGGTGAATTCTATCAAACGTTTAGAGAAGAGCTAACACCTATCCTTCTCTAACTCTTCCAAAATATAGCCAAAGGAGGAACACTCCCAAACTCATTCTACGAGGCCACCATCACCGATACCAAAACCAGACAAAGATGTCACAAAAAAAAGAAAACCACAGGCCAATATCACTGATGAACATAGATGCAAAAATCCTCAACAAAATACTAGCAAACAGAATCCAACAGCACATTAAAACAATCATACACCATGATCAAGTGGGGTTTATCCTAGAAATTCAAGGATTCTTCAGTATACGCAAATCAATCAATGTGATACACTATATTAACAAAGTGAAGGAAAAAAAACATGATAATCTCAATAGATGCAGAAAAACCTTTTGACAAAATTCAACACCCATTTATGATAAAAACCCTGCAGAAAGTAGGCATAGAGGGAACTTACCTCAACATAATAAAGGCCATATATGACAAACCCACCGCCAACATAGTTCTCAATGGTGAACACTGAAACCATTTCCACTAAGATCAGGAACAAGACAAGGTTGCCCACTCTCACCACTATTATTCAACATAGTTTTGGAAGTTTTAGCCACAGCAATCAGAGAAGAAATAAAAGAAATCCAAAATCAGAAAAGAAGTAAAACTGTCACTGTTGGCAGATGACATGATACTATACATAGAGAATCCTAAAGATGCTACCAGAAAACTACTAGAGTTAATCAGTGAATTTGGTCAAGTAGCAGGATACAAAATTAACGCACAAAAATCTCTTCCATTCCTATACACTAATGATGAAAAATCTGAAAGTGAAATTAAGAAAACACTCCCATTTACCACTGCAAGAAAAATAATAAAATACCTAGGAATAAACCTACCTAAGGAGTCAAAAGACCTATATGCAGAAAAATATAAAACACTGATGAAAGAAATTAAAGATGATACAACGATATGGAGAGTTATACCATGTTTGGATAGGAAGAATCAACATTGTGAAAATGACTATACTACCCAAAGTAATCTACAGATTCAATGCAATACCTATCAAACTACCAATGGCATTTTTCACAGAACTAGAACAAAAAATTTCACAATTTGTATAGAAACACAAAAGACCCCAAATAGCCAAAGCAATCTTGAGAAAGAAAAACGCAGTTGGAGGAATCAGCCTCCCTGACTTCAAACTATACTACAAAGCTAGAGTAATCAAGACAGTATGGTACTGGCACAAAAACAGAAATACAGATCAATAGAACAGGAGAGAAAGCCCAGAGATAAACCCATGCACATATGGTCACCTTATCTTTGATAAAGGAGGCAAGAATATAAAATGGATAAAAGACAGCCTCTTTAATAAGTGGTGCTGGGAAAACTGGACAGCTACATGTGAAAGAATGAAAATAGAACACTCCCTAACACCATACAAAAAAATAAACTCAAAATGGACTAAAGACCTAAATGTAAGGCCAGACACTATAAACCTCTTAGAGGAAAACGTAGGCAGAACACTCTATGACATAAATTACAGCAAGATCCTTTTTGACCCACCTCCTAGAGAAATGGAAATAAAAACAAAAATAAAAAAATGGGACCTAATGAAACTTAAAAGCTTTTGCACAGCAAAAGAAACCTTAAACAAGACGAGAAGACAACCCTCAGAATGGGAGAAAATATTCGCAAATGAAGCAACTGACAAAGGATTAATCTCCAAAATTTACAAGCAGATCATGCAGCTCAATTTCAAAATAACAAACAACCCAATCCAAAAACGGGCTGAAGACCTAAATAGACATTTCTCCAAAGAAGATATATAGATTGCCAACAAATACATGAAAGGATGCTCAACATCACTAATCATTAGAGAAATGCAAATGAAAACTACAAGGAGGTATCACCTCACACTGGTCAGAATGACCATCATCAAAAAATCTACAAACAATAAATGCTGGAGAGGGTGTGGAGATAAGGGAACCCTCTTGCACTGTTGGTAGGAATGTAAATTGATACAGCCACTATGGAGAACAGTATGGAGGTTCCTTAAAAAACTAAAAATAGAACTACCATACAACCCAGCAATCCCACTACTGGGCATATACCCTGAGAAAACCATAATTCAAAAAGAGTCATGTACCACAATGTTCATTGCAGCTCTATTTACAATAGCCAGGACATGGAAGCAACCTAAGTGTCCATCGACAGCTGAATGGATAAAGATGTGGCACATATATACAATGGAATATTACTCAGCTATAAAAAGAAATGAAGCTGAGTTATTTGTAGTGAGGTGGATGGACGTAGAATCTGTCATACAGAGTGAAGTAAGTGAGAAAGAGAAAAACAAATACAATATGCTAACACGTATATATGGAATGTAAAAAAAAATGGTTCTGAAGAACCTAGGGGCAGGACAGGAATAAAGACACAGACAGAGAAGGATAAAGACACAGACAGAGAAGGGACTTAAGGACACAGGGAGGGGGAAAGGTAAGCTGGGACGAAGTGAGAGAGAAGCATTGACATATATACACTACCAAATGTAAAACAGATAGCTAGTGGGAAGCAGCCACATAGCACAGGGAGATCAGCTCAGTGCTTTGTGACCACCTAGAGGGGTGGTATAGGGAGGGTGGGAGGAAGACGCAAGAGGGAGGGCACAGGGGGATATAAGTATATGTATAGCTGATTCACTTTATTATATAGCAGAAACACAACAATGTAAAGCAATTATACTCCAATAAACATGTTAAAAAAACAAAAAATTCATGAAAGTGATACATAGATAACTGATGTTTGAAAACTACTGTTTTAAAACAATATTATTCTAATAACCCTTAATTACAAAAAAAGACCCTCCCTTACAAAAAAGAAAGAAAATTCGAGTATACTATCATAGCACTTGACTATTCTTTTTGTTTGTTTGGTTTGTTTTTTGGGTTTTTTTGCAGTACGCGGGCCTCTCACTGTTATGGCCTCTCCCGCTGCGGAGCACAGGCTCCGGACGCGCAGGCTCAGCGGCCATGGCTCATGGGCTCAGCCGCTCCACGGCATGTGGGATCCTCCTGGACCGGGGCACAAACCCACGTCCCCTGCATCGGCAGGCGGACTCTCAACCACTGCGCCACCAGGGAAGCCCAGCACTTGACTATTCTTTTCAAGAAAACTTCTAGCCAAATCACTATAAAGCAGCTAACCCCTACTGGCCTTGGCCAAGGAATCAATATTTAACAATGAAAGTGCTGGTTTCTATCAGCTAGTATGCGAATGTATGTAGCATTCATTAAAATGCTAAGGCTGGGAAAAAATATTTGCAAATGAAGCAATGGACAAAGGATTAATCTCCACAATATACAAACAGCTCACGGAGCTCAATATCAAAAAAAAAAAAAAACCAATTAAAACATGGGTGGAAGACCTAAATAGACATTTCACCAAAGAAGACATACAGACGGCCAAGAGGCATATGAAAAGATGCTCAACATCACTAATTAATTTAGAGAAATGCAAATCAAAACTACAATGAGGTATCACCTCACACCGGTCAGAATGGCCATCATCAAAAATTCTGCAAGCAATAAATGCTGGAGAGGGTATGGAGAAAAGGGAACCCTTTTGCACTGTTGGTGGGAATGTAAATTGATGTAGCCACTATGGAGAATAGTATGAAGGTTCCTTAAAAACTAAAAATAGAACTACCCTATGACCAGGCAATCCCACTACTGGGAATATACCCTGAGAAAACCGTAATTCAAAAGGACACATGTACCCCGATGTTCACTGCAGCACTAATTACAATAGCCAGGACATGGAAACAACCTAAATGTCCAATGATACATGAATGGATAAAGAAGATATGGTACATATATACAATGGAATATTACTCAGCCATAAATAGGAATGAAATTGGGTCATTTGTAGAGATGTGGATGGACCCAGAGTCTGTCATAGAGAGTGAAGTAAACCAGAAAGAGAAAAACAAATATCATACATTAACGCATATGTGTGGATTCTAGAAAAATGGTACAGGTGAACCTATCTGTAGGGCAAGAAGAGACAGAGACGTAGAGAATGGACATGTGGACACAGTGGGGGAAGGGGAGGGTGGGACGAACTGGGAGATTAGGTTTGACATAAATACACTACCATCTGTAAAACAGTTAGTGGAACCTGCTGTATAGCACAGGGAGCTCAGCTCGGTGCTATGTGATGACCTAGATGTTGGTGGAAGGGGAGGAGGGAGGTCCAAGAGGGAGGGGATACATGTATACATATAGTTGATTCACTTCATTGTACAGCAGAAACTAACACAACATTGTAAAGCAATTTTACTCCAATAAATAAATAAATAAAAATAAAATAAGATGAAGATGTACTCTTTATATTCCAAACCCCACCCCCCCAAAAATAGTGCTAACGCTATTCTAAAATAATCTAAATGATGATTTCTATTTTGATTTCATAACTTCATTTTAAGGAATTTTTAAATTTGATCCCATAGCAGTTCCTGGGGACTCTCAGAGCCCACAGATGGAGGGAAAATAGGCAAAGTACAGTGCAGGATGCTGATCAGAGAAGGGTGGCTAAGGGATAGGAAGGGGAGAAAAGAAGGGGCAGCATACACATATTTAATTTTCCTAAGAAGAAAATTTTCCTATGAATTCTTCACATCAAGAATATAGGCCAGGGGCTTCCCTGGTGGCGCAGTGGTTGAGAGTCCGCCTTCTGATGCAGGGGACACGGGTTCGTGCCCTGGTCCGGGAAGATCCCACATGCCGCGGAGCGGCTGGGCCCGTGAGCCATAGCCGCTGAGCCTGCGCGTCCGGAGCTTGTGCTCAGCAACGGGAGAGGCCACAACAGTGAGAGGCCCAAGTACAGCAAAAAAAAAAAAAAAAAAAAAAAAAGAATATAGGCCAATTTTCAGAATGGCAGAATAAGAACTTAAAAAAATCTACTCCTCCATAAAAGCAAGAGAACACTGATAAAACTTGTCAAAATCAACCTTTTCAGAAGTATAAAAATTAACCAGTCTTATAACAATCCAAGGTCCATTTATTTACTCAAGAAAAACGACCCAATCTCAGTAAGAAGAGTAATCTCTATGGTGTTTTAATCCCATCCCCCTCTTCCCAGCTCTGCAGTAGACTTGAAAACCAATAGACTAGCAACTTATGGTAGTTGTTAAAAGCCATCCTCCTAGCAGCCACTAGAACAGATTGGGTTTGGAATTCCCCAAAAGCTTCATCCTGAGAGTTGTCACCATCTGACCCAACCAGCAACAGACTGAACAGCTCCGTTCTCAGAATTACTTTATTTCATCTAACTCAGAGCTAACTCTGTGGAAGCAGCCCTATCCCCAGGTTGTTTCTCAGAAACAATCTCAGCAGCAGCTGTCTAACACAGCAGCTGCCTGAGTGATATTACCAGTTGGGGGCTAACAAAAGGCTGACCAAAAAAATTTAAAAGGAAAAATTAAGGAATGCAAAGCCCATAGAGGGCTTTGAAAAGCTAGCTCCAACATACTCCTGGGAATCTAGAATGATATATGTACATTCAGGACTGTGTTTGTACCAAAGGAGGATCTGAGAAGGTCCTACTCTCTCACCTCTGGGCAACCCTGAGGCTCTGTGCAAATGAGAAATGAAGTCTATAAACTGCCTACTGGAACACTGAAAGCATATCCAACAGACTAACATAGCCCCTCAATAAAGGCTGACTCATTAGTTGAAGGCAATTAAAGAAATCCCTGTTCAAACATTAGCTGACCACTAACTCAACAGAAACTGCAAAGGTCACACACAACAAAAAGGCTTTACAAAATTAGTCCAGGAAAGTCACAAGCAAACAGCAACAACACAACAACAGCAAACCTGACTGAGGTTGGGGGTAGGGCATGTCTGATTAACAAGATTGTCAACCTGCTTAAAATGTCCAGTTTTGAACAAAAAAGTACAAAAAATTAGGAGACCCACGAACAAACAGGAAAGCAGGGCCCATACTCAGGGGTTAAAAATAGCATACAATAGAAACTGTTCCTGAGGTAGTCCAGAGGGTTGGACCTCTGGACAAAGACAAGCAAATATCAGAACAAGTCAGTTGAAATTATCCGATCTGAGCAACAGAAAGGGGACACCCTTTCAGAAACATACAACATATGCATAATGGGAGTCACAGGAGAGGAGAGAGAGGACCAAAAGGATATTTGAAAAAATAATGGCCCCAAATTTCCCAATTCGATGAAAAACATTAACCCACATGCCTCAGAAGCTTAACAAACTTCATGGTGGATGAACTCAGAGATCCACAACTAGGCTTATCATTGTCAAACTACTGACAGTCAAGGAGGATATCTTGAAAGATCAGGAGAAAAGTGACTCATCACATACAAGGGATCCTCAATAAGGTTAACAGCTGACTCCTAATCAGAACCCTGGAGGCCAAAGGCCAAGGGGTGACTTCCAAGTGTTGAACAGGAAGGCTATGAACCAAGAATTCTATACACAGTGGAACTGCAAAATGAAGCACAGTCTACAGAAATGAAAGAAAAATTAAAGACGTTCTCGGATAAACAAAAATGAGAGAATCTTGTCATTTTCAGACCTGCCTTATGAGAAACACTAAAGGGAGTCCTTCTGGCCAAAATGAAAGGACAGTAAATAGTAATTTGAATCCACATGAAAAAATAAGGAGCACCAATGAAAAAAGGTAATTACATAGGTAAATAAATAGAAAAGACAGTATAAATGTATTTTTGTTTGTAACACTTTTCTTGTCCTAACTTATGATAACTGCATAAAAATGATAATTATGAAATTATAAGCTTACGGTATATAAAGATGTAACTTATATGACAATAATAGTACAAAGAAAGGGGTCATGGACCTATAGTGGAGCAAGTTTTTTCTATACTATTGAAATTAACTTGACATTAACCTGAACTAGGTTGTTTTCAGTTTTAAGATGTGAATTGAAATTTCCAGAGCAACAACTAAGAAAACAATGCAAGAATATATATATATATACAGTGCTCTCCATTTTACTAAATCAAATTACTAAATCAATTCTCAGCGTTAATCCAACAAATGACACGGGTTGATCAGTGTTTTCTCTTTGAAACGCTATCTTTTTTTCCCTCTTTCTCAGGCTTGCTTGTCAGAGCCTCCCCATTTCTCCAACTTCTGAATGGTAGGGGCCTCTGGACTCAATCCTTGATGCTCCTCTCTCTCTCTTATCTTCATTTAATTGGTAGGTGATCTTATCCAGTCTCATGACTTCGAGTTCCAGCTAGACACTGATGGCTCCCAAATCTGTGTCTACATCCCTAACCTATCCTCTGAGCCCCAGACCCAGGACACTCAACTGCCCATTCTATCTCTTGTCTTCCACATCTAATGGGCACTTTAACCTACTTGCCTAATATATGTCTGCATGGCTCACTGCCTCACACCTTTCAGCTCTCTGCTCAAATGTAAGGTCTTCAGAGAAGCCTTCCACGACTGTCTTACGTAAAACAGAACCTCTCCCTCACTCTGTATCCCATAATCCTTTAAAATTTTCCTTCACTGCCCGCATCACAACCCATTTATATTTATTTGTCTGTTTTAGGTAAGCTTATTTAAGAGCTGAATCCTCGTTCACTGTTTTACCTCAGTGCACAGAACATACTTAGACATTTATTAAAGGAAGAGAAAGGGAATACTGATTAGGAATAAATATATAAAAGGGCTTTTCACCAATGCATAATACAAACAATGAAGACACTTACTTTTCCTTTTTTTCTTGTTTGTGGGCCTCTCTCGTAATTTGAGCCGCTTTTCTACTGTATGGATGGATGACTTTTTTTTCTTGTCCTACACTTTTTCCCTTTGGTGCTTTAGGCTAAAATGTAGAGAAACATATGGCACACACAGTCAGATACATAAATGACTTCTCTCAAAAAATTTTCTTTATACATAAAAATTTAAAACAGTAATATAACAGAAATACTGTGAGTCAGAAATACTACACTACGAATCAGGAGAAACGCCAGACTCAAAGTCTTTGTTTCCATGCTCCTAACAGAAATGATGTACATACAGTTGACCCTTGAACATCGGTTTGAAATGCATGGGTCCACTTAAACACAGATTGATTTTTTTCCCACAGTAAATACTACAGTGCTACATGATCCACAGTTATGGAGGAACTGCATATATGGAGGGCCGACTATAAATTACATGCAGATTTTTGACTGTATGGAGGATCAGTGCCCCTAACCTTGCATTGTTCAAGGGTCAACTGTATTCAGAACTATTCTCCATTAATGTAAGAACAGAAAGAAAGGCACAGAGTCAATGAACCAGCTCTTCAACTGTTCCAGCTTCAAAGCAGATACAAAGAATGCAGATAGTGAGAAGACTCACTGTTGAAAATTTGCATCAAAGTTAAGAAAGTTGAAAGAGGGCAGGAGGAACACAGGATGTTAATGCGAGCCCGACTGCAGAAGCTACACGTGGAACGCTGGGCAGTGAATAAAGCAAATCAAACTTGGGCTCACAGGAGATGAGGAACAGAGGAAATAATATAAGCCATCTCGAAATTAGCACATCCCATTCAACCCTTATGCCAGTTCACTAGGTCCTCTAAACTAGTTGTCTAGTATTTCAGTAACTTTTTATTCCTACATAATTCTGTATCTTATATCTGACCTATATTACTTAGGAATTTTCTTTGGCTCCCTATAATAGAAAGCCAAAAAGTAGTGGCTTAACCCAGATAAAGCTTAGCTCTCTCATGTAAAAAGGAGCTGGAGGTTCTGTTCCACAAAGCCCTGAGATCCAAACTCCTTCCACCTTGTTATCCTACTATCCTTAGGCTGTAACCTCGTATCTATCCAGAGTTCAAAATGGCTTAAAAGCAGGTCTACACTCCAGCCAGTGAGAAGTGGAAAAGAAAATCAAAACACATATTCCATCTATATTATATGTAAGGGAGGATTACATAAGCGGTTAGTAAATATAATCTTTATTCTCAGAAAAAATACAGAATTACAGAAGAAAAAGAGGCATTAGCTAACATACCTAATTCTCAAAAAGGTCATGTTTCTAGAGTATTCTCTTCAAACCTACTGTCACTGTCTTAATTCAGTCTCATGATCTTTCATGATTAGGATGGCCTTTAGGTTCTCACTGCTAGTTCTTTTTCATTGGAAGTGACAGAGCTTATCTTCCTAGAACACTAATTAGTAAAGTCCTTCTCCCCTGCTAAAGAGCTGCACTAACTCAGGCCCTAAATCCTTAACGTGGAAAACAATCTACCCCAACCTACTTCTCCAGCATTATATCCCATTCTTCCAAAGATCCTTCATCCCATTCTTACTAACTTCTCACCAATTCTAGAATATACCTTGCTGTTTATTTACATCTGGAGACTATACTTGTTGCTACCTCTGCCTGCAAAATCCATTTCCTTACTTGTCCTTTGACAAGACACAGCTCAAAGTCACTTCCTTTGTAAAACTCTCCAAGCAGAATTAGTTAAAATGACCACCTCACACATGTACTCATTTCATCAACAAATATTTACTGAAATATTTAATATTTACTGCTCACTTCTTGATAAACCTGACCAGAGAAGATTAACTCCAAGTCTGAAACCAAGGATGCCCCTGGAAGCTGTTACAGGTATAGGAGTATAAAGTGTGAAACCATCATAAGAGTATGTGCATTCTTTTGTGTGTCTCTCTGCACATGTGGCGGGGAGGGAGGAAGGAGAAAGGAAGGTGTGAGAAGGAACTTTTGTGCATGAAGTGTGCCCAGCAAACATAAATCAAGTCTGTTTGCGCCCACCTGTAACCCCCTCCCTGAGCGTGAGCTCACATTATTGACTAGCCTGGGGCAAAAGCGATGAGCTATCAATCCCAAGATTAGGTTATGAAAGGACCCGGGCTCGGTCTTGCCCGCTCTCTTTTGCCCTCTTCTGGCTCACTCTGATGGAGACCAGCTGGCTTGTAGTGAGCTGCCCTACATACACAGGGGCCCCTGTGACAAGTAACTGAGAGAGGCCTCGGCGGACAGGCACTGAAGAACAGAGGCCCTTGGTCCAACAGTCCACAAGGAGCTGAATCCCAACAAGAAAAATGTGAGTGAGCTGGGAAATGGATCATCCACAGCTGTGCCGAGATGAAACCACAGCTTCAGGTTATACCTTGACTGAAACTGGTGAGAAACCTTGATGGAGAGGATCCAGGTAAGGATCCTGATCTGTGACCCAGAAAAAGTATGAGATAGTATGAGATAATAAATTCTGTTGTTTTAAGTTGATAAATTGTGGGATAGCATGTTAAAGAGATAACTAATGCAAGACCAAAAAATAAAGCAAAGATCTCTTTGAAAAGATATCTTTATTCCAACAAATAAAATGCTTAAAAAAATGAAACAAGGTCACAAAAATCTCAAGAAAAAAAAGATGGTTTCTGAAGCTGTAAAACTTAAGTTACAGAGCTGTGTAACGGTTCAGCAGTACGTCCAAGTCTAAAAAAAATTTCCTTTAAAGATTTAAAAACTTTCTTTAGAACAAGAAATACTGATACCGTTGGAGTATAAAAATGTCTGCACAGCTTTAGATCTCAGTTAAAGAACCTCCAAGACTTAGTACAAAGAAAATACAAAAAAACTGAACTTATATTCTGACTCAACAGTAGACTATGATTTCTTATTATAATTTATTCATGAAAAGGTTGCCTCAAGGCATGTTATAAATATATAATAAGGCACAGAAACATGTATCATAAAATATTAAATTTCAAAACAATTTTATGTTTCAATATATTACTTTAAAAAATAAAAACCAACAGAATACTTCAACAGGGGAAAACTGAAGTAAAACCCTATCAATGAAAATTAATCTATTAATTACGGTCTACTCAAGCTAAGTATCTCTTAATTAAAAAGCAATTAATCTCCATCAATCAGGGATTGTCCAAATTTATTTTGTAAAACATCTGACAATTCATAAAAATGTACAGAATGTAAACATATAACAAAACTGGGGGGAGAGGGATTTAAGGTGTATTTTCAATTAAAACTCAGTATTTTATGTTTCAAAAAGCACCAAATTAAACTCTCAAAGATACAACAAAAATACATTTTTTTCATAAGCATCACAGACTACTCTGAATAACAGAAGCTTTCAAAAGTTTCTGGCACCACAGAAATATTCCGGTTAAGAAAACTGATATTGGACCTTGAAGATGGCGGAAGAGTAAGACGCGGAGATCACCTTCCTCCCCACAGATACACCAGAAATACATCTACACGTGGAACAACTCCTACAGAACACCTACTGAAGGCTGGCAGAAGACCTCAGACCTCCCAAAAGGCAAGAAACTCCCCACGTACCTGGGTAGGGCAAAAGAAAAAAAAAGAAGAAGAAAAAAACAGAGACAAAAGAATAGGGACAGCACCTGCACCAATGGGAGGCAGCTGTGAAGGAGGAAAAGTTTCCACACACTAGGAAGCCCCTTCGCGGGCGGAGACTGCGGGAGGCGGAAGGGGGAGATTCGAAGCCGCGGAGGAGTGCACAGCAACGGGTGCGGAGGGCAAAGCGGGAAGATTCCCGCACAGAGGATCGGTGCCCACCGGCACTCACCAGCCCGAGAGGCTTGTCTGCTCACCCGCCGGGGCGGGCGGGGCTGCGAGCTGAGGCTCTGAGGTTCGGGTTTCGGTTTCGGACGGAGCGCAGGGAGAGGACTGGGGTTGGCGGCTTGAACATAGCCTGAAGGGGTTAGTGCACCACGGCTAGCCGGGAGGGAGTCCGGGGAAAAGTCTGGAGCTGCCGAAGAGGCAAGAGACTTTTTCTTACCTCTTTGTTTCCTGGTGCGTGAGGAGAGGGGTTTAAGAACGCTGCTTAAAGGAACTCCAGAGACGGGCGCGACCCGCGGCTAAAAGCGCGAACCAAGGAGATGGGCGCGAGCCGCGGCTAAAAGCGCGGACCCCAGAGACGGGCGCGAGCCGCGGCTAAAAGCGCGGACCCCAGAGACGGGCGGGAGACGCTAAGGCTGCTGCTGCCGCCACCAAGGAGCCTGTGTGCGAACACAGGTCACTCTCCACACCCCTCTTCCGCGGAGCCTGTGCAGCCCGCCACTGCCAGGTTCCTGGGATCCAGGGACAACTTCCCTGGGAGAACGCACGGCGCGCCTCAGGCTGGTGCAAAGTCACGCCGGCCTCTGCCGCCGCAGGCCCGCCCCGCACTCCGTGCCCCTCCCTCCCCGCCAGCCTGAGTGCGCCAGAGCCCCCGAATCAGCGGCTCCTTTAACCCCGTCCTGTCTGAGCAAAAAACAGACGCCCTCCAGCGACCTACACGCAGAGGCGGGGCCAAATCCAAAGCTGAGCCCCGGTGAGCTGTGAGAACAAAGAAGAGAAAGGGAAATCTCTCCCAGCAGCCTCAGGAGCAGCGGATTAAATCTCCACAATCAACTTGATATACCCTGCATCTGTGGAATACCTGAATAGACAACCAATCATCCCAAATTAAGGAAGTGGACTTTAGGAGCAAGATCTATGATTTTTTTTCCCTATTCCTCTTTTTGTGAGTGTGTATGTGTATGCTTCTGTGTGAGATCTTGTCTGTATAGTCTTGCTTCCACCATTTGTCCTAGGGTTCTATCCGTCCATGGTTTTTTCTTTTAAATTTTTTTCTTAATAATCAATTTTAATTTTAATAACGTTATTATACTTTACCTTCGTTCTTTCTTTCTTTCTTTCTTTCCTTCCTTCCTTCCCTCCCTTACACAACGAATCATCCCAAATTAAGGAGGTGGTCTCTGACAGCAAGATTTATGATTTTTCCCCCTTTACCTCTTTTAGTGAGGGTATATGTGTATGCTTCTGTGTAAGACTTTGTCTGTATAGCTTTGCTTCCAACATTTGTCCTAAGGTTCTATCCGTCCCTTTTTTTTCTAAATAATAATTTTTCAATTCAATAACTTTATTATACTTTTATTTTTACTGTATCTTCTTTCTTTCTGTCTTTTTTCTTTCCCTCCTTCCTTCCTCCCTCCCTCCTTTCTTTCCTTCTTTGCTTCTTTCTTCCTTCCTTCCTTCCTTCCGTCCTTTCCTTCTTTCTTTCCTCATACTTCTACTAATTCCCTCTACTTTTTCTCCCTTTTATTCTGAGCCATGTGGATGAAAGGCTCTTGGTGCTCCAGCCAGGAGTCAGGGCTCTGCCTCTGAGGTAGGAGAGCCAACTTCAGGACACTGGTCCACAAGAGACCTCCCAGCTCCACATAATATCAAACGGCGAAAATCTCCCAGAGACCTCCATCTTAACACCAGCACCCAGCTTCACTCAACGACCAGCAAGCCACAGTGCTAGACAACGTATGCCAAACAACTAGCAAAACAGGAACACAACCCCACCCATTAGCAGAGAGGCTGCCTAAAATCATAATAAGGCCACAGACACCCCAAAACACACCACCAGACGTGAACCTGCCCACTAGAGAGACAAGATCCAGCCTCATCCACCACAACACAGGCACTAGTCCCCTCCACCAGGAAGCCTACACAACCCACTGAACCAACCTTAGCCACTGGAGACAGACATCAAAAACAGCGGAAACTACGAACCTGCAGTCTGCAAAAAGGAGACCCCAAACACAGTAAGATAAGCAAAATGAGAAGACAGAAAAACACACAGCAGATGAAGCAGCAAGATAAAAATGCACCAGACCTAACAAATGAAGAGGAAATAGCCAGTCTACCTGAAAAAGAATTCAGAATAATGATAGTAAGGATGATCCGAAATCTTGGAAATAGAATGGACAAAATGCAAGAAACATTTAACAAGGACCTAGAAGAAATAAAGATGAAACAAGCAACAACGAACAACACAATAAATGAAATTAAAAGTACTCTAGATGGGCTCAATAGCAGAATAACTGAGGCAGAAGAACGGATAAGTGACCTGGAAGATAAAATAGTGGAAATAACTACTGCAGAGCAGAATAAAGAAAAAAGAAAGAAAAGAACTGAGGACAGTCTCAGAGACCTCTGGGACAACATTAAACGCACCAACATTCGAATTATAGGGGTTCCAGAAGAAGAAGAGAAAAAGAAAGGGACGGAGAAAATATTTGAAGAGATTATAGTTGAAAACTTCCCTAATATGGGAAAGGAAATAGTTAATCAAGTCCAGGGAGCACAAGGAGTCCCATACAGGATAAATCCAAGGAGAAACAGGCCAAGACACATATTAATCAAACTGTCAAAAATTAAATACAAAGAAAGCATATTAAAAGCAGCAAGGGAAAAACAACAAATAACACATAAGGGAATCCCCATAAGTTTAACAGCTGATCTCTCAGCAGAAACCCTACAAGCCAGAAGGGAGTGGCAGGACATACTGAAAGTGATGAAGGAGAAAAACCTGCAGCCAAGAGTACTCTACCCAGCAAGGATCTCATTCAGATTTGATGGAGAAATTAAAACCTTTACAGACAAGCAAAAGCTGAGAGAGTTCAGCACCACCAAACCAGCTTTACAACAAATGCTAAAGGATCTTCTCTAGTCAAGAAACACAAGAGAAGGAAAAGACCTATAATAACAAACCCAAAACAATTTAGAAAATGGGAATAGGAACATACATATCGATAATTACCTTAAATGTAAATGGACTAAATGCTCCAACCAAAAGAAACAGATTAGCTGAATGGATACAAAAACAAGACCCTTATATATGCCATCTACAAGAGACCCACTTCAGACCTAGAGACACATACAGACTGAAAGTAAGGGGATGGAAAAAGATATTCCATGCAAATGGAAACCAAAAGAAAGCTACAGTAGCAATTCTCATATCAGACAAAATAGACTTTAAAATAAGGACTATTAAAAGAGACAAAGAAAGACACTACATAATGATCAAGGGATCGATCCAAGAAGAAGATATAACAATTGTAAATATTTATGCACCCAACATAGGAGCACCTCAATACATAAGGCAAATACTAACAGCCATATAAGGGGAAATCGACAGTGACACATTCATAGTAGGGGACTTTAACACCCCACTTTCACCCATGGACAGATCATCCAAAATGAAAATCAATAAGGAAACACAAGCTTTAAATGATACATTAAACAAGATGGACTTAATTGATATTTATAGGACACTCCATCCAAAACCAACAGAGTACACATTTTTCTCAAGTGCTCATGGAACATTCTCCAGGATCGATCATATCTTGGGTCACAAATCAAGCCTTGGTAAATTTTAGAAAATTGAAATTGTATCAGGTATCTTTTCTGACCACAACGCCATGAGACTAGATATCAATTACAGGAAAAGATCTGTAAAAAATACAAACACGTGGCGGCTAAACAATACACTACTTAATAATGAAGTGATCACTGAAGAAATCAAAGAGGAAATTAAAAAATACCTAGAAACAAATGACAATGGAGACACAACGACCCAAAACCTATGGAATGCAGCAAAAGCAGTTCTAAGGGGGAAGTTTATAGCAATACAGGCCCACCTTAAGAAGCAGGAAACATCTCGAATAAACAACCTAACCTTGCACCTCAAGCAATTAGAGAAAGAAGAACAAAAAAACCCCAAAGCTAGCAGAAGGAAAGAAATCATAAAAATCAGATCAGAAATAAATGAAAAAGAAATGAAGGAAACAATAGCAAAGATCAATAAAACTAAAAGCTGGTTCTTTGAGAAGATAAACAAAATAGATAAACCACTAGCCAGACTCATCAAGAAAAAAAGGGAGAAGACTCAAATCAATAGAATTAGAAATAAAAAAGGAGAGGTAACAACTGACACTGCAGAAATAAAAGAGATCATGAGAGATTACTACAAGCAACTCTATGCCAATAAAATGGACAACCTGGAAGAAATGGACAAATTCTTAGAAATGCACAACTTGCCAAGACTGAATCAGGAAGAAATAGAAAATATGAACAGACCAATCACAAGCACTGAAATTGAAACTGTGATTAAAAATCTTCCAACAAACAAAAGCCCAGGACCAGATGGCTTCACAGGCGAATTCTATCAAACATTTAGAGTAGAGCTAACACCTATCCTTCTCAAACTCTTCCAAAATATAGCAGAGGGAGGAACACTCCCAAACTCCTTCTACGAGG